>NC_054827.1:133903846-134206876 GCF_018345385.1 Vulpes lagopus | reverse complement strand
CTTCTTTGTGTGTGTGTGTGTGTGTGTGTGTGTTTGTGTGTGTGTGTGTGTGTCATGAATAAATAAATAAAATCTTTAAAAAAAATTTTTTTAAATAAAGGTTATGCTCTATGGGTGGGCTCCACCAGAGGGACTGGACATCTGAGCGCTGCAGTACTTGAGCAGGAAATAATGGTGTGAATCTCTGGATAAAGTGAATCATTTCTAGACATTTCTGGGGTCTAGGCAGCCCACTAAAGTACCTAAAAAAAAAAAAAATCTCCTCCGGAAAAATAATCAAGCTGAAGATTTACAATCCTAACTCTTTCTTTAGGAATTAATGCCTTTAACATGATTTCCAAAGTGCAGTACAGAAAATCCACATTTCATTATCAGGTTCAAAGCCAAAGGGCCCTGCGGACTAAGCAGGCGGGAAGGTGGAGCCGGGCAGGCAAATCCCTCTTCTTCCCCAAACTCCCTGTGGGATCCGACCTGGCAGATGGCTTCACCTCTCCATGCCCTCGCCTGGAAAGCGCAGATAACAGCGCTAACCTCACAGGGCTGGTATGAGGAATAGCTAATAAAATGTGATAGTGACACGCCCGATTTAAATGCAAACGGCTGTAAAACAACAAAAAGCATATTTACAGATTTCCACAGCTGGGAGATTGGGGGAGAAGGGCACCGACAATAAGGCCTTGAGAAGAGAGTGTGGATTCTTCTCTCGAGTGTACACGTCGGTGAAGCGATGAAAACATACTGTGCCGTGTGCCAGACACTGTGCTAGACTCGCGGAAGCAGGGAACAGGCTTGGGTCTCATGTCATTTGCAGCCATTCCAGAAAAGTCTTGTAAACCCCATTGGAAAATGTTCTAAATCACAGGACTCTCTCTGTCTTTCTCTCCCTCTTTTTTTTTTTTTTTTTTATGATCTTTACCAACCTCTGTCTGCATAAAATGGTGCTAGGCGCTTTGGGAAATGCGAAGGCTTGTAAAACACATCAATGCTCTTGAAGAGTTTGAAATCTCACCTTAAAGAGAAGACATACGGGAAAAGGGAAATAGTCCAAGGAGGCTATTGGGAAATAGTCCAAGACCCAATGCCAAGTGAATATTCTATTTCTTCTTTTATTTGTGTTTCTTTTCCATGTGAGGGCCATCCTTTGCCATGGTCTCCTTGCGAACTCTGTGGGTCTCTTCCATACTCACTCCGGATTTCTAGGTCTCTCTCAGGACCTGTGTTAACCAACTAACATATTTGCTACGCTATAAATAGCCAGGACCTAGAAGGTGCAGGCTCTGTGTAAAGCTTCACATTTATTTTTTATATGGTTATTTACATGCCATAAAATGCTTGGGTTCTAAGTGCACAGTTAAATTAGTTTTTGACAAATGTAAGCACCTTATGAATATATAGGACATTTTTATCCTCCCGAGAATTTTTCTGCAGCCCATTTCCATCAATTACCTCTCATCTAGAGGCAATTGCTGTTCTGATTTCCATCATTGTTGCTTAGTTTGGCCCGTAGATCTTCATATAAATGGAATTCTACTGTATGTACTCTTTTGTATCTGGCTTCTTTGATGCAACATAATGTTTTTGAGATTCCTGCATTTTGTTGGATATATCAATAGTGTGTTTGTTTTTATTGCTCAGTAGTATTCCTTTGTATGAAAATACTGTAATCCACAGCAATTGTTCAGGGACGTTTGGCTCATTACCAGGTTTTTCCCATTATGATAACATTATAAATATTCTTGTACAAATCTTTTTGAAGACATATGTGGAGGTTTTTTTCCAGCTTCACTGAAATGTAATTGACGTAATATTGGTAAGTTTAATATGTACAACATGATGACTTGGTACATTTACATATTTCAAAATAATTATCACTGCAGGGTTAGTTAACACTTCCCTCACATCACGTAATTAGTTACCTTTTCGTGTGTGTCTGTGTGTGTGTGTGTGTGTGTGTGTGTGTATGGTGAGAACATTTAAGGCCTTAGCCTTAAACTCTTAGCAAGTTTCAAGCATATAATACAGTATTGTTAACTATAATCGCCATGCTATGCACTAGACCCCCAGAACTTGTCCACCATATAGCTGGAAGTTTGTAACCTTTGACCAACATCTCTTCATTTTTCCTACTCCCCAGTCCCTGGTAATCATTATTCTACTCTGTTTCTATAAATTCAACTTTTTAAAATTCCACAAATAAATGAGATCATATGGTATATGTCTTTGTCGGACTTATTTCACTAATTTCGCCAATGCCCTCAAGATCCACTCAGATTGTCTCAAATGATAGAATTTCCATCTTTCCCATGGCCAAATAATATTCCATTTGATATATCTACCAAAGACTCTATCCAGTCATCCATCATCCTAAGAAATCTTTGCCTACCCCAAGATGTTATCTCTGTTCTATCTTTAATTACTTTTGGAGGTTGGTATGGCAAGGGGTCTTCTATCACTTTTTGGGAACACTATCCCCTTTGAATTACATTGGTGCCTTTGTCAAATATCAATTGACTACAAATGTGAGTATATTGCTGGATTCTATTTTGTTCCATTGATCTATTTATTAATCTTTACATCAATACCACATTGTCTTGAGTACTAGAAGTTAAATGCAAGTTTTTATATTCATTAGCCATTTCTTTTTTTTTAAGGGGGAGTGGGAGGAGGGGCAGAAAGGGGGGGAGAGACCAAATCTTAAGCAGACTCCATATCCAGCTTGGAGCGAGACACAGGGATGGATCTCATGACCCTGAGATCATGACCTGAGCCAAAATTAAGAGTCGGATGCTTAACCAACTGAGCCACTCAGGCACCCCATATTTCATTAGGATTTCTGCATAACAAAATATCCATAAATTTAGCAACATAAAACAACAAACTTTATTATTTTAGCAGCATAAAACAACAAACTTTATTATTTTATGCAGTTTCTGAGAATTAGGGATCTGAGAGCAGCTAAGTTGATAGTTTTGCCTCAGGGCGTGTCATAAGGTTGCAGTCAAGCTATTGGCTAGGCTTGAAGTCAGCTGAAGATGAGATTAGGGCTGGAGGACTTGCCTCCTTGATCACTAATGCATCTGTTGACTGTTGAGGAGAAGCCTCAGTTTCTTGCTGACTACTGGCCATGGGTTTCAATTGCTCACTGTACAGTACCCTCCATAAGATTGTTCATGACGGGACAGCCTGGGTAGCTCAGTGGTTTGGTGCAGCCTTCAGCCCAGGGCCTGATCCTGGAGACCCAGGATCGAGTCCCACATCAGGATCCCTGCATGGAGCCTGCTTCTCTCTCTGCCTGTGTCTCTGTCTCTCTCTCTCTCTCTCTGTGTGTCTCTCATGAATAAATAAATAAAATCCTTTTTTTAAAAAAAAAGATTGTTCATGACAGAGCTACTAACTTTCCTCAGAACAAGTGACCAGAGAGAGGGAGATAAGTTTACAATTTTTTTATAACTTCATCTAGGAGCAAAATGCCATCACTTTTCCCACACACACCAACCCTGATGGCATGTGGGAAGGGCCTACACAAGGGACTAATACCAGGAAGTCGGGATCATTAAGGCCATCTTGTAGGGTAGTTACAGTCTTGAAATTGTAGTGTAAGTCATTTCACTTGGGTTGTCTTTTTCTTTTTTTTTTTTTTTTAATTTTTTTTTAAATTTTTTATTTATTTATGATAGTCACAGAGAGAGAGAGAGGCAGAGACAGAAGCAGGCTCCATGCACCGGGAGCCTGATGTGGGATTCGATCGCGGGTCTCCAGGATCGCGCCCCGGGCCAAAGGCAGGCGCCAAACCGCTGCGCCACCCAGGGATCCCGGGTTGTCTTTTTCTAGATAGTTTTGGCTACTCTAGAAAACTTTGCATTTTCATCTGAATTTTAAAATACACTTGTTGGTTTCTAAAAAGTATCTTCCTAGAATATTCACTAGGATGGCATTAGGTATAAAATCAATTTGAGGAGTGTTAACATTTTCTCAATTTTGCGTCTTCCAGTATGTGAAAATCAACATGAAATTTTTTTCTACTTCTCTTCTTTAATTTCTCTCAGCAATATATTTTTTAAAGATTTATTTATTTATTTATTGGGGGTAGGGGCAGAGGGAAAGGGAGAGAGAGAATCTCAAGCAGACTTCCCACTGAGTATAGAGCCCAATGAGGGGCTTGACCTCACAACCCCGATTATGACCTGAGCCAAAATCAAGAGATGGACACCTAATCAACTGAGCCACCTAGGTGCCCCATTTTTTTTTTAATTTTTAATGCAGAGGACCCGAAAGTATTTTATTAATTTGTTTCTAAGTATTTTATATTTTTTTAAAGATTTTTTTTATATATATATGAGAGAAAGAGAGAGAGACATGAGCAGGGGAAGGGGCAGAGGGAGAGGGAGAAGCAGACTTCCTGCTAGTGTAGAACCCTACGTGGGGCCCTATCTCAGGACCTGAGATCATAACCTGAGCTGAAGTCAGACATTTAACTGACTGAGCCACTCAGGCGCTCCTACTCAGTATTTTATATTTTCTGATACTACTTTAATGCTATTTTTAAAATATCATTTCCTATTGTTTGTTGCTAATTTATAGAAACAAAACTGATTTTATGATACTGGCCTAATATTCTGCAACCTTGCTAAATTCACTTATTAATTCTAGTAGTTACTTTATAGATTCCTTAGGACTTTCTATGTAAGCAATAAAATGTATTAAAACCAGTCTCTTTTTTCAATATGTATTCCTTTCATTTCTTTTTCTTGCCTTTTAGTTTAGCACTGGGGTTGACAAAGATTTTTTGTAACAAGTCTGGTAATAAATATTTTAGATTTTGCAGGCCATATGGTCTCTGTCACAACTACTCAACTCTGCTGTTACAGTACAAAAAACAGCCAGAGACGATGAATGTATGTGATTATGTCCTGATAAAATTTTATTTCCAAAAATGAGTGACCAGGCAGTGGTTGGTATATGAGCTATTGTTTAAAAGTATTAAGGTCATGAAAGTGAAGGACAGACTAAGGACTTGTTTTAAATTGAAGATGACTATGGAGACATGATAATGCAATGTAACATGTGATCATGGATTAGATCCTTCTTCTATAAAAGACATTATGGAGATAACTGGTGAAACCAGAGTGGGTCTGAAGATCAGATGGTAGTAATACGTCAAGGTTAATTTTCTGATGTTTATGGTTGTCTTGTGATTATGTAGGAGCCTGTCCTTTTGCAGAGGAAAATCATATTAAAATATCAAAGATGGTGGGACATTATGTTGCCAGTTCACTCTTAAGTGGTTCTGGAAAGAAGTTCTTGGTGCTATTCTTGCAATACAAGAACATATTATTGGGCCATATAGTGTAAGAGAAAAAAAAAACTATTATAGATCTATGGCATACAAGACGAATAAAGCCAGAAAACTGTGAGAATATCTAAATATTCTAATGTGAGATTTGGGTGTTCTGGGTGGGGAGCTAAGCATTCCCTATATTCCCATATATTTTATGTATGTGTGTATATATATATATTTTTTTTTTCACCCTTACAAGAACTCAGTAAAATTAGTGTCCTTACTAATTAATACTAGATCTCCTGATGCTCAAATAGAGTCTAATAAATCATACCTTGAACTGTGAAATGTTGCTTTTATATCTAATATTTCATTGCATCCCTATAATCACAGGACGTTGAGAATTATTAATCCACTTTTACAGAAGAGAACCCTGAGGTCCTTAAAGGCAGAGAGAACCACTGTCCAGACCTGAATCAGAACTTTTGGTGTAAGTCCTGGGATCTTGCCATTCACCGCAACTGACCACTATCTATTCCCTTGGAAAGGTTGCCTAAACTGATAGAATATCTGAGATTCTGATAGAATCTGAGAAACTGATAGAATCTCTGAGAATCAGAGGGACCTTAAAAGTCATGTGCTTCAACTTCCAGTGAGAGAGTTCAGGGCCTTATGTATGTGCATAATGGAGTGTGAAATGCATACTTTCCAGAGACTATTTCCTTTTCTGGCGATAATGACCAGCTGCAGAAGCCCCTCTAGTTGGCTGGTGTCAAAGGCCTCTGAGAACGCTTAGCCTCCCAATCAAGGTCACGTGCTACCGTTTAGCCTTCCCCCTCCTTTGGCTCTGCTTTTCCTTGCTTCTTAAAAGCACTTTCATGGATCCTTCTAATCCCCTATTCTTTGTCCATAGTGATCGATCCCTTCCTGAATCCTCATTTTGATTCTTTTTTATTATGCTAAAAAAAATACATAACGTTGCCTACCATTTTTAAGTGTACAGTTCAGTGCCGTAAGTACATTTCACACTGTTGCACGCCCGTCACCACCAGCCATCTTCAGAACATTCTCATTTTCCCCAACTGAAGCTCTGTACCCATTAAACACTGACTATCTATCCCTCCTTCCCCCTGGCACCTGGCAACTACCATTCTCTTTTTTGTCTCTACAAATCTGAACTCCTGTAAGCAAAATCATGCAGGCTTTGTGCTTTTGCCCATCACTTATTTTACTTAGCAAGATATCTTCAAGGCTCACCCATCTTGTAGCATGTTTCAGAACGTTCTTTTTCAAGGCTTGATAATATTACCTTGTATGTATTTACCACATTTTGTTTTTAGGTTCATCCATTGATGGACATGGACATTTGGGTTGCTTCAGCCTTTGGCTCTTGTGAATAAGACAGTCACGTGAAGACACAAAGTCACACAGGGAGAGCTATGTGACAACAGAGACAGAGATTGGACTTACCCGCTACAGACCCCAGGAAGGCCAAGGATTGCCAGCAAACCACCAGAAGCCAGAAAGAAGAAAAAAAGGATTCCACTCTAGGTTTCAGAGGGAGCATGGCCCTGCTGCCACCTTGATTTTTGACTTCTAGCCTCCACAACTATGAGGTCATACATTGCTGGTTTTTTTAGGTGCTCACTTTGTGGGACTTTGTGATGACAGCCAGAGGAAGCCACTACAGCTACCTTACCTTTGATGACCAGCTATCATATACTCTTTAGCAATCTGAATGACCTTCCTTCTTTCTTGATTCTCGTGAAATCTGGTCCTCAGACTGCTCTGCCCTTTCCCTCCTGCCTTCACCTCCATTTGGGCTAAAACAATTATTCAGTAAGTATGTATTGAGGTCCTCACACATGGTAGGCACTGTTCTAGGGGCTGGGGAGATGGTCCCATCTTTACAGATCTTTCTTCTCTTAGCGATCATGCAAAGTTTTGACTGCTTATCTCATTATATGTCCCAACTTCTTAATAAATTTCAAGAGAACTTTCCTATTTCCACCACATTTCTCCCCTCTTTTCAAAAAACTTCAGTCCAGTTTTAGAACTTACACACATAAAGTGGCACTCTCAGTTTCATAGCTGTATTTCATCTGATGGAGACTAAAGCATGTTAGCATTATGGAAGTAGGGTCTATCCTAGCACATATTTTCCTCAGGCATGATGTACTATGATCTTTTGCATGCTTTGATTAGTATTCGTGTGAACTGGGTGTGAATGTCTTGTAAAATAGACATTATTAGTATTAATTTCCCTTTTTATCTCCCTTCCTAGCTGCTAATTAAAGTCAGGTGGTCCCTTGCTCCCAGCTGAAGCCTCAAAGAGAGAAAACTCGCCGATGGATTCCATGTCCTTCAGGGGAAGTGGCAGTGAAGTCCTTTAGATCCTTTGGGGATGAGGCTGGGGGTGAAGTGCGCAGGGACAGCACACCTGGGTCATCTGCCTTTCTTGTTGTTTCTCTTGTACACTCTGAGTTCCCACCGAGTTCACAAAGAAATATTTGAGCAGAAGGATCAGATACCCAATCTGAAAATTGGACTTTCTGAGGAAACATTGCAAAGTTACATTATTGAGAAAGAACTTGCTAGAGATTGAAGATCGTGCCCCTCTAAAATTCATATGTCGAAATCACATCTTCCATATGATGGAATTTGGAGGTGGAGCCTTTTGGAAGGGTTCAGGTCCTGTGGGTAGAGCCCTCGTGAGTGAGATTAGTACCCTTACGAAAGAGAACCCAGAGAGCTCTCTCACCCTTTCTGTCAGGTGAGGTCACAGCAAAAAGATAGCTGTCTAGGAACCAGCAGGTGAACCCTCACCAGACCCTGAATTGGCCAGCTCCTTGATCTTGGATTTCCAGCCTCCAGAGCTGTGAGAAATAAGTGTTCATTGTTTATAGGCCACTCGGTCTGTGTTATTCTGTTATAGCGGCACAAATGACTAAGACAGAACTTTTTGAAACAGCTCTGGGACACTTTGAGAACTCTACCTTAGACACTGGGCCACATCACCCAATCATAAATAAATACATCCAGAATTATGTGCAACAAAAGCTCTGCTTAAAAGTTCCATCAATGCAAAAGTTGCATCAATAATTTCATAATGATTACTTTCCATAGGTCCAGAGAGTTCAAAGTTAAGCTAGTTTGCAAATTACACCTAACTTTTAATGTTATCTTAAAAAAAAAAAAAAGGGGGGGAAGTGAGGAAGGAAGAAAGGAGGGAGAGAGAAACAATTATAACATTTCCATGCTTTAGTCCTTATGATATAGCAGTAAAGCGAATGTTCTTTGTCCCCTGTATCTAACAGCAGGTGTCTCACCTTCATGGTTTCACTGAGGCTGTATATTTTGGAACATGTTTGGATAATAGCAACTTTCCTTGAGATGCAATAAAGAATTTATTCTAGAATAAAGACAGATTCAGAATTGTAATATTTTCTGTCACTCTGCTAAGCAGAGTTGATTACCCAGCACACTGCTCAGGGTGCTCCTGTCAAGGCAAGGATGTGAGGGACCAGAAGATTTGGTATTGTCCCTAAAGTGTTGTCCCAATGTGTCCAAGACCTGAAAAAGGCAGAGAGATTCGTGTTTGGGTAGCCCCCAATATGAAAGCAGAGCCAAGGAAGACCTGGATTTGCTCCTTTGAACTTCTCCTTGGTCCCTGGAGCACTGGGGTGAGTCTCTGTCTGGACCTTTCTTCCCTCCTCTTTAAAAGGGAGATTATGATTCCTGCCCATGAGGATCATATGTGCCTGACACAAAGTGAGACCTCCCCTGTGTTTCTTTCCTTATCTTGTCTCTCCCTCACCTTCAGCTGCTCATCATTTCCATCTGGGGCTGAGTGTACCCCTTCCTCCTCCTCAGAGAAGATTTAAGAGTGGATAGAAGGCAACGGATCCTGGATTTTGGGGTCAGACAAAAAGAAGTGATCCCACTAGACTTACTACTTGTATGACCTTGAGCAAAAGACTCAACGTATCCACTCTCAGTTTTTAGCTGTAATGTAAAGATAATGATAGCCCCTGTCTTGGGTTTTGGAAGGCTTAAATGAAGTAATACATTTAAAATGCTTGGCACATCAGCTCCATAAAGACTGGCTATCATTATGTACTTGACACAGAATAAATGCTTGAAAATGAGGGCCATTAATATGATTTATTTACTAAAAAATGAATTATTGAGATAAAATCATCTCCATCTATCTAGGATTACAGTGTCATTTCTTAAGTCCTGTGTCTACCAGTAATCACTTTATTGTTGTCAATGGGCAGTTATCTCCTGGAAATGACCCATCAGACCTGTCACTCTGACCTGTATGGGAGTCCCCTCCAGGCTGTGAGAGCTGGGTAGATGAGGGCACTGAAGCTGGCCAGACTTTCTGCCTGGAGTGGGGCCTATAACCATAGCTGAAAGAAATTATTAGGTATACTTTTCATTCATTCATTCATTCATTCATTCATTCAAGAAACATGTATTGAGTATCAAGCATTTTTTAAAGATTCTGAATAAAGCATAGAGCAGAAACAGCTCGGGGCACCTGAATGGCTCAATAGGTTGAGCACCTGACTCGGTTTCACCTCAGGTCATGATCTCAGGGTCATGAGATCGAGCCCCACATTGGGCTCTGAGCTCAGCTCGGAGTCTGCTTGTCCCTCTCCCTCCCTTACCTACCAATTGACACCGCAATTTGAGAAGTGCTGCTGTAGGGCGCTTTACTATTAAGTGTACAAATGTGAATGTTTTCTCTCTTATTCACCAAACATAACATCGATCTTAATTCCATTGAGGCTTTAAGATAGAGGTCGATTTTGGCATGACTAATGTAGCTCCAACAAGGAGGACATGAGATTTTTACAATTATCAAAAGGAAGATTGATGCATTTGAAATCCTTCATACACCTGAGCAAACAGAAACTCATGGATGGTAAAAGACTTTCCTAAGGTCACACATCAGAGGCAAGAGGGCAGCTGCCTTGACCCGGGGCCGGGCCCTTTCCACTCTACTTGGAAAAGCCCTGGGGTCAGAGCGTTTGGCCCTGACTCTGGGAAAGCCAGAGAGAGGTGTGAGCCTATTCTCGGTTCCTAGGGACAGACACAAGTGGGTCCTCCATCGGGTGGGACACAGCCCCTATTCCCAGGACAGCACAAGTTCTCAGACGTAATAGCCCAGGAAAGTTCAGATTATCCGCAGGCCAGGACTCCTGTCCAGCTGTCTCCTGTGCTGGGCTGACCCTGCTAAGGGGGCTGGATCCTTTGAAGCCAAACTTACTTTTTAAAAACAGACTTCCTGAAGTGAGGAATAATTATTTTCATATGTGAACCTGGAAAAATGTAGGTAGTGATGACAGAGAACAAATGCAGGTTGAAAAACAAAATTTTCTTGCTGCCAAAAGAATTCCTTCATATTTTCCATGTATTTCTACAGCAAGGGAGCCTATGGAAAGGCAAGTTAACCAAGACTGAAGAAACAACACTTAAAATTCACTAAAATACAACCTGGATCCCAAATTCGTTAACATGTAATCACTCTGAGAGCGCTCAGCTTCCCTCTCAGGTTCCTAGGAACTGTATTAAGCTCTTGAAAATTGAAGGGGTGTGTGTGTACCCACACATGTGCACTCTTACGATGTTTTACTGAGCTCAAAGACAATATTTAATGACTGTGCCTGCACAAATGGCATTTATCCTTATCTGATTAATTTAAAAGTGTCAGACAATACAAGCCAAATGATTCTCTCAAATAGCTTCCCACATTGATCAAACAAACCCAATCGCTGTTAGGTTTCCTGTATGTTTTGTGATACGTGGGCAGAGTCTGAGGTTACCTCACCATATAGATCCTAACAGGATATTAATTTTTATCTGGAAAGTTCTCCATTGCTCCACTTTTAGCTCCTTTCATCAGATTTGTCCTTTTGGTTCTGTCCTGTACATCCCAGTGGATATCCGTAGTTGTTGAGAACAGGAAATCAGTTTTCTTTTTCTCTAGTTTTGCCCTGTACTGAAGAACTCTTAACTGAAACCCATTTTTCTTCTATTCTGATAACTTTGTAAGACACCGTTTACACTTATATTTGTAATTCTCATGTCACTCCTTATTTTGCAAAGAACACACACACGCGTTCAATTCAAGATACTCCAGTGAGTCTGTGGTCAATTGAGATAGGTTTCGATTCCCAAGATTAAGTCACGGAGCTTTTCAGCCAAGCTTGCATTAGCATTGTGTTATGAGAGTTGCAGATATAAATGCCTAAAGAGTGAGACAGGAAACAGAAAGGGTTGGGGCTGGTCCTGGACAAAAAGCAGTGACTAGCGAGACAGAGGCTCTAAAAGCAGTGCTAGCCAGTGGAGCTTCTGCTGGAGAAAATGGTCTTTGGCTGTGCTGTGCAATATGGTGAACACTAGCTACATGTAGCTACAGAACATTTGAAATGCAGCTACTATAGCTATGGTATTGAGCTTTTCATTTGAATTTAAAGAGTCAGTGGGACACCTGGGTGGCTCAGTGGTTTAGCACCTGCCTTCGGCCCAGGGCATGATCCTGGAGTCCTGGGGTCGAGTCCCACATCAGGCTCCCTGCATGGAGCCTGCTTCTCCCTCTGCCTGTGTCTCTGCCTCTCTCTCTCTCTCTCTCTCTCTCTCTCTCTCTCTCTGTGTGTGTGTGTGTGTGTGTGTGTGTGTCTCATGAATAAATAAATAAAATCTTTAATAAAAAAAAAAGAAGAAGAATTTGAAGAGCCAAAAGTGCTAGCGGCTGTCCCACAAGGGAGTCAGTGCTTGTTGGCTCCAGCCAATCATTGCCACGCACTGAGTGTGGACTCAGACGTACCAGGTCTTCTGATTTTTCTAGAGAAAGTAAAAATCCCAACTTTTATGGGAAGGTCTTTATTTTATAAATGCCAGACCAGTCAAAACAAACACATCCATGGTTCTGTTTTGGTCAACAGGCATCTAGTTTGCTACATCTAGTTCATTCCCACCCCGCTTTCTCCTATATATCCATCAGCTCCTTCACTCCTACCAGGAGGACATTTTCACAATTTACCTTCATCAACCATCACTATATGGGTCTTCCTCTCCTAGCCTGAGATGCTGGAACAACCAAATGGCTTCACATCTCCTTAGACTCTGACCTCTGTCTTCAGAATTCTTGACCTCACCTCAGAAATGCACTCTCGCTAACAAGAAGAGTAGAGTCACTTACTCCTATTTCAATTGATCCCCCTTTAGTACTCCCTGTAGTATCACCAGTATGAATTCCCCTAATATTTTTAGAACGTTAAGAGTTGTCATTTTTGGCTTGCATTTTAAGTTCTCAGAAGGTAGAGAAAAATGCCTGGGGTTGGTGGTTTTATTCTATAGAGCAGTGTTTTACAAACTTTTTGTGTGTGGGGTGGGGGGTAGAATGCATAGTAAGAGATAACACTTTACATGGCAACTTAGTGTACATACTCTGTGTGTACATACAGTTAGGGATGTTTCACAAAACATTGTCTGCCTTTACTCTGGGTCATGCCTTCTGATGTTTTCTCTTCTCCTTTACCCTTTTTATTTTTCTATGCCTTTCAGTACTGATCTCAGAGTCTACCGATCAGTGTCCCAATCCATAGTTTAAAAACATTGCTACAGAGACTCCAAGCTCATGTTCTGTAACCAAGAAATATTCATCGGCTAATGTAAACACCTTTAGTCATTCCTTCTGAGAACCCTCAACCTCCTCCTCTCTCCCCAGTATGCACAGCCCCCGCCCCCTCCAGTAGGAGTAAACCAGAGACCAGCACAAGTGGAATTATTCTCTCATACTTGGGGGTCTTTGTATTCTACAGTTAACGAACCTCGTTAGACTCAGATTGCTCTTCATGGGAAGTGATTTACATTGAACAACAACAACAACAAAAAGATCAGAAGACTATTTTCCCTGCACAGTATATTACTTCCTGCGATTCATCAAAATTCTTTTCATGTGTAAAGGTCACCTTTCATTTATGTATAGCATCTGTGTGTGTTTTGTTGAAAAGGGTGTGCCTCCCAAAACATAAATCAGGCTTTGCATGTTGATGGAAAAACTCATGAAAAGTTGCCAGAAAGGAGTGAAGGCGGTGAATGATGAAAAGGGGCACACGTGCCTTCAGACAGACTCCCCAGAGGGAGGAACTCAGCTCACCTGACTTTGCCTAAAAAAGGGGAAAGATGTCAATAAAATGCCTAAGCAGGATTATAGGACTCTACGTTTGCTATGAGTCGTAGCTTTATGTATGCACGTATGTATTTATTTATTTAGCAGAGAGAGAAAGCACAAGTAGGCAGAGCAGCAGGCAGAGGGAGAGGGAGAAGCAGACTCCCCATTGAGCAAGGAGCCTGATGTGGGATTCGATCCCAGGACCCTGAGATCATGACCTGAGCCGAAAGCAGCCGGTTAAATGACTGAGCCACCCAGGCACTCCTGTAATGCTATTTATAAAGTACAAAAAAAATAGACTATAAACAGAGACACAATTTATGTTAGTCCTGGAAATGCTGAACCAATTCATCAGAGAAGTCTGAAAGTGAGAAATCCATGCTCCATTTGTTCTGGTGTGGTGGTTAACAGCTCGAAGATGGGACTCGATTATCAGGGTTTGAATCTCAACCCTCCTTACCAGAGGTGTGACTTGGTGCAAGTGATTCACGTCTCTGTACCACCATTTCCTCAACTACCAAGTGTGAAGAATCACGTCACCATCCTCCTAAGGTCACCCACGGATTGAATTAATTAATATTTGGGAGGTGCTGACGCCTTGTACAGGGTAAGCACACTGTAAGTCCTGTTAAATACATTGTCTAAGAGAAGATGAAAACTTAGCAACACTTCAGGACAGGAGAAATAGAAACAGATTTAA
This sequence comes from Vulpes lagopus, assembly GCF_018345385.1. Taxonomy (NCBI): domain Eukaryota; kingdom Metazoa; phylum Chordata; class Mammalia; order Carnivora; family Canidae; genus Vulpes; species Vulpes lagopus. The sequence continues at coordinate 134,192,710 of NC_054827.1, read as the reverse complement.
GAAATAAGATCCAAAGAGTCATGTAGCTGTTGTCCAGTTGGCTTATCGGTGCACAGATTTGATAACCAAGGTGACAAAGCTTAAAGGCTGTCCTCTATGAAAAAGTAAGAGCCATTTTGAAAAAAAAAGGAGAAAAGCAAGGAATAGTATCTCAGTCCCTAAGCCCAGACGGAAAAGTGAGCTGTGTGAAAAACAGAAAACAGAACAGTCTGGTGATATCTAGAGGCCAGACGTGGTGGAGAGACCGCCCAATGTCAGGCGAGGAAGGAAGAACTGGTAAGTTAAAAACTCTAAATCCTGGGGAATGACAACGTACCAAACACAATTTGAGGAGGACAATTAAAAACTGCCTGGACAAAATTTGTTTCAAAAAAATTCTCTGGGTAAATCTTGTAAAAATGGGTGATTGTATGTGCAAAAAGTTAACTGAAATGGGTAAAATGAAAAGACACAAGACAGGCCCATCTGAACGCAGTCCCAATTAATAGTCTCAAGACCTGAGGAATGCGTCTCATTGTAAGACTTTCAAAATGTAAAAAAAGAAGCAAAAGAGACACTCTGGATTATTGGAAAACACTTCATCAGGCCTTGTGCTCGGTTTCCCAGAAGTTGAAATGGAAGCCTGAGGCGGGCACTCCCATGTATGCATCCGTGTGTGTGCGTGTGTGTACACCCACAGAATGCTTCCATAGTCAACACATTAATATTCAACCTAGACCTGCGTACTGAATATTACAATATTTTAGAAAGAAAGACCTCTCTTCTTTTTTTAAGTTCTTTATGAAGTGATGTTAAGAGATGAAAAGGTCACCTAGAGCCAGCCAACTGGTTATAGGCACTAAGCTAAATGGTGACACCCCCCCCACACACACACACACACATGCACACATGTGGATATTATGTACAAACTTGGGCATAGAGCCTATTCCCCCAAAGGTAACTGGTTCAGACAATTGCCAAAATGGCCTAAGACAGAAACGGGAGCCTCTGAGCTTGGGCAGTGAATAGCACGGGTCCTAGGGAGCCACTCTGATGTCAATAGCCCCTTTGTGTAAGGAGGGCAGAGAAAGTGCAGCCTCTGACCGAATGGGAGCCTCCTCGTTTCTCAGGCTGCATCTGTTGTTGCCCCAAGTGTGCAGATCCTACTGACCCTGGCTGCAGACGGGCTCTGGCCTGCAAAGCTCAGCTCTGTGCTCAGCATCGGGCAGGAAAGAAAGGAAGGTCACTCTCAGGCCCACGACTGCTTTTGCTTTTTAATTTCTTTTTCCCTTACCTTTCCTCCTGGGTCTTTTCAAATCCCAGATTCTTTCCTTCTCTCGTTTCTTCCTTCTTCTTTTCTATGAACATCTTTTTTTCAAGTTTCTCATCTCTATTATTATATTTTGTTCAAGATTTTATTTAAATTCAAGTTAGTTAACATATAGTGTAGTATTAGCTTCAGGAGTAGAATTTAGCGATTCGTCACTCACATATAACACTCAGGGCTCATTACATCAAGTGCCCTCCTTAATGGTTGTCACCAATTACCCCATCCCCCGCCCTCCAGCAGCCTTCAGTTTCTTCCCTATAGTCAAGAGTCTCTTATGGTTTATCTCCCTCTCTCTTTTTATCTTACTTTATTTTTCCTTCCCTTCCCCTATGTTCATCTTTTGGTTCCTTCCACAAATGAGTGAAGTCATACGGTATTTGTCTTTCTCTGACTTATTTATTTCACTTAGCATTATACTGTCTCCCTCCACCCATGTTATTGAAAATGGAGAGATTTCATTCTTTTTGATAGCTGTGTGATATTCCATTATATATATATGCCACATTTTCATTATCCATTGCCCAGTCGTTGAACTCTTGGGCTGCCTCCATATTTTAGCTAATGTTGATAATGCTGCTATAAACATTGGGGTGCATGTGCCCCTTCCATCTGTATTTTTGTTATCCTTTGGGTAAAGACCTAGAGTTGCTGGGTTGTAGGGGAGCTCTATTTTTAACTTTTTGGGGAACCTCCATACTGTTTTCCAGAGTGGCTGCACCAGCTTGCATTCCCACCAACAGCATAAGAGGGTTTTCCTTTCTCCACATCCTCACTGACATCTGTCATGTCCTGTGTTTGTGAGCATCTTTTTTTCCTTTTTATAGTCTTTCCTCTTTTGATTCCCCTTTTTCTTGGCATGTTCAGGTCTGTTCGTGACTTATCCCTTTTTTCCATTCTTTTTCCCATTCAGGCACCTCCCCCAGATGTTGCTCATCCTCTTCCAGATGTAGATTCTGCAAAGAATCAGAATCACAAACTCTGGTGAAAGCAAATGATTCCAGTTAACAATTTCACTGACACTGTGTGTTCTGAGGAAGAAATGGGTCGACTTTAATAGCTGACTATTTAAGAGGAGTAGGGGCTACTCAATAATTGAGCTTGAAGTCTCTTTGTTTTTCTTTCTTTCTTTCTTTCTTTCCTTCTTTCTTTCTTTCTTTCTTTTTGAAAGTATTTATTTATTTGAAAAAGAGAGAGTGAATGAGTAGGGGGAGGGGCAGAGGGAGAGAGAGAGAGAGAATCTTGAGCAGACTCCCTGCTGAGTGAGGAGCCCTAGTCAGCGCTCAATCCCAGGATCCCAAAATCATGACCTGAGTCAAAATCAAGAGTTGGACGCTTAAATGACTGAGCCCCCCTAGGGCCTCTTGAAGTCTCTTTCAAAACCACTTTTAATCCTATGATTCCTTGAAAGTTTGAAAAGAATTCTCCTGATTTCTGTCTTTCCTTCATTATGTATGAGTGGTACCGGGCACTACACACTATGCTGCCTGAATCCCTTAGCTCTGACCCTCTTCCTCTTCAAAGCCACTTGAGTATTGCTCATTGTGCATTGCATTCTCCTTCTGCTAACACTTCTCCTTCTCTGATTCTCCTCTGAGGACCTTGGGCTCTACTGGGCTCACTTGAATAGTCCAGGATACTCTTCCCATCTCAAGGCACTAACCTTAATCTGTAAGGTTCCTGTGGCCATATAAAGTGGCATATTCAAGGTTCTGGAGATTAGGTTGTGGACATCTTGGGGGGCTATTATTCCATCTACCATAGGACTCAGGGTCATGTTCCAATTTCTCTTAAAACCAGAAGGCAGGGGGAGAATGTTCAGGGAAAAGAAAATGGGTTAATATGGAATATTAATATGTTTGTCTTTATGCCAGCAGAACAAAATACAATTATTACTGTTATGGAGGAAAGAGGCCCCACAGTAAAAAGTGCTTAGGCTGCAGTGAAGCACACAGGCACATTCCTGCAATGTGGCCAAAGCAGGATCTGTGATAAGGGGGTTGCAGTAGTGAGGATGCATTTTGGAATCATAGGAATGAGGCCCTAGTCCTAGCACTGCCATTAATAATTCATCCTGGCCAAGTTTTTATCAAGGAAACAATGGGCTGATGGGAAAAACAACTGATTAGCACCCTCCAGGATACCATAGTGGTTATAGGAAGGGTTTGTAGCCAGACAGAACTGGACTCACGTTCCAGCTCATTCACTCACTATCAAAGTGACCTTTCAAGGTACTTAACCTTCACAAATGTCGGTTTCCTCATGATAATACCTCCTATCTCCTAGGATGAGCATGAATAAGTGGCATAAGGTATACAGAGTACCCATCACAGCACCAGGTACATAGTAAGCACTTGAAACATGACTCCTAGTCTTGTTCCTATTTTTATTACATTTATTATTATAATTGCAGGGAGAAGAAAATGGCTTAATACAGAATATTAATATGTTTGTCTTTATGCCAGCAGAACAAAATACAATTATTACTGTTATGGAGGAAAGAGGCCCCACAGTACTGTATTATAGTTTTTAATCCATATAGTTCAAAATCACATAATCTGCCTTAAGCAATTTTTAATTTGAGAAAAACAAAAATCAGGGAGGATAAGAATTTGGGCAGTCCACATTTGGAAGTTGGATCATTTGTCTGTAGCCATAAGCTAGACTACAAAACATATACTGTATCTGGCAGACTATTAACCCTCCTTACTCTGGTGTGCCGTGCCTCAATATGATGATTCCACCAAAGCAATGGGCATTCTAGTGCAGAAAACAGGAAAGAAACAGAGCCCTCCTTCCTTGAAGATATGAGTTCTAGAGTCTAGAGCTCTGCTGTTAAATATAGCAGGCACCACCCATAGGTTTAAATTAATTAAGTTTAAATGCATTAATTAATTAATTAATTAAAAATTTAAGTTTAAATTAATTAAAATTAAAATTAAAAATCCAGACCATCAGTCACACTGGCTACATTTCAAATACTAAAGGGGCACACACAGCTAGTGGTTATCATGTTAAACAGAGCAGATATAGAATTTTTCCATCATCAAAGTTCTATTGAACAGTGCTCATCTAGAGTATTAGTTGCCTAGATGACCTATATAAATAATACAATTATTATTTAATATGATCTAACTTAAAACCATATAACTATGCAATCTGGTGGACCATAGGTCTTGGAAACACCAAGGAGATTTATTTCTTCTTTCATTTCAATCAGAATCTTTAATCCTCTATTATAGTTCTTCTACTAGTGTTCACAGGGATCCACTTTATCATGTTTGTATGAATTCTGTGCTTGTGTTTACATAACAAATACCCCTCTCACCCCTCAGATTATTTATGGGAAAACAAAAGAAAAACATTAAGCAAATATGGCAAACTACATGTGTAATGAAAAGATTGGATTGTTTAAATTTTCATTAGTCTTGGCTTTCAAACATTTTTATTGCAACTCACAAGAAGAAAGATATTTTATATTGTAACCTAGCACAAGCACTCAACCGACACGATTGACACAAAGGTTTCACAAACTCACACTAACCCTCACTATGTGTGATGTATTTTGACAGTTCCTATTTCCTTCTCTTTTCCTTCCCTTTTCTCTTCCCCCTTTTCCTTTTTTTTCAGTGTCATTATCCACTACACTGATTTCATGACTCTCCACTAGACAATGGCCTGTAGTATATGACAAACACAGAGCTACCCCAGGGGTTGCAAACTCAGACGCTTGAAGTGGTCTGGCAAGTAGCATAAATGCATAGAGGCTGTGTGGGGCTCTAGGAAACAAACCCAGGGTCCCTTGAAAGAGCCTACGGGCTACTCAGCTTCCACTGGTCCCTTCCACATAGGAATATAGGGCTCTGTTGCTAGAACTTCTAATTGTTCAAAGGAAGCCAAATAGGGTCACCTGGGTGGCTCAATGGTTGAGCATCTGCCTTTGGTTCAGGACATAGTCCCAAGGCCCTGGGATGGAGTCCCGCATTGGGCTCCCCATAGGGGGAGAGCCCTGCTTCTCCCTCTGCCCCTCGCCCCAACTCTTGCTCACACACTCTCTCTCTCAAATAAATAAAATCCTGGGGCACCTGGGTGGCTCAGTGGTTGACTGTCTGCCTTTAGCTTAAGTCATGATCCTGGGGTCCTGGGATGGACCCCCACAGGGACCCTGCTTCTCCTTCTGCCTATGTCTCTGCCTCTCTTGTGTCTCTCATGAATAAATAAATAAAACCTTTTAAAAAAAGAGAGAAGCCAAATATGTAGATATTTTTGTGAAGCTTCCCAATTTTAAAGTATGACAAATAGTTCTTTAAAATGTTAAATGCTTGTCAGCCAAACAAAACAAGTGTTGGCCTGATGAAGGACTAATTTTCTAGTTTCAGAAGCAGAACAGGAAGCATGCTCTTTTCCTTTGAAATGACAATCCGGACTCCCCTGAAACTGAGGTAGCACAATCCTTCTGTCTTCTCATGACCTGATGGGGAAGAAAGGAAGGATTCTAGCTTGAAGAAGAGAATTTGAAAGCAAATATCTCTCTTGGAATGATGCCATGTTGGGTGCCCACTGGCTGTTGGGAAGGGTCGAGAGAGTCAGTCCATTCCAACAGACCAATAGTCTTCAAAAAATTGGCTTTATCCTTGCCCAATAAGTGGAGAAGAGAAGCCTCATGCACATGTTTTGGCTCAAGATGGTCCCCTGATAATGGCCATCAGGTCCTCTTTGAAGGTTCACTCAGTTAGTTCTCACTTCTTTAAAAAATTTTATTTATTGATTCATGAGAGACCCAGAGAGAGAGTGGCAGAGACACAGGCAGAGGGAGAAGCAGGCTCCCTGTGGGGTGCCTGATATGGGACTTGATCCCAGGATCACGACGTAAGCCAAAGGCAGATGCTCAACTGCTGAGCCACCCAGGTGCCCCAGTTAATTCTCACTCTTACTTAGACTGGCCAGGCATCCAGGGTATGAGCTGCCAAGGTACAACAGCCATTTACTCATTTAAAGAACATCTATCCATAAAACACACTTAAATTTCAAATGCAAATCCTACAAGTATAAAATGAAAAGGTGGAATCAACAGGCTTTATATCCAACAGGCTTTATATCCAACAGGCTTTATATCTGGACTTTATGTATTAGTTTAAACTGTGTATAATTGCCAATATTCAAATATTGGGGAAAAAAACTATTTTAGAGAAATTTTAGTTTAGTAGAGAGAGAGGGAGCAAGAGAAGAGGGGCAGAGGGAGAGAGAGAATCTTAAGAAGGCTCCATGCCCAGTGTGGAGCCCAATGTGGGGCTCGATCTCACGACCATGAGATCATGACCTGAACTGAAATCAAGAGTTGGATGCTTAACTAACCAAGCCACCCAGGTACCCCAGGAACAATTTTAGGTTTTATAGAAAGCTTGCAAAGGTTGTATAAAGTATTTCTGTATTTTTCCACTCAGTTCCTCTTAATGTTAACATGGTATATAACCATGAAGCATTTGGCAAACTAAGAAATTAATTACTGTTAATTAATACCATTACTACTAACTGAACGTTACTATTAACAGTACTATTACTGAACTACTTCATTTGGATTCCATCAGTTTTTTTTCACTAATGTTCTTTTGGTTCAGGATACAATTCAGGATATCATATTGGGTTTAGTTCAACTTATTTGATCCACATAAAAAGGCAATTTCATATGGTTCCACCTAATACTAGGAATCAGTATAGTAAGAGACAAGAAGGAAGAGAAGTCTTATCACAATGTAGCCATCAGGTCCTAGGGAGGAGATTGCCTTGCAGACCGGTCATCAACACCCATCCACTGCCAGTTTAAGTCACTAATCTCATCTGGAATCTAGGCCTAGTCATCAGTTTCTGAGTGTCCGTTCAGTGGCCTAGGACAGTTCCTATATGAAGTATGTGCCCAGTAAACACATCCTGGATATCTACTCCTTGTCAGCAAATGAGAAACGAGTGCCTGCAAGCCCACATGGGGGAAGAGGAGCCACTTCCTGCCGAGAACTTATTTTCTGATTAAATTCATTGTCCCCCTAGAATGAACACCATGTTGAAATATCAACGTTGGTATTGGTTTGCTAGGCCTGCCATAAGTACTGCAGACTGGACGGCTTAAACAACAAAAATGTATTTTCTCACAATCCTGGAGGCCAGAAGTCTGAGATCAAAGTGTTGGCAGGGTTGGTTTCATCTGAGCCTCTCTTCTTGGCTTGCAAATGGCCATCTTCTTCCTCATGAGATCCTCCCTCTGTTCATGTCTATGTCTAAATTTCCTCTTTTTTTTTTTAAGATTTTATTTATTTGAGAAAAAGAAAGTGAGAGAGAGAGCATGCATGAGTGTGGGAAAAGGCAGAAGGAAAGAATCTTCAGCAGACTCCCCACTGAGTGTGGAGACCTCTGTGGGGCTCAGTCTCATGACCGCAAGATCATGACCTGAGCCAAAACCAAGAGTCGGATGCTCAACCATGTGAGCCATCCAGGCACTCCAATTTCCTCTTCTTATAAGGAAACCAGTCATAGTGGATCGAGGCCCACACTAATGACCTCATTTTTAACTTAATTACCTCTCTAAAAACTTTACCTCCAAATTCTATCACGTTTTGAGATCCTGAGGGTAGGACTTTGACATATAAGTTTTGGGGGGACACAGCTTGGCCCATGGCAATGTTGAACATTTCTAAAGTTCAGGGATTAAAAGAGAGAGAGAGAGAGAGAAAGAGAGAGAGAGAGAACTTTCCTGAATCCAAATGTCACTCCTCCCCAGAGGTCCCATCTAGTCTCCTCTTTCCTGACTATTCTGAATGCTTTAATGCACCACTAGGCCTCCATCAACTACCATCAGATGGTGCCTCCCCCTTCTATGGTAACGCCATCCCCTCAACTGGACTGGAACTCTAAAGTGCCTTCAGCCAGCTTAGCACAATGCTGAAAAGCCTCTAGAAGATACTTTCTATATATATCTGTGTGACTGGCTGGAAGAAAATAAATACCCTTCCCAACTACTTGCTAAGCAGGAGCGCCAGCATTAGCTGTAGTGTCGCTGTCAGGGCCAAAGGGCAGAGCATAAAGCCCTTTCATTGCTAAAATTCTGTGCTTCTAAGAATGTGGGTGGGTCCCAAGCACTTTTCTTTCTTTCTTTCTTTCTTTTTTTTTTACTCATGAGGGGTGGGAGGGTGGGGGGAGTGGGAGGCGAGTGTGTGGGTGTGCGCACGGGCACAGGCGCCCAAGAACATTCTAATTTTTTTTTTTTTTAAAGCTTATCTCCAAGGCTGCAATCTGTGTTTGGAGACTTCCAAAAAGGAAAACAATCACAGCGTGCAGACATTGCCTGACAGGCCCGAGACTGAAAGAAAAATTAAATCATGAAGGAGCCCGGGGCAGCAGGGGCAGGAATCTGACCGTGAGCCTTGGGAGCGAGCACTGCGATAGAGAGAGGCTGCCAGGGAAGAGGCAGTTACCAGGGCACAGGCTGGGACGCAGGCGGGGACACAAGGCACCAGGGGACAGGAGCCAGGGACACAGGGGTCGGGGAGCAGGGACCAGCGTGCTCGGGGCTGTCATCAGCCCAGAGTTATCAGGCACCTGAAACAACAAGGTCAAGAATGTGACCCGAAATATTTGTCTTAGGAAACCACACACTGGGAGAGGGAGACTCAAAGAGTTAAACCGGGACGCTTACCTTTTCTGACTGCGGAATCACACAGGGAACTTTCCAGCAAAGCCTGTGGGGCTGGAGGAAATGGTTTGGAGGACGGTGCTGAAGAAAATGCACCCAGACAGAGGGTGGGGAGTGGGCAAGGATCTGCGATTCCTTGGGGTGGGGGAGCCAGGAGGGCAGGGGGCAGGGGTGGGAATTGGGAGGAGGACAGGCCGGGCCTCAGCCCTCCCTGCCTCCGGCTGCCAGGCCTCCAGGCCTCGAGGACAAAGGACCCTTCCCCCAGCCCTGGTCAGCCTTCCTGTTCTCGGGGATTGTGTGGCCTGCGCTTTGATCAAACTAAAGGCATTATGTCTGTGGACAACTGCTTTAAGTATCAAGCTCTGGGGCTGGCTCCCTGGTCCCCTTGTTCTCCCTCAGAGGCCTTCTGCTGGCTCCTCTCAGGATTTCTGCTTTTCCCACCCATGCCCAGCTCCCCGTCACAGGGCTTCCTGATGCTGTCCCACTCCTTAGGAAGCCTGGCTAAGAAGTGGGTGCATCCTCCGTACGAATCCTCCATCGTCAGTGTGATTGTGGCTTAAATTCTCGTTCACAAATTCCCACGGTGCAACAAGAATCCACCCGTGGCCAAGATGAATCTCTGACAAAGATGCGCTTGAAGCCACGGACTGGGCACCAGGGCCCTTGAGTTCAGACCTGCAGCTGTGGCTTCCTTGCAGACTCATTTTCAGTCAGGCCTTCAGCCTCTCTGGGTCTGAGTTTTCTCTCTTTAAAAAAAATGAGAAGTTTGGGCACCTGGGGGGCTCAGTGGTTGAGTGTCCGCCTTTGGTCAGGGCGTGATCCCAGGGTCCTTGGACCGAGTCCCGCATCAAGCTCCCTGCAGGGCTCCTGCTTCTCCTCCTTCTGCCTGTGTCTCTGCCTCTCTCTCTCTCTCTGTCTCTCATGAATAAATTAATAAAATCTTTTTTTTTTTTTTTTTATTTAATGAGAAGTTTAAGCCTGGCATGGTCTGGAGCTGGATTTTAAAATCCTGTAAAGTGTTTCCGAAAAAGGCTGTTCTGTTTGACCCTGCAATGACATAAGTACAATATGTTTCACCAGCTTCAAGAAATAGGTAAATAAATGGAAAGTGGAAAATGAAACCCCTTCCAGAACTGTCTCAGAGGATCCCACCTCTCTCCACAGCTCCTTGATTTAACAGGGAGTTGGCGGCTAACGAGGCCAGATGTAATGCCTCTGAGTAACACTTTTCTGCTGTTACTTAAAGAAAACATAAGCCATCTCTACTCTAGAAGGATCCATTTCTCTTGCTTTAACTGCATAGACCAATTTTCCTCATCGACGGGAATTCCCTTCCTCACAGTAGTAGCAAGAAAAGTTGTAAGACAAGAGAAAAGGATCAACTTGAGATCTACTGAGAATTTGCCATAAGATTTGGCACGAGATTGTATTTATTTAACAGAGCAACAAATTAGGATCTATATCTGAAAGTAGCTTTGCTAAGTCATGATTGAAGACACACATTTGAAAAGATGCTGAGAATGTCCTAAGGTTGTTTTTTTGTTTTTCAAAATTTTATTTATTTGAGAGAGAACTAGCGGAAGGAGGGGAGAGTTGGGGGAGAGGGAGAAGCAGATTCCCTGCTGAGCAGAGAGCCCGATGTAGGGCTGGATCCTAGGACCCTGAGGTCATGACCTGAGCCCAAGGCAGACACTTAACTGACTGAGCCCCAGGTGCCCTTATCTTAGAGTTGTTTTACCATTATCACTGCTGATACATTTCCACATCTTCTACTAACTGAATTCTGTGGCATGACCCTGTATTAGGTCTATGTATCAGAATCTACATAGCTAGGAGTCCATAGTCTGTGTCTTTTTCTCAGGATTGTATGGGAGAAGTTTCTTGACATCAAAATTTCAGGGTTTATCTAATTCTTTTCCTGATCTTTGTTTTCATATTAAAAAAAAAAAAATGCTGTGAAACCTTGCTAGTCTCGCAGAGCTTCCATTGGCATTACATTCAGGATGAAGAAGAAAGATGCTTCTGGACTTCTAAGGACAGCCCCTGTCTCTGATCGTGTCCCTACAGCACGTGCTTATTTTAACCTTCAGGTCTTGTCTAGAATCAATATGTCATCCATTCTCATGAGCCGTCAATTAATGAGGCTGAAGTCTAAATCTCTGCATCCAGAGTCAGTCTCTTTCTTGAGCCCATCTTATGGTACTAAACATTTCTACTTGTATGTTCTTCAGGGACCCTAAATTCGTGCTGTTTCCTCCAAAAAGCATCCTCCCTGACATCCTTTATTCTGTCACTGGCAACATTGTTCTCCTGGCACTTCAGCAACAACTCTGATCAGTCCTGTCTTGTCTGCAGATCCATCACCAGGTCATGTCCTTTACTCCTTCTCAGTGTCTTTTCGATGTGTCCTTTCTGGCCGGTTCTAACTGCTGTCACCCTGGACCGGGTCCTTATCACCTGATCTCTTGGTAGCCATTCTGTGCCCAAGCATCACTCAAATCACTTCCGAGGAATTGATTCATTCAGCAAATATCTGTTGAGTGCTTCCTATGTTCTCATCCAAAGCCCTCAATGGCACATTGGTTGAGATCTATGAAAAAGGATGTAAACTCCTGAACCTGACATGCAGCCCCTACTTCCCCACCTAAACATGGTTTCCACTCAGCTTCCCCTGAAAACACTGAGGACATTCCTTCTTTTTGTGAGTCCCGCCTGAAAATTCTTTCTTCAGCTGTTCCCTTCACCCAACTCCTATAATGTTCGATTTGCTCTCTTTCCCTCACAACTGGTACTCGCAAAGCTGCATTGCTGTCTATATTTTCTATGTATTGTCTCCTAACTGGACCGTGAGGGTCTCAAAAGAGAGACACAGTGATTGCATGCATCTTTATGATGCCTAGTGGAATAAATTGCAAGAAGGAAGGAAAATGAACAATATTTGGGCACCTACAGTATACTGGAAACTTTTATATGTTGGGTTTATTTTTCCCCCTTTCCCCTTTTAAACCAAGGATTGGCAAGCTATAGCCCATAAGCCAAATCCAGCCCACTGTTTTCATTAAAAAAATGTTATTTGAAGAACAGAGCCATGCTTATTCACTTGCCTATTATCTATGACTGCCTTTGCACCACAATGACAGAGTTGAGTACTTGTGACAGAGACTGCATGGCCAGCAAAAACTAAGATATTTACTATCTGTGTCTTTGAGAAAAAGTTTGCTGACCCCTGGTCTAAACAACCAGAGGAGGTAAGATTTGTCATCATCTGTTTTTATAGGTGACGAAACATAAGTTCAGTTTGAGTAAATTGCTAAAGACACACACTTAATAAGAAGTCGAGCAAAACTTGACACCAGGTCAGTGGTAATTCTAGAACCCATTGCCTTTTCATTTGATCACGGGAGATAATCAGTGATGGCTAACGTTTGACGATAGTGAATATCATCTATGTAATACTCCTTGGCTTTTTGTCATACTTTTGCAGGAAGTAATTCACTGGCTGGAACTAACTAGGATTTTTCAGACACACATTATATCTTTCTGAGCAGCCATGGTAACATTATTTTAAAATATATTTTCTGTGATTTCCCATCATGACAATTATCTCATGCTACTGTAATTACCACCAGAGGGACATAACTACTTGAGAGCATGGGCTATGTCTCATGCCCTACACCTCCAACACATGGTCCTGGCATACAACAAACCCTCAACATATGTATGTTGCAGTATATCAGTTGCAGGAATGACTGTTATTTTGAGAGAGTAGAGTTATTTTCACAACTGCCAGATTTTGGTAGAAGTTAGTATGGAAAAGCTCATACTGTGAGTCACAGAACCCCTAGATTTCAATCCCTGTGCCATCACTTACTAGCTGTACCACCCTGCGTAAGATGCCTAAGCTGTGTAAGTTTTCATATTTTTACCTGTAAAATGGAAGTCATACAGTTATTTTGATGAGATGGAGTAAGACAAGGAAAGCACTTGCAGCAATTGCTGGCACTCATTCAGCAATCAACAAACAGAAGTTGTTATTATTGGCCTTTGCCTTTGCATCAGCACTTGGAAACTTGAATTCATTTTGAAGAACCATAAAATCATACAAAGTGGGAGAAGTGACCAAACAAGCAATAAACAAGCAAGGAAAGGAGGAGACAAGAGAAGGAAAATGAAGAAAGCAAGTAAGTCCCTCCTCTGCTTTATCTCTGCAAAAATTTTGCAGAAAATGTGGGTTTTTTAAATCAGTAAATAAAGATACCTGTGTTCTCAGGAATATATCCTGCCCTACAGGGAAGATGAGGGGAAGAAAACCTTGTCTGTACAACAGTTTCTGAAGACAAGCTCCAAATATTAGCTCAGAGAAGGGAATAAAAGAATTTCTAAAGCAGCACACTTAATCATATTAATTATTGCACGAAATAGCCAGCAATGCCAAAATTGGCCCCTGACTGAGATTCACATCATTACCCTAAAGTAATTAAACTGCTGCCAAGTTCCCACATCATGCGAATCAGTTCTACCTGGAATAGCTATTAAAGTTATAATCATGCCCCATTTGAAGTCTTGACTCCATGAATATGATTGAGAGCTTGTTGAATGAGGCAAAATTTGTCTAAGCCTTTGGGGGAGGAAAGGAATGAACATGCTGCTGATGGCAGGCATCAATCACTGGGTTACAAGCTTGGGTCCTTCGGCTGACTTCCAGAAATCCAATACAGAGTGAGTCTCTTATGGATTCTTGGACTATTTTAGAGGAGCTTTCACTAAGATATGATTCCCATTGATTTCCTGTTGCCTTTACTCTTTGTTTAAGTTCAACTATAGAAGGTCACGCTCTATCTAAAATGTTGTTTAAAAGACAAAAAAAAAAAAAAAAAGAAAGAAAGAAAAAAGGAGGGTGAAGACAACTTCTCAGACTGAATTTCTTTTCCTTATAGGTATTTTTCTTTCCTCCAGAATATAAAATTATAGTCTTTGTAGTCATTTACACATGCCTTCCTCTTTTGTAACTTGGTTTTATGTCTTAATTAAATGATTTCAAATGACATAGAAACAGGGCTGTGTTTAATCCAGTTTTGTAAAATTTAATTTTGGGGCTTGGAAAATCCATTTCTTCTCTAAAATGGATCATATTTTGGAGCAGACTATCAGCAGAAGGAAGTGAGTTTTGCCAATATGGTGGCTACTCTGCTGACATGATGTGAGACTCACAATGAGCCTCCGAGAGCCCCAGAAAGACCCACAGAACCTAGCACCTACCTTTTCACACCCTCTTCCTGGGACGTTGGTCATTTAGGTTCTTTCTAAGCAAGTCACTGTATTTGTGCCCAGTATTAGTGCCTCAGCCAAAGGCAACCAGAAGTAGGCTTGACATAGCAAGACTGATGCCTGTGAAGATACTTTGGCCTTATTACCACTAGGAATGGACCATATTGGATGGTGATCAATCCAACTGGAGACTCTTTCTTGGAGTCTTATGATGTTAGGGGAAAAAAAACCCTAACATCATAATTAGGGACAGAATTAATAAGGACTCACAGTGTGAACAAGTATAGCACTGTCAGGGGGTAACTGAAACACATAGGAGCCAACTTAAAGAATGCAAAAGTCACGGAAGTCACGAAGTCAAGAATTGTGCTTGTCATCACATCATATGTGCATATACATATAATTGTTGTTTGAAGTACACTTCAAAATTCCTTTCTGCTTCCTCTGTGTAGTGTGTGTGTGTGTGTGTGTGTGTGTGTGTGTGTGTGTGTGTATTTGGTGGTGGTGGAAGGACTGGGAGGGGTAGTTTATAGATTAAAATTATGAAGCAATTTCTATCTGCTTTATACTTGTTCTAATTGCCTTTCCATAGCCATTAGACAAAAATAAGTTTATAGATTTTGAGTGAGAAATTTGCCTTTGATTTCTGGTCAGCTTAGCCGATCTCTTAGCTTAATCCTGAAGAGATAGTGTCTAACTGGCAGACAGTATGAAGGAACAGTCAGGCAGGAAAGGTCCAGTGCATAAGCCCAGTAGTGAGATGTATAAAGGATAGTTTTGGGCAGCAGGTCCTTGGCCTCTGGCGGGTAAGATGGTATTACAGACTGAATTGTGTCCTTCTAAAAATCCATTTGTTGATGCACTAACCCCCAGTTACTCAGAATGTGACTACTTCTGGAGATAGGGCCTTTTAACGACATGACTAAATTAAAATGAGGTCATTAGGGTGGGCTCTAGTCCAACCTGACTGGTGTCTTTATAAGGAGATGAAATTTGAGCACATATGAGGTTTTCCCAGAAACCAACCCTGCCACCTCCTTGGTCTTGGATTCTAGCCTTTGGAGCCGTGAGAAATACATTTCTGGCATTTAAGCCTGCAGCCTGTGGAATTCCATTATGGCAGCCTTAGCAGTCTAATACAAACAGCACACGGAAGGACTCACTCTATAAGGAGCCAGGAGTGCCTGAGACCCACGAGTGCCTAAGACCTACATCTAGAGAACAGGCATCATGTCAGGCCATGTGAGAATATGAGCGCCTGTGGGTACAGGCAGTGGATGGATGCTCCTGACACATCTAATCCTCATGACAAGCTGGCAGAGCGATTTACTCTCCTTCTGTAGGTGAGGAAGCTGAGGATCAGCACGTGAAGAATCATACCTGAGTTTACCAGAGAGGGTCAGGTGCATCAGGCTTGGGTAGGTGCCAAGTAGCCTCCCAAGAGACCCTGACAGGAAAAATGGTGTAGGTCAAAGTCAGGTTGTGGATGCTGAGGCCTGTTCAGGATCACTGAGGCCAAAGTATGTCAAGAGCTGGCTAGTGTGGGAAAGCAAACTGTCTCAGTCCATAAACTTAGGGTTATAATCATGGCACTGCCACCTACTAGCTGGGGGATCTTGGGCAAATCATTTTATTTCACTAGGCCCCTTTCCCTTACCTGTGAATGAGTAACACCTCTTAAAGTGTTGTGTTCAAATTTCATAGGATTGCTGAGAAAATCAGATGAATTAATAAATTTAAAATACTTATTGCTATGTGTTCCCAGAGATACAGAACCAATAGGATGTGTACTATACAAACAGTGATTTATTTTAAGGATTGGCTCACTTGATTGTGATGCTTTTGTGAGTTCAAAATTGATTAAGGGAGCCTGAGAAGCTAGAAATTCAGAAAAGTTGCAGTTTGAGTGCAAAAGCTGTGTAATATAGAGGTGATGTTGCAGATCAAGTCCATAGGCTGTCTGCCGAGGAGCCTTCCTTGCTGGGAGGAGGTCTGCCTTTTGGTCTATTTAACCCTCAGCTGATTGGTCAAGGCCCACTCATGTCAAGAAGAGCAATCTGCTTCACTTGAAGTACACCAATTTAAATGTAAATCTCATCTAAAAACTTATTCATGGAAACATCCAGAATAATGTTTGGCAAAATATCTGGGTACTTGGCCAAGTTGACACATAAAAATTAACCATCGTGCAGTGTTTGGCACTGAGTAATCACTCAGTAAATGCTCACTATGATTACTTCCATCATTCTGACTAATATGAACACAGACCATCCTTTCTCTTTTTGACTGGAATGTGGTCAAATACAACTGGCATTTTCAGGGTTAAAGGGAGAAAAAAAAATACATGGTCTAAAGAGAAACAGAGCTGACCAAACTGTTATTAAACTAAACCATTATTTGAAACCCTTTCTTTCTCAGAAAGTAAAGAGGAAAAAGAGCTGGTACATCTGGATAAATAGTAGCTGTATTACACTCCCTCTGGGAAAAAGACAATCAATGTTGTAATTACTGGATTTGTTTGCAAAGAAGAGAACCGCCTCTTCTATTGCAAACGGGTCCACTTTTTCTCAAATGACTAAGATGTGGTCAGACCTTCACCTCAAATTCCTGCACTAAATGGGGTGGTTTGGGAAAAAAATTCTCATTTACTCCCTCTGCAACTAAATGTTTATAGAATTTTACGGGGCGCCTGGGTGGCTCAGTCAGTTAAGCATCTGCCTTCAGCTCAGGGCATGATCCCAGCGTCCTGGGATCGAGCCCCACATAGGGCTCCCTGCTCAGTGCATCTCTCCTCAGCCTGCTCCTCGCTCTCCCTCTGCCTGCCAGCCCCCCTGCTCGCGCGCTCTCTCTCTGTCAAATAAATAAATAAAATAGTAGAAAAAGAACTTCAGAGTTGTTTCAAAGAGGAGTGACCTACTCAAGGAGATATGGAAGGGCCACCACCATAGGTAAAAGATGACACCAAGTAGGCAGGATTCTGAGTCCCAACTTTTTTCAGAGATGCCTCTTTGTCTTCTCTAAATATTTGTCTTTCACCTAAGATTCTTGTACATTTGTAGAGTTTTATGACTTAAAAAAAAAAAAAAGCTTGAAAGCCACTGATTTGGCTTCCTATCCCACCCACCTGGTCCTTCCATATCCCTGTTAAATGCGCGTTTTGTCTATGCTGGACGCCTCCTGAGATGATCTCCCCTCTTTTAGCAAACAACTTATTCAACTGCATCTCTAAAGAGCAGAAATTGTCAGAAAGTCCTTTCTTACTTTGAGGCCAGGGGCCTATTTTTTAATTTTGTATGTGGTGGTCCCAAACTGTTATCACCTATTCTAATGTGGGAAGAAGAAAGAGAAAGAGGAGTGAGAACAAGAAAATAAGAGAAGGGTAGGTATGAGGAAAAATAGGATAAATTCAAGCTGTGTTGCCAAAATTTAGTCATTCAACCCTTAATTTTCTGTTATAGTCAGTTATATTCATATTTTCTAACAGCTTTATTGAGGTATAATTGACATACAATGAACTGCATGTGTTTAAAGTGTATGTTTTGACATGACACAACCATCAACAATTGAGATACAGCATACATTAATCCCCCCCAAAGAGCATCCTTGTATGACTTTGTAATCTCTCCTTCCCAACCCCTCTGACCTCTATCCACAACCAGTGATGTGCTTTCTAACACTTCGGTTTAGTTAGCATTTTCTAGAACTTTATATAGATGGAGTCATTCAATATGTAAGCTCTTTCTGTCTTTATTTAACTCAGTATAATTACTTTGAGATTCCTCCACGTGGTTGTGTGTATCAGTAATACCTTTCTTTTCGTGACTGAGAAGTTTGCCGTTGTATGGGATACCAACTTTGTCTATTCCCTTATTGGGGGACATGAGTTCTTTTCAGTATTTGGCTATTTCACATAAAACTGCTATGAAGGGCAGCCTAGGTGGCTCAGCTGTTTGGCATCGCCTTCAGCCCAGGACATGATCCTGGAGACCCGGGATCGAGTCCTACGTCGGACTCCCTGAATGGAGCCTGCCTCTCCCTCTGCCTGTGTCTCTGCCTCTCTCTCTCTCTGTGTCTCTTATGAATAAATAAATAAAGATCTTTAAAAAATAAATAAATAAAGCTACTATGAACATCTTTGTATAAGTCTTTGTATGGGTATATGTTCTCATTTCTTTTGTTTATGTAGCAGTGAAATGGCTGGATCACAGGGTAGGTGTTTATTTAACTTTTTAAGAGATTGCCAGACTGTTTTCCAACTTTGGTTGTACCATAATTCTTTCTCATCAGCAATGCAGGACAGCTTCTGTTGCTCCACATACTTATCAACATTTTGTATGGCCAATCCCTTTTATTTTTTTAATTTTTTTTGGAGACAGAAAAAGCTTGTGTGCATGCACGAGCCAGGTAGGGGGAGAAGCAGAGAGAAAATCTTAAGCAGGCTCTACCCCCAGCATGGAGACCAACTCGGGGCTGGATTCCATGAGAGATCATGACTTGAGCTGCAACCAAGAGTCTGACACTTAACTGACTGAGCCACCTGGGTTCCCCTGGATCCTTTTAATTTAGCCATTTACATAGGCATGTAGTAGAATCCCATTATGGTTCTAATTTGTATTTACTTAATGACTAACAACGTTTGCACCTTTTCATGAGGTTATCGACCATCTATATCCTTTTTTGGTGAAATGTCTGTTCAAACCTTTTGTCCAATTTTAATTAGGTTGATGGTTTTCTTACTGAGTTTTTGGAAATACTTTATGTATTCTGCATGTAAATCCCTTACCAGATATGAGATTTTCAAATATTTTCTCCTAGCTTTTGACTTGTCTTCTCATTCTCTTAACAGTATTTTTCTGACAGTAGAAGTTCTTCATTTTGATAAAGCTCAATTTATTGACTCTTTTTTTTCCTATGGATTATGCTTTTTGTGTTTTACCTAAGGGATCTTTGCTTAATCCGACATCACAGGGACTTTCCACTATAGTTTCCTAGACATTTTATAGCTCTGTGTTTTACATTTAAGTCTATGATCCATTTTTTAAAAGATTTTATTTATTTATTTGAGAGAGAGAACAGGAGCAGGGGAGGGGCAGGGGCCCCCCTGAGCAGGGAACCTGGTGTAGGGCTCGATCTCAGTACCATGGGATCATGACTTGAGCTGAAGACAGATGCCTAACCAACTGAGCCACCGAGGTGCCCCTAGGTCTATGACCCATTTTGGGTTAATTTTTGTGTCTAATATGCAGTCAGGATGAGACACTTATTTATTTTTGCTTACAGATAACTCACTTTCCTAAATTCTCATCTCTGTCTCTGTGAGTCAGGAAAACTACTCCTCAGCTTTGACTGGGTTTCCCATTCCTGTGCCATGACCTGGAAACTTTTTCCAGGTAATAAGAGCTCAGGCACTTATAGGGCTCACCTCATTTGTTCAACTGTCATCATTGCCTGATGTCCAGTATCTTGAGTACGACCGCTTCATGTGCATTCTTTTGTTTCCAGCTGTTTTGAGTGGAAGGATAAATCTGATCCCTGTTATTCTATTTTGACTGGAAGCAGAAGTCCCTATATTCTTAGTTAACCAAATATTTCCCTTTAAAAAGCCTAATTTTCCCTTTATTCATCTTTAGTACTTATATCGATATAATCGCAGATCTGAGACATTGTTATGTTATTTTTATTCTGATTCATGTAAAGTATACGTCACACTATTAACATTTTTAAAATGTACATTTGATACCACCTCAAATGATCGTATTTACTACAGTAGTACCCATTCAAGAGGTTGGGCAAAGCTAACTTCAAGTATTTGCCTTAAATACTCTATCTTACCTGCCTCTTTCCCCCAATTTGTACTACAAACAGAAAATTCTCTGGGAGGTCAGTGATTCACTTTGTACTTATTGTCTTTTAGACTTTTGGAAAAGGAAGCCATTGCAAATGATAATCATGCACACATCTAAATTTTGGCATATTCTAGAACTTTGAAAATAAGCACTATAGGAGCATCATTCTATGACTGAGTCAGAACTCTGGAACACCGGTACAGAGTTCCATCCTCACACAGATGACCACCTCCGAGTCAAAAAGGTGAAGGCCCTCTGTCCTGGATTCTTCTCCAGCTCCAAGCTTCTCTGATCTTGTGGATGTGTTACCTGAACCTGCCCAATATCCAAGAGGCTAATAGTGACAACTGTAGCTCAACACAGCTGGGGATGTGGGGATGAGGAAGAAAATTACTTAACTCTCTAGGTGATGTCAAACCAATCAATATCACATTTTGGGCTTTCAATTAAAAATAGAACAATGAAATTCTATTCTTCTTTACAAAGCTTTACTTTATGTCTCACATTTTGTGTTGCAGAAAGCAAGTTGGGAATTTAAAAAAAATTAATAATTTTGATAACCTAGGTTTCTGCTTCCACAAGGAGAGTCCGTACCAATAATAATGGAGAGACTTTTCCTGACCCTTCCTGCCAAGGCCCACTGTCTTCCAAAAGAATTCTATCTCCTTCAGAAGCAGTTCTCAGGGTAGTAGTTCTTTGTCAATCATTGACTCTATTTCAGTGTTAATAGGGAGAGAGTAGTACAAGTGGCCTCTGGGGCCAGATATTTAAAGATGTGCATCACAAAGATATGTGGCATCTGACATGTCAGTGTTGAGATAAAAGGACTGTTGGGTCTATGGAGAAATGGAGAAGGTATGATCTGTCTAAAGAGGATCCCCTCAATGCCAGCTGATTGTGATGTGAGTGTGGCTAAATCTTCCAATTTTTAAAATAATCTGGAAATCTAGCTTTTCTTCTATAAAAAAGAAAAAGGGGGAAAAAAAAGAAAAGAAAGAGAAAAAATACTTAATCTCACAGCATAAATCAGTGGACTGTACCATATGGTCACCATTTGGCAAACTTTTGCAGACCTCTATCGAGGGGAGTCTGTATTTGAAAACCTCTGACATTGTTGTATAAAGAAGTTGATCCCTCTTAATCAACTGGGCAAAGTGGTATGGGGGTCAAAGGTGTGAGAGGAAACAGAATCAGATTGTCTTCTAGTATTTTAGGTTGAACTGCATTGAAGTTGTGCTTTTTTAGTCCAAAAGGGTTGAATAACTGCAGCTTCAAAAAGTTCAGCTTAGTAGAGTTGTCAATAAATAAATAGGACCCTGCCCAGGGTCCTATGACCGACCAAGTTAGACAATTCTTGCTATTTAGTGGCTAAGGAGAAGAAGTATTGGATGGGGCAGGTTCAGTGCTGTTAGCAATAGATACTAAAAAAAACACCAAGTGGCTCAAACGCGGTAAAAGTTTATGCCTCCCTCTCTTACACAGTCCAGAGCAGTTTTGGGGTTGCCAGGCTTGACTCAACATACAGTTTGGGGACCAAGGTTGGAAGAAAAGTTCTGCCATTTCCAACGCTCAACTTTCAAGGTCATTCCATGTGCCAATATTCAGCAGCAGCATAAGAAATTATATGGGAGGTTTCTCCTGACCAGATCTAGAAGTGGTCCACATCTCATTGCAGGAGAAGCTGGAAATTGTATTCCCATTGTGTGCCAAGTAAAAAAGAGAAAATGGATTGGTGATTTGCTGATGATTTCTGACATCTAAAGGAAGGATCAAAGTAAGTTTGCTACTGAATTAAAACTTAGAAGACAAAGCACACCAACCTTTAGTAGATGTCTTTGGCTTTGATACCTCAGTTTTCTGCCAAAGAGTCAGGAAAGACAGTGGAATTTCTGACCTGAAAGACATTTTTAAGCCATTTTGTAAATCAACTTTAAGGGTGGCTGGTAGAAAGAATATGGACTCTGCTACTAACTAGCTCTGTGGCCTTTGGCAAGTTTTAACTCGTTGGGACTTAGATTCTCTTTCTATCAAATGGAGATAATTTGTACTTTTTAGTGTAGTTCTAAGAATTCAAGACAGTTTTATGTAATATACACACATGACACATAGTCATTATGAAGTCCAGCCAAATGGTTATCCAGGCTCTGTTAAGATGTGTCCGTGGGCAAGAAACTCAACACTTCCAGGGTAGCCCTTTCCATTTCTATACAGATCTGACAGCCAAGAATATTCCTTGTCTTAAGCAAAATCTATTTTCACCTTGAGCCCTACTTCTATCCACTAAAACCACATAAAATGAAGTGAATCATTCTTCCATATACCAGTTCTTCACACATTTGAAAACCCCACTGCTACTCTGAAAATACTTTTCCGGTTTCTCCAACTTTGAATCCCTCAGCCCTCTTGTTGTTCTCATCTGAAAACCTCTGCTTTGTCTTTATGTCTCTTAACATGTGATTTACAGAAAGAAAAACTACACCTCTAAGTAGGATCTAACTCAAGTGGAGTACAGTAGTAGCAACCTCTCTATTGTTTAAGAAACGTGTTAGGCAGGGCAATGGTATCAGTGATGCTGCTATAATGAAAAAAAAAAGACTTCATAATAATAAGGTTCGAATGAGAGGGGAATCTATTTTTCTCTCAGGTAACAGTCTAGAGTTGGGTAAATGGTCCGGGGCAAGAGTGTGGTTTGTCCAGGGACCGAGGGATTTTTCACTCTAATGCCCTCCTTTGTATAGTTACTGCAGGTTCACCAATGCCATGTGCAAGTTCTAGCCCAAGGAGAAGGAGGGGAAGTGGAGGGTGAGCAATGTTCTTATATGGAAGTGAGCATGAGTTATGCTTGTCACTTCTGTTCCATTCTGTCGGTGAGAACTTAGTCACATGGTCACAGCCATCTGCAAGGGAAACTGGGAAATACAAATTCTACTCTGGGGGTCAGGGGAGCAGGGTGGAGCCCAATACTGTGCTAACACACTAGAAGTGCCCAAGGGGAGAATGAACACAGAAGAAAAATCAAGAATCCCTTCTGTGAGAAACTATGCAAAACTAAAAGTCCCCCTGACTAAAAGAAATTAGAAATAACTAGCAAGAATCAATACGAATTGCTAAGATGAAATGAAGGAGAATATAAACAGGGTATCTGTAGCTCAGCTTTGTGGCAAGCTGGAGGGTACCGTGACACATGGCTAAACAAATCGCATTGTTGTAGTTGTTTCCTGGAAAATGAGTGACTAAACTCGGTAGATACTTTAACCAGACAGTTGTTAGAAGTTTTACATTTTTCAAGTCCTACGTGTTACGGTTATGAAAAAAATCTCATAGAAATCATCTTTCCTAGAAAAAAAGTGAGAAACCTCTACGATATGAGAAAAGGTTTGATCTTTCCTGTTCTCTGAGCAAGGGGGATATTGACTAAATATACAGGACTTTCCAAACTCCAATGTCAGTTATTGCACCCTCAGTAGAACAGGCAATTGAATCTGGAAATTCCCAAAATGTCAATAAATGAAAAAAAGCAAACAAATTGGGGAAAACAAACATTTTCGTTTTGGAGTGGGGTGGGAATAATTACTGTGAAATATGCTAAATGCCAAGCTGGGTTTCTGGTGGTTTCTTGGGGATTTAAGATTTCATTTTCATGATTCATTGGCTGCAAATCATTGAAAATGCCAAGAGGTAAAATATACTTCAGGCTAAATGCATAAATCCCCCTTGGCTTTTAGTAGGACTCAAATATTGACATTTAAAAGGAAGAATTTTTTTCTCCATATGGTAACAACAATCAAGCTCCAGTATCATTGTTAAAAAAATACAACTCCAAGTATATACCCTATTGAACATTAGTCAATTAGGCAGCAGCAGCATGTCATAAAAACGGATACTATGCTCATTAATTTAATTGCTTTTATAGAAGAGAAGCAAATGTTAAAGTGACCACATTTTACATTTTCCATTAGGGAATTATAGTTGATGGTTAGTACAATAGCAAGGAGCAGTGTCTGAGAACGTATAGTGTAGGAGGCTGGAAGACAGAGCTACCACAGGTCCTACTCAATAGTCTAGTGTGATGCCAAAATTTCCCTGGGTAAACTTCCTATTAGAATCACTTTCAGGTAAAGATAGAGGTTCTCAATCTGAAATCATTCTCTGGAATGGGAAAGTCCTCATTCTTGAGCAAGAGCACAAGAGAAAGATTTTGGAATCTTAAAATTAATGTAAAGGTAATTGCTCAAGGAGTGTTTAGTTGACTTCGCTCAGCATCTGTTCAGCAGGATTTCTTTCTTTCTTTTTCCCCAGAGCTAATTCACAATAGCCTCCTTCTAGAACTAGCTTTGAAGTCCTCTGCACACCTGTGTAGATTATAAAGAAGGAAGGCAGAGCTTCCACACCCAAACTCTAAATTCACAATCCAACATGACAGTTAAGACATGCCCTCTAGCATCTAGTTTAAAAGTTAAACCCAAGCTTGATGTAATCTCCTGAAATGGTTAACCCTTGCCCAGATTTAGCACATATTCCCCATGCTGGTAAAAGAGAGTACTCTACTTGTATATGTTATAACTCTTTTCTCAGAAGATCTGGGTAGATAGGCTTTTGTGATAGGTGCTCGTAGAACATTATTTATTTTAAAGATTTTATTTATTTACTTGACAGAGAGAGAAAGAGAGCACAAGCTGGAGGGGGAGGATGAAGCAGGCCCTCCTGCTCAGCAGGGAGCCTGCTGTGAAGCTTGATCCCAGGACTCTGGGAACATGATCTGAGCTGAAGGCAGACACTTCACCGACTGAGCCACCCAGGCACCCGTCAGAACATTATTATAGAGAATTTCTGACTAGTCCTTACTTTTGTCTCGGGGTCCAAGAGGGACAAAATGTATACTTCTTCTAGGCCCTTCACCTCTTTGGCTTTTGGGATTTCTCTTTCCAATATCAATTCAATCCACCCCTATCCTGGGTGCAAGCCCTAGAGACTGGCCTTATTTGCTGGTGTAGGTGCTAGGGTGGGATCGAGGGATCCTAGGAAGAGTGCAAGGGGCTGGGACTAGAAAAGCCATGACAAAATGTTAGCGATTAGGTTCGGTTGGTGAACTCTAAGACCAAGGGTTGGGAGCAGGGAGAGGTCAAAGAACCAGCCATGCTGGCCAGGCAAAGACAAGGGAAAAATGGAGAGGAGGATGTGATTTGGAGCCAAATGTTTGCCCTAGGCAGGAAGCTCTTCACATCCTTCCAACTGGGGTGGGACCAGACGCCGGGCCCAGCCAGCTGCTAAGCCTTGCAGGTGCAGGCAGGGAAGTGGCTGCACCTGGCTCATGTGGGTGTGTAGGTGGAAACTACAGATAGGCACCTGGTCTCTGGCTACAGATCTGGTTCTGATCCAACACCACTCCCCGACCCCATAAATTTTGAACTCTCTGGGGTGCCCTTACCAGCCCATCTCTCAGTCTGGCCTTCATCTTATGATTTCCATGGAGTGAGGGATCCAAGGCTTGAGTGTCACCAGCTCCATGGTAAGTCCATCTCTGTATATTAGCCTGTAAGAAGTAATCCCAAACTGACCCACCAGGAGGATTCCCTGCTCAGGGATTCACCATCTATTTGGAGAGTTGGGGGATATTTCTTTTCCACGTAGCTCAGAGCTCCAGTAGTTTCATGTTCTCAGAAAGCCTGCATGCACCTTACTGCCAAGCACAACAGCAACAGCTTATTATGATTAATTAGATTTTTAATTAATGCCTCACTACTTAATTAAGAAGGATCCCTTGGAGTAAAACCTCAACTAAATATTCTTTCTTCCATTAATCCTCTCTGCCTTCTATCAGAGGAAAAGATAGACAAGGAGCATAATGTATGTGGGGTTTTATTCTCCCAATAAGTCACAAAGATAATATCAGAACAGCAGAAGAGGTTCCAATTTCTTCCTATAAAACTTTCTCATTCTTTGGGTCGCCTGGCAATTTTTTTCTCTGGGACTCTTTTTCATTTTCATTGTTCAACTCATTTTAATTTAACAACATTTATTGAGCAATAACTCTATTCCGGGCTTTGTTGTAGGTGCTCTGGAGACTCAAAGAGGCAATGGCCGCTCCTGCCCTCTGGGGAGCCCAGTCTCAGAGAGGCAGCAACATCCACCAGAGTGAAAAGATAATTATTATGAGCAAAGGTGAGCTATGATAATAAAGCATGATCATCAATGGAGCTCGAAACTGACTCTGTAGTAGTTCCCCAAGAAGAATCCCAAAGCTGGTTTGAGTAGTCATGGTGTCTTCATGGACCAAGCGTGGTGCTGGGCCCTTGATGCACATTATCTCCTATTGCCACAATTTAGGACAGAGGACAACAAAGAAGTGAGTGCCCTGTCAATGAGCCCTCATCCAGGGTGATTCCCCTTGCTATCTCCTCCCTCGGCCCCGGATCATAATCCTTCCCCACTGCAGATGCCATCAGAGAAGGGATTGTGTGTCTGCCCTGTTTACCACCATAACCCCAGCACCTCACACAGACCAGCATAAAGTAGGAAGGGGAGAATTGTAAACATAGCAAAGCCATAATCCTATTCCAGAACTGACTCCTTTACATGTCTAAACTCTTTCTCCTCTATCACACTGGACTTCAGGACCATCCGTACGTGTGCACAGTCGTCCTCAAAATGACTCTGGGAAGGAAAATGCCCACCTTCATGTAGTCTGCTTGGGAAGGTTGAAAATCATTCTCATTCCATGATCGTCATGTCTCTTGTGTATAATGTGCCAGTGGGAGCAAGCAGTCCAGACCAGAAATAGCAGAATCCACAACTGGGAGTGTCTGTGGCCTCTGGGGCTCCCACCCCACACATGCATCCATCTGCGCTGATCTCTCTCACCCCCACCCAAGGGTGGGGTCAGTGCCAGCTTTCCCCTGCACGTGGCCCCCAGAGAGACACAGAGGCCCTGCCTGCCGGCCCAATGAGGAAAACTTCCCTGTCCTCTTTGTCCAGCCAAATCAGGATTGGCAATCTTCTCAAGAAATTTTTACTGACGTAACTAAGAAAGGAAACAAAAAATCGTTTCCCAGAAGACTAAAATTGAGTATATTTGCTAATCTATACTTACCTGAACTGAGTAGAAGGTAAACTCTCTGACTTTGGTGCTTTACTCTGCCTACTGGGGCTGGATGTAAAAATAAAATGTTCGGTATTTCTCTAAAGTAGATTTGGGAATCTGATGAGATGCCCTAATCTTTATTAGGACCTGCTTCCTGGTCCCCTTGCTCACCTCAAACTCTCTTCCCTGGCTCTGAACTGTAGCTATATTCTCTCCTTTGCAACCAAGGACCATTTCATGGGTGTCTGACCAGGGGAGGTGCACAGGGCCTTCTGCTCAGAAGGGCTTCTCGTTTAGGGTTTAATACTCTGCAATTGCTGCTTTGCAATTCTTAATAATTTGATCTTTGAATTTGTATTTTAATAGTCAAGTCCAATAGAACAATGAAGAATGTGGGGGTTGAGGGAGGAGAGGCAGTTTGCTCAGGAGCAAGGGTCCAGCCTCCCTTGCATGACCACTCCCGGCGGGGGGGGGTCTCAGCTACCTGCTTCCCCCTCCCCCAGCACCTGGGCCTCACCTGGCCTTGCCATTGCAATCCCCACCCAGCAACCACTGTTAACCCCACCAGGGATATGGGCATAGACACAGGAATAGTGGGTTCAGGCTTCCACACCCTGCAGAGTCTTGGGGTTGAGTATAGTGGCAGCCATCCCTGTCCAGGACCGGCAGTGTAGATGTATGGACATTGGGCAGATGAGTCGATTGCTCAGTCCTGATCCACATACTTCATAGGGTTTCATGTAGAGGTTGCAATACCCTTAGTGTCCCCTAGCTACTGAGAGTTGGGGTGGTAGGCCTGTAGGAAGGGGAGATGCCAGCCTTGACCTGTTGCCCCTGACCAGAGACCTTGTGTTGGTCTGGTGGCTGCTGAAAGGGAGAACCTGGGAGCAGATGAGCCATGTGCTCAGCCAAGTAAAAAAAAACAAAAACAAAAACAAAAACAAAACAAAACAACACCATGACAGTCTAAGAGAAAGACAGACCCCAGAAGAAAACACCTTATATTTTAATACCTCTAACATTTTTTTTCCTACACTTGAACGAGGTGTTTTGCATTTTCATTTTGTACAGGGCCCTGGAAATTATGTAACTGGTTCTGCTTGCAAGCACCCTTCCTGGCACAATGCTTGATCCTTGGGGTGCAAAATACACTGCCCTATCTGGCTCCCTAAGAGTCTTCCATCTTGGGCTTCAGGCGAGTTTTCAGTGATCATGCAGTAGCCTCCATGACCCCATCTCACCTCTGAACCCTATGACTCTTAACGAGCCCGAGGCATTGACCTTGTGCCCTGACTTGTTTTCTATGGCCTATTGGATTTGCCAGAAGTAAATTTCCTGGTCAGAAATCATAACTAATCTGGTTCCTATTCTTCCAAGGGATGTGGCTTCTTCTCTTATTTTTACCCTAGGTTGGTCTCTTGGTTTGGTCATTCAAGTGACCACCTAGACTTGCTTTGGTTGCCATCTGTATGTTAAAACTTAATTTCAACATACCATCCCCTGTGTCTGCTAAAGGACTTTTTAATCTCTTCATTTTCAAAGACTCCTCTCTCAAATCTGCTCCCTTCACTCCCTGTTTTTTTTCTTCTGAGAGAAGCCTCTAAGGAGTAGTTTTTTTGCAGAGCAGAGGTGATTGTTATCGTTCAATGAATAACATTCCTTCAACCCAAAGGCAAGGCCTTCCTGCAGCTCTGTCCACTTCTCCAGCTTCCTGCTATCACATAAAATCCTGGCTTCCCAATGAGTGTCCTCAAATCCTATAACCATGAAACCTAATAATAAAGACATGCCAATTTTTATTTAAAATTACAGTTACAATTTTAACCAAAAGAAAGGGAACAATTTATCACAACTAAATAAGAAGTAAAATATAATTTCTCATACTATTTAAAAAATTATATATATAATATATACTGTGCACATATACATATAACATTTCTTACTCTCTCTATATATGTATTTATATATACATTTAACCCTCACGAAAGTTCTATGAAGTAAATAATGTTTTTTAGGCCTCATTTTACCTTTGACAAAAATGAAGAATTGCAAAATAATTTGTTCGAAGTAAAATATAATTTCTCATACTATTTAAAAAATTATATATATAATATATACTGTGCACGTATACATATAACATTTCTTACTCTCTCTATATATGTATTTATATATACATTTAACCCTCACGAAAGTTCATTTTACCTTTGACAAAAATGAAGAATTGCAAAATAATTTGTTCGAGACTGTAAAGCCGGTAAGTGCATCTGTAGGTTTCGAATCCAGATCTGGTATGTGTTCTTAACCAAGACAATGCACTCAGGAGTGGAAGAGTTCAGAGGGGAAATAACACAGTTGGCATGGGCAGAGATGTCCTGGAGAGAGAAGGACCCACACAGGAAACAGGACGATGGAGAGGCTTTAGGAAGGAAAGGGGAGAGACGGAGTGCTCCTGAATCCAAAACTCTAGGAGTGGGGCTCAGCGATCCACATTTTAACAACCACAGTTCTGACATATGCTCAAGTTTGAGAACCACTGGATTAGTTAATGCATAAGTGCTTAGCTGCACTTAGTACACACGAACTGCTTCATCAGTGTTAAATATTACCACAGATCTATAGAACCACAGATCTTCGTGTGCAGGCTCGAGCCTACCCAGGGGCTGCTCTGGTTCCCTGGCTCCCCTACGGGTCCCCACCCTGACAATGTATGGTGTCTGCCTTCATGCATGTCTTGTCAGGCCTTCTGCAACCGTCCGTGACCAGTTTGCCTTGCCCTGGTCAGCCACCTGCTCGGCCTGAGACTGCCCTAAGCACAGCCTGCTTGGTGGGGGCTATAACTTTCTCAGGTTTTGTCTTGGCCAAAGAAGTCTTTCCTTGAGCAAACTGGTTTCTTGCTTAGGGCTTTGCCTGTAAGAATACCTCTCTATGCCATAAAACACTCTCTGGGCCCTGCAGGAGAACTCAGAGCCAGATTGCCGGACTCAAATGTGTTCCTTCTTCATGTACACCAAGCTGTTCTGCATGCACCAAATTAAAAAAAAAAAAAATCGATGTGTGTTTTTTTAGCTGTTTGCAGAGATATCAGGTTGGGTCATTTCATTTCCCAAATCTATTGAGCTGGATATTTGCAACTATTTTCTTAGAACAAATAACAACTATATTAACTGTTTAAATTGAAAAGATACATAGCAGGACTTTGTTGCCAGCGTGATGATGGCAATGGGAACATAATTCATTAACCTGGGCCACAGGGTAGTACAAGGACTGGGAACTCAGCAGTATCTAGATCCTCATCTAGATGTCACTTCCTAGAGACACTCTTCTGGAGGGGGCCTCCTGGATGGGGCTTAGAGAGTCCTAGAGACAGAATTGGAAGAACAGACTAGCCAATTTAAATCAGGCCTTGATGCAGGGCTGGACTCATGGTCACCATTTTGAAATTGTTAACCATTTCTCAACAAGGAGAAATTCTACATTCTCATTTGGCACTGAGCCCTGTATATTATGTGCCCGGTCTCCTGCAAACATTTGAATTGGAGGGGAAAAAGAACAAAGAAACAAAAATTGGAGTTGAGAGTTCTTTCTCCATCTATCTATTTGCAGGTACTTGACTTTAACCTCATGACCCTCAACGGACAGTATCGCCTCGTTCGTATTGCTGTGGCGTCATGTCCCAGTAACACAGAGGGTGAACTCAGATAGACCTGGAGCCACACAGATCTGGTTCAAAACCTAACTCTACACTGGATCAACCATGGTGTTTCTGGACAAATTCCCCAACCTCTCAATGTCTCTGCTCATCTACAAAATGACAACACCAATCACACGCTCCTCGCCATATTACCAGAGAGATGTTATGAAAATCAAGTGCTGAAATGAATACAGAGTGACCAGCAGAGTGGCCGGCATGTAGGGAGCGCTTGGTGGATGTTGACTTTAAATACTTAGGGTGACACATATACATAGAGCAGCAAATTTGTGTCAGGTTATAAAGCAAATGCTGTTGAATTTGACTTCTCTGTTTCAGGGAAGGATCCGTGTGAGGAGCGACCTTCCTCTTATTACTTCCTATTGTTATTGCTGGTTTAAATATTTGTTGTTGTTGTTTTATTGTAAAATTGCAGAAATAGGAGGCTGAGCTTTTGATCTTGCATTAAAGGAAGCAGAGTTTCACAGAAGAAGGGAATGGGGAGGGGTGGGGCTGTTAGAAAGGCTCTACAAAGTGCTCGCTTGGGCAGCACATATACTAAAATTGGAAAGGCTCTAGGAAGGAGGCCAGGTGAGCTGAGTTCTGTCTCGACATATGTGTGTTAGCATGTGGGACCTGGCCCCTGTAAATACGTCCATCTTTAGAGTTTACGTTTTCTTTCTGTTCTAGAGAGCTGGGGAGTGTTTATCCTCATTTGCTTAGTAAAGTCTCTCTGGATAGATTTTTACAGGGATAGAGATTTGCCTTTTCTTGGACAAGCATGGCTAGGAGGTCAGGGTGAGCCCAGAGGGTAGAGAAACTGGTGGCAGTTATTATGATCCCCTCAAACCCCCAGCTCCCCAACTGCCTCCTCCTCTGGCTGGAGGGAGAGAGAAGGATAAGCTAGCCGGGAAGACTGATGTAGCCCCCTCTCAAGGCCTTCTCTCAAGGGATAAATTTACCTCAGTCCTTTACAACAAACACACACACAAACAGAAAACTATGCAAAATAAAATGTGAAGTCCTTCACTTCTCCCTCATAGCAGGACAGAAGGTCTCATCCTTTTTGCAGGTGAAAATCCTTAGGCAAGGCAGAGGCAATCTTGGAGGATGTTTACCAGGAAGTTACCTGAGGAGTCAGGCTGATGAAGCTCCCAGGGTGCCAGGTGGCCACACGTGATTCTTGTTAGTCACATTATTCATGATGAGACTCTAAGGGTATTCGTGTGGATGTCATGCTTCGTGCTGATACAATCTTGAGTGAATTGTGGTCTTAAAAGGCACCGCAAAGCTTTATAGATGTAAATCTAGCTGGTTTGTTTTAGCATCTAAACTGCTAAATACTACCTTGATGAAGCTGAAACAGGAGAGTTTCAAAGGTTCCTGGATCAAAACATCCCAGTGAACACTGGTGGTAAAGGAAAAACAACCAGGTAACACCCTGATGCTGACAGCTGGAAACTTTGGTGATGTGGCTTCCCTGTCCTGGGGCACCCAGGGCACTATCTGTAGAAGATAAGTGAGTCAGAGCCTGCCCAGCCAAATCCTGATTCATGACACCACCACCCCCAACCCCACCCCACTGCCCCTAGAAGGAAAAACTCAGAATTTCCTTGGGCAGCCACCCCTAGCTACTCCGTATCCCACTCGGTCGCTTGACCTTTCGGTGTGTCTCCCTCCCTGCATGTTGTTCTACCGAGCTAGAACATGTAGATGGCGTAGCTTTCGAGCCAGATGTGTGATCCTATGGCCATTCTTGACTTGCATCCACATTCGTGTTTTGCTTAAAAAAAGACAATTTCTCAGTTGGCATGGAGAACACGGGGAGTGGCTGAAGTTCCATGAGACCAACCCAAATTTTCCTATTTCTCTCTCCCTCTTCAACCTAGAGGGATTTCTAGTTTTGCTCATTTTTACCAGTGACCTGTTTAATGGGAGCCGAATGACTGTGTCATATAATCAAAAGGGAGAACAGACAGGCTCCATCCAAAAAAATAATAATAATAATAAATTTAAGCCCAACCTTCCCTTGTGTAAGGGTACTCCCCTGCCCACTCTCGTCTCCCCCAGGGCTTGGCACACATTGTTAACCTGTTTCCTGACATCTCCACCTGATTCTCCTGATAGCCTACTTTGCCCCAGGTCCTTGGCTCCCTTAAATCAAGGTTTACATTTACCAAGAGACAGCTTATAAAATGATGAATTCTTCTTTTTCATTTTGGGTATTTACTTGGCATGAGATCACCCCAAACCTTGTTTTTCCACAAATACACCTAGTGGGATTACTAATTAATTATCCCACTGAGGCTAGAACAATATAAAGAAGATGTACTTAGATCCAGCAGATAATCAAATAGACAAATTTAATTTAATTCTGCCTTGAATTCTTTTCATATGGCAATTAAGAATCTAATTCTGGTTTTAGAGCAAGCCATAAAGCAGGTCATTTAAACTATTAAAAAAAAAAAAGATTTATACAGCATTCATGTGGCATGATGTAAGAAGCAAAATGTTGATCAAATTTTGGGCAGACTAGGCTCCCAATCTTCAGCAAAATCAAATATTGTAGCAGTTGGTTTGCCATGGAACAGGGGCAGCCATCACTCTGTTGGTGAGCCAGTAGGCCCCATCCTGTAAAATGCTAATGGATGACCCTAAGACCCACTCTTATAAAATGGCAGCTAATTGTCAGGTACCCTGTTTGTGGTTCCCATACTGCTTCACTTGCTTAAAGTCGAGTCACCCAGCCAGAGTAATTGAGTGAGGTATAGCCAAGCCAATGAAAGCCTTGCTTTTAAAAGACTGCCACCACCCAGGCCCAGCCCCAGCCCAGCCCAGCCCCAGCCCTGCCTCAGGCCAGGCTTGGTCCCTGCCCCACCTAATCAAGCTACTGATTGTCTTCAGGGAGGGGCCTAAAGAGCACTCTTGCCAAGCAGTCCCTGTTTAGAACCAGTTGCTCCCTGGGACTGAGCTGGCCACCACTCCCGGGGCTTGTCTCTTGAGGCTATAAGGGTATAATTAATTCCAACAGTTGCAGCTTAATGTGTCCCTAAGCACTTTGTTGATCTTGATGATGATGACAAGGGAAAAAAAATATCAATATATTAAAAGGTCAAGGATGTTTCCTCCAAAGCTCTGCTGGGTGTGGTTTCCACCTAATCAATCTGGGTTCATGAGAAAACCACGCTGGTTAATTTTTAAAAATTACCAATGACAGTCAATGGCTACATGATTGTTTCTCAGGAATTATTGTGTTCCTGGGAATTTATTGACTTAATCTTTTTAGAATTAAGCTTATAATTTCTACAACTCATAATGTTAAATATAATCTACTTGCCTTGAGTTTGATATAGTGGTATATGAATTTCTAAGAAGTGTGTGCATTTTTGAGATTTTATTTAATTCATCAAATAATACAGTGTATTTTTGAAGGTGTGTCCATTTACTGTAGAGTTTTAAGTTTTAAGATTCATAGAAATACAAAAAAAAAAAAAAAGATTCATAGAAATACGTAAAAAGTCTGAGAAATAGAAAAAAAAAATTTCCTGAAACTTCAGAGGCGAGATCAAATGCACTCTGACTGCAATGCAAGTCAGCAAAATGGAAGGCAGAGAACTTTGAAGAAAGAATGGAATAACTGGATATAACAAGAGCAAACTTGGGAGGAGGATTCTGAAGAACTTGACGTATGAAATACTACTAATGTCCAAGCTGTAGTCAGTGAGGGAAAGCATAGCATGAGAAAGATCTCTTCTAAATGGAAACAAAATATTGGAGAGAAACAGTAAACATACCAAATAAAAACATTAAATTTTAACATGGTAGAAATGTTTCACTACAACCATCGTATGTCAGAGACTAGCCAGATGCCCACTCAATCCATTTCTTCTTCCCAGACACATAGCTAGACTACATTTCCCAGACTTCCTTAAAGTTAGCTGTGACCATGTGTCTGAGCTCTGATCAGTGGAATATGAATCCAAAGCGATGGTCACCTCTGTAGGTTTGGCCCCTCCCATGCAATCCTCCATGCTCTTTCTCTCTTCCCTCATCTGCTAGACAAATGCTGAGGATCCAGTGGGGTCTTCGGCACTCAAGGGCATGGGGGAGCTGCTGGATGAAAGGGAACAATCCCTGCCAACCCAAGTTGGACTGCCACAGATGCAAGAAATAATCCTCCTTGTATTAAGCCACTGAACTAGGGGGCTTGTTAGGTCGGTCCCCCTAACATTCTAAGAAGTCATCTCTTCAGATTGCTGAGTTCAAGGTCTATTCAAAGCAAAGTCAGCAGGCTACATGCACCAGGGCACATTTCTGTTACCGTCACAGGGACTAGATTACTTTACCTCCTAGATTTAGTTGGGGACAATATTAGGTTATTCTTGCAAAGCTTTGATCATTGGACGCTTCAACATCTTACACTGGTGAAGAACCAGATTGGTGTTTAGAACATGGTGTTTAGAACAGACAAATTAACAAACTAATAAACCAAACAAACAAATTGGGTGAATGAGTGAATGCGTGGCTATTTTATTAACATTAAATATGCCAGATACAGTTATATATTTTTTTATATCATAAGGGAACTTTTTATTTAATTACATGCAAGATGAAAACACTCTCTTATTGTAGCTCATCTTCCCCCAAAACTCTATACTTTCTCTTGTGGGGATTCTCTCCAACCCCATGACTTAAAACAATTGCAATCTGTGTGTTGATGATGTTCAGATCTGTCTCTCCAGTCTAGATTCTTCTTCTCAAGATTTGAACCAAAAATGGTTCCTGGATGTTTTCACTTGTGTGCCCAACATAACAAGCGTTCAAATGAATAAATCATTAAGCTGCAAAAGACCAATAAAAGTTACCTTTACTGGAGACTGTAGGTTATCTTCTCCGTATTAATTCCCTTCCACCCCCTTTTCCTTCTGAAGAGAACCTAGATTTGGTTCATGTGTCTACACTTTCCCACACAGTAATGTCCCCTGGGGGGAAGCTGACTCCATTCTCAACTCCAGGGGTGGTCTGGGCAATGGGTAATCTAATCACTTCAGGAATGGGCATGTGCCAATGAGATGTGAAGAGTCTACTGGAAAGCTTTTGGAAAAAGTTTCCTTTCTCCTTAGAGAGAACTACAAGAAAAGAAGAAAAAAAAAGTCACAAGGAAAAGCAGATACAGTGTAAAGTCCTGAGATTAAGCGCACAGATTCTTAGCTCATCCTAACTGGATTTGAATCTACCGCTTACTAATTATGTAATATTCAACACATTACAGAGCCTTTCAGTGCCTCTGTCTTCTCCTCTGCAAAAGCAGGTATGAGAATAAAAAAAAAAATAAGATACTGTATGTAAAATGCTGGCACATAGTAAGCACTGTATTACTGTTTTTTTTTATTATTATTTTGTTCTGGATATTGTTTGCTTGAAACTGCTGGCACCATCTTGCTCTCAGCCTGAGGATTCAACAAACTCCAGGAATGCAAGAGAATTTGAAGTAAATTTCTTCAAAATTCACTAAAGCAAAGAAATCGAAAGAAACTGGGTCCTCAGCTACATGGCTGAACTTTGTAATTAATCAACCCTCTACTCTGCTAACATCCTATTATATGGGATAATAAACTCCCTTACTGTCCAAGCCTTATTGTTCAGATTAGGTTTTCGTATTTGCATCCAAAGGCATCCAGCTTGAAACATCAACTAGTACAGGACTTTCAGAACTTTTCAAAATCATGGAATCCTTTTTTTAAAAATTTAATAACATGAGTAATAAAATTGATTTTTCTTATTCAAAAATGGAAGCATTTCAGAGAAAATTTAAAGTCCTTTTCTGATTCAGCACCTTTCAACTTCAACTCACCTTCCCCCTCCCAATCCCAGAGGTAACCACAATTGTGTTTTTGGCATATGTTCTTTTCTCATTTTTAAAATTTATTTATATAAAGACTTCTGTATCCAAAGAAAATACATAGTATTGGATGTGTGTTAACATAAATGATTGCACATTGTCCACACCTTTCTGCAAGTTGTTTTTTCAGTCAACAGTACACTTTAAAGAGCTAATTATGTTAGGGTAGAGTTTGACATCATTTTTGTAACTGTTACAAAGTATTTCAAAGTGTTAATATTAGCCAATCACCAGTTGATGGGCTTTTAGGTTCTCTTCAGTTTTACTTTATGTTTGTAACCATAGACACTGCTATAATGTATGTCTTCAAACACGTCTGTTTGTCAAAGCTACATCCTCAGGTGCACAAAAGTTCATGAAGCCACGTAGTTTTTAGTGATTTGTTACTTTTGCCAATATGGAATATCCTCTTTAATTCTTGAATTCTTTTTTGTCTGATATTGTCCTTTCACTTTAAATTCTATTTTGTCTTATATTAATATTACTATAGACTCTTTCTGTTAGCATTTGCTTAGTAAGTTTTTTCCATCCCTGTATTTTCAACTTTTCTGTGCCATCATGCTTTATATTTCTTATAAAAAACAGACGGAATCTAAAAAAAATCCAACCTGACTATATCTGATTTTCAATTGTGTATTGAAATTTCAATTGTGTATTGAATTGTGTATTGAAATTTCAATTGTGTATTGAAATTGTACACAATTTTTAGTTGTGTATTTTTTTTCCAATATATTTTCTACCAATGTATGGGTTGGAATGAGAGGGATAAATACAGCAAGGTGCCCAATTCACCATCTTGAATAAAAGTTGTATCAACCATGAAATCTGTACGTATTTGAATTTTTAATGTGAACTTTATCAAGTATTAAAAGTTATAACAATATGTGTGAGTATTAAAATGGTGCTAGAATATGTTTTATCCTTTTGTGTAGGAAGAATTCCAAAGCAAATGGATTATTCATGAAGCTATCTGGATAGTAATATTGAGATGACAACCTTGGTGTTTATACAAAGATTTTCTCTTTTTTTGCAAAAATTTTATGTAAGAGTTAAGAAAGTAAACCCTGAGTGTCATTGGCTGTTAGTGAAATTAAACCATTCATGAAGTAAAACTTTATTTACCAAAAGGTGAAAATTTTTCAGCCACTGTTTCCCTTATACTTTAGAACACTTCATAACACATGTGCTACTAAAGAGTGAATATAAAAGTGCCACTAGACAATACACAAAAGAACAGAACCCAAGTTCAGGAACAGCAACATTTCACAAATTTGAACCATGAAGAGATTTCAACAATTTCACAAAACCCTCAAGGCCTAACTTCTGTTTGAAAAAAAACTCTAGTCACCCACAGCTTTAACAGAACAGTTAGGGAACTCTTTATCGGTTTTAATTATTTTCAAACTATCTTTAGCAGGATTCTTGTGTCTCATTCAGTGACTTATGGGGCCACCTGGGGAGATAAGGGATGGGAGAAGAGCAAGTGTGGCTTTGCATGCTCTCGCTTCAACACAAACAACACCACTCTTCATCTGTTTTATATAAGGTTTTATTTTTTAAAAATGACACTTATTGAAAAAAGCGACAATCTGGTCTAACATTTCTATTTTCAGTAAAACTAATCCTATATCCTTTGCAGGCTTATAAAATGGGTTCTCTTTCAAATAGCTTCAGAAAAGAGGCCCAGAGATGCCCATTTCTTCGTGGGAAATTCTTTAGTGTTTCCAGCCCAGTCCCTTTATGCTCAACTTTGAATGGCCATGTATTGTTTCCTGATAACCCTCACATATTTGCAGATGATTATTCAGTTACTCCTCAGCCTTCCCCGCCTCAGGCCAAACTGATCCTACTTCTTTTAATTCCTTTCTACAGATCTCACTTCCCAACATTTCAATCATCTCTATAAGGGTCCTCCACTTTCTGAAACAACTCCAAATTCCTCATCTCCTTCTCCAATTACTGAAGCAACAACCACACACCCTGAAGCTGAGCAGAGTGAAAAGGAAAAGCCATCCTTCTACTACTTAGTTTCTCTGAGCTTTAATTTGGTTCTTCTTTTGCCTTTCAAGATCACCTTAGTGATGGTGATGGATTAAAGATGGCAACAAATTCTTTGATGCTCTTCCCCTTGAGGTGTGATTAATTTCCCCTCTTCTTAAATCTGGCTGCCCCGTGAGTAGCCAGTGGCCAACACAGAATGGTAGTTTGGGCCTAACCCTCAACAGGACTGGCAATTTCCACCCTAACTTCTTAGAGCACTTGTTCTTGCAGAAGCTGCCACCATATAAAAGAATAAAGCAGGCTGCCCTGAGATCACCATGCTGTAAGGAAGGCCAAGCTGTCATGTGGAAAGGTCACCCAGGCAGTGATGCCGTCTTGCCTCCAGCTTACAGCTATATCAATCCAGAGCATAGTGAGAGATAATGGTGAATTGTTGTGTTATGCCATTAATTTTGGGGGTGACTTATTATACAACAAGATGACCAGAATGGGGGACCCTGGTGGCTCAGTGGTTAAGTGTCTGCCTTTGGCTCAGGTTGTGATCCTGGGGTCCTAGGATCAATTCCCCCATCAGGTTCCTTGTAGTGAGCCTGCTTCTGTCTGCCTATGTCTCTGCCTCTCTGTGTATCTCTCATGAATAAGTAAATAAAATCTTTAAAACAACAACAACAAATAGATGATCAGAATGATGTGGATTTTTTTTCACCTTTGTGATTTGCTCCCTTCCCCCCTATCTTCCTGGATGCTGGCACTAAGGACTCCACAACCCAAGGCAGTCATCTAAAGGTCATCTGGGGCAGCCTGGGTGGCTCAGCGGTTTAGCACCGCCTTCAACCCAGGGCAAGATCCTGGAGACCCAGGATCGAGTCCCACGTCGGGCTCCCTGCATGGAGCCTGCTTCTCCCTCTGCCTATGTCTCTGCCTCTCTTTCTCTCTGTGTCTCTCATGAAAAAATAAATAAAACCTGTAAAAAAATTTTTAAAAATTAAAAAAATAAAGGTCATCTGAATTCCTACATGAATTAGCCCTACCTTGCCTATCAACAAGTAGTGATTTCTGGGGCTCCTGAGTGGCTCAGTTGGTTAAGCATCTGCCTTCAGCTCAGGGGATGATCCCAGGGTCCTGGGATTGAGCCACAAATCAGGTTCCCTGCTCAGCAGGGAGCCTGTTTCTCCCTCTCCCTCTGCTGCTCCCTCTGCTTATTCTCTCTCTCTCTCTCTCCATCAAATAAATAAAATTTTAAAGAAAAAAAAGAAGTAATGATTTCCTCCAACTGCCCTCAAGTTTTCTTGCTTGATGTCTTTTAAAAACTCTTTTTCAAGAATACCTCAACAGGCAATCCCCATCAGCGAGAATTTCTCTGTGACACAGCCATCTTCCCTCAAAATAGAGTACTGGTTGTTCAGTTCATAGCTTATTTTTCAAAACTGCTCAAGTTCTGTGATGCTGTGGCTGATGTTACAAGATCTAGCACATTCCAAAGTAAAACAATAGGTTTGTATTATTTGGTATTAACAATTAGGATATTTGATTCTATGAGGCAAATCTCTAAGGTAGGAGCTTTCCTGGGTCACAAAGGAAATCTCACCTGGGAAATAATGTTGCCAGTTTAAGAGCCAAGTGTTGTAGTTAATTCTCACAGGATAAAGACACCACCTGTAAGAGCGGGGAATTTGGGAGCCTTCTCTAAACTGAGCTCATTTAAGCTACATACTTGCATAGAATCATTCATTTTTGCAAGGAGGTATAATCAGCTTTCCAATCCTATATGAACCCAGACCCAGGGACACACCGGCAATGAAGCCATCATTCCCCATTGGGCAAGCGACATTTTGCTGTTATACCCCAAGAAGAGCAAATAATATAAAACAAATTTACATTTCCGCAATGTACATTTCTCAATCTACATTATCTGAGAGTCCAGGGTGGAGACATCATATGGAAATGACAATAAAAATGTCAAAAATCATATACTTAAGCCCCCCTTCCCACCCCTACTCTTAGGACCAGACTAATTTGGGGGATCAGTTGTTCTGATGGAGTAGAACATAAGACCCACAGGTTAACTCAAAATCTGTCACCTCACAGAGAAAGCTCTCTGGATCTGCCAGGCTGGATAAGGTATATAACTGAAAAAGAAAGAAAAATGGTGTGTAGCTTTAGCACTCAGCTATAGCTGGCAGCATCATAAATGTCTATTACTTATAAGCACTCATTACAACTTATCATTTGCCTTGTAATTAACTTTTTAACTTATTTTCACTTTTGTTATTCAGTCACATGTTTCGATTTCTTCCTCTAGGGTTTCCATCTTTGATACCACTTAGATGGTGAGTCACCGGGCACAGAATAGCCCGTCTGTCATAGTCTTTTTGGGCTGCTATAATAAAATACCATAAACTGAGTGACTTATAAGCAGCAGATTTATTTCTCAGGGTCCTGGATGCTAGCAAGTCCAAGACCAAGATATTGGTAGATTTGGTGTCTAGTGAGGACCCACTTCCTGGTTCACTGATGATGTCTTCTCTCTGTGTTTCCACATGGTGGAAGGGGTGAGGGAGCTCTGTGGGCTTTTTTCTTTCTTTCTTTCTTTCTTTCTTTCTTTCTTTCTTTCTTTCTTTCTTTCTTTCTTTCTTTCTTTCTTCTTTCTTTCTTTCTTTCTTTCTTTCTTTCTTTCTTTCTTTCTTTCTTTCTTTCTTTCTTTCTTTCTTTCTTTTTCTTCTTTCTTTTTTAAAGTAATCTCCATGCCCAGCATGGAGCCCAATGCAGAGTTGAACTCATGACCCTGAGATCAAGACCTGAGCTGAAATCATGGGTAGGAAGCTTAACTGACTGAGTACTAGTCCCATTCATGAGGGCTCCACCCTTATGACCGAATCATCTCCCAAAGGCTCCCACCTCCAAATACTATCACCTTGAGGGGTAGGATTTCAACATATGAATCTGAGGGGGACACAAACATTCATCCTACAATACCTTCCTTATAAAATACCAATGACCACAATCCTCTTCTTGAAGAAAGCCCATTTCTAGGGTGAGTGAATGAAGCCCAGGCTTTTGAGCTGGTATTATCTCAGGTAGCAAACCCCCCAATGAAGGTTACATTCAGACCTTATTTATTTTACTAGCCAGGATAGGTGTCAATTCTCTAATATAATTGCCTTTGGCAGATACATCTTTTCCTTGGTCACCAGCCCTCTCCAGCTCCATTTTTTTTTTTTTTTTTTTTCCAATCTGGCCACTTCTCACTGAAGTTACCCATCTGGCTGCTGTAGGCATGAGCTAGTAACACCAGGGTTCACAGGACCTCTTTCCCAGAGAAGAAAGGGAACCTAATTAGAAAAAGCTGAGGAAGGCCTCCGACCTGGCTTGGGTAGCTATGGCCAGAAGGTTGGGGTGTTCCCAAAAGAAAAGATGTAGAAGAAAAGAAGCTGGGCAGAAAAAGCTATAGCCCTTTCAGTGACTCAGCTACCTCTGCTACTCGTACTAACTGATTCTCCAAGTACACCAAGAATTCCACTCACTCAGAGAGCTGATCGGGAAAGGGAGCCTCCTATATTCCCAGTAGTCAGTCAGAGGGTACAACCTCATAAACTCTTAATCAGCCTGTAAAATGATTGTCTTTGGTCCAGCACCCTCAATCAACAGTGGCCAAGCCTTGGAATGTGGACAAGGCTGCCTTGCAGCTTTAACAATAGAGTTTTGCTTGGCAATATTTGTCCATTCTGGTGTAGTTTATGTGCCTCTAGCGCTTAACAGCTGCCATTGAAACTAGTAGTCTTATCCAGTTCTGTAGTGTTAGGCTACCTTTTGTTGTTGAAGATGTGAGTGAGGGGGCACCTGGCTGGCTCAGTCTGTAAAGCATGTAACTCTTAATCTCAGGGTCATGAGTTCAAGCCCCATGGTGGGCATGGTGCCTACTTAAAAAAAAAAAAAAAAAGAATCTGTGGTGAAGATATGAGTGAAGTGTGCATGCGCATTATTGAATTCACATTCTTCCTTTAAATACAATAGTCTTGCACAATGTCTCTCAAGTGTCTGTATTAATTTCACATGTTAAAAAGTAGAAGATATGCCAACCAGAGGCACGAGAGTTCCTACACAAAACTCTGTATGTTATTAGAGCTTTTGTATAGTTAAGAGTAGTTTACAGTCTTGGGCTTATGGAATACCTAATTGAAATCTCTGCTAGTCTGCCATGGACAACAGTTTTCTCGTGCTACTACTATCCATGGCATTCGGTGGTCTTGTGCAAATCTGATCTGTTGCCTGGCATATCTTTTGTTCTCTGCCGAACGTCTCACTTTGACTTTTATGAAAATTACAATTCATGTAATTAATGTCAACTTGTTTAATGTAGAAACTTGTTACTTCCACAGTCAATTTTGGGGACACTAGAATAAAAGATTTCGATAACCAAAAAATAATTTTGCCTAACAGCAAATATCGGTCAATTCTTTTAACCAAGAATATGTTAATACATTACAAAAGAAGTATAAAGAAAAAAGTCTTTGGAAAAACTGGAGCTGTGCACTCACGTGCTTCACACTCTGTCCCAGGGAAATATGGCAGGATGCTAATGACAAAATTCCCACCAAACACATGGCATCAAGTCACACACTTTTTTCTTCTTTTCTTTTCTTTTTCTTTTTCTTTTTTTTTTTTTAAGATTTTATTTATTTATTCATTAGAGACACAGAGAGAGAGGCAGAGACACAGGCAGAGGGAGAAGCAGGCTACCTCCGGGGAGCCTGATGCAGGACTCGATCCCAGGAGCCCGGGATCACAACCTGAGCCAAAGGCAGACGCTCAACCACTGAGCCACCCAGCTGCCCCTCAAGTCACAAGTTTCAAAAGAAGAAATGGTGTAGCCTTTTTAAGTCTCTATTTCAGCATTTTCTTTTTATGAGTTTCCACCTTTGGATTCTACATACCCAGCGTCTTAAACTTCTTCCTGATAAAGTCGTTTTTGGACTGTCATCCCTCAAAAACAAAACAAAACAAAACAAAACCTCTGTGTTATATCTTGGCACCTATAAGTAACCTAACCTCATAAGGTACTTCATGAGGAAGTGCCCAGAAAGGGCTGCAGGCAGCCCAGGCATCCTTTGGCTTCCACCATGTGAGCATTGTAACTCGGATGCAACTGCTTGACAGATGCAGTACGGGGCTTATCTGCCGTATAACCATGTCGCACATTTCATTTAATTCTCTTAATAATTTTTGAAGTATCGATGTCATCATTTTTAGGTTATAGTGTCGAGAAATGTGAAATGATTATGTGTTTGTGCAAATATGTATGTTATAAGGACAAAACGTGAAAATCTGGATGATGTCGTAAGATTGCAGTAAGTATTTCGATCAGCTCAATTCAGTAAGACAGAGGCACCCTACTCTCCAGGAGTGCACAGTTAAACACCACGCCAGCCCTAAATAAGATCATGGCCAACAGCAGCATAAACATCTGGCAGATCTCGTACCAAAAGTGACTTTGTGAGAACAAGTATCCAAAGAGTTCTAAGGGTTTTTGTTTTAATGTTTTCAAAACCAAACACTTGTAAGAAGGAAGTATGGATTTTATTTCTAGGTGACAGATCACTTTCATTAACTAAAAATCTTTACAGAATAAAGAATTTGCTACCAAGTCTCTCACATTTGTCTTATCAGTGAGAGTGAGAAATAACCAGTCATCTCCTCCCAGATATCTACTAAGCCCCACAGATTGGCCAGCCCCACAACGTGGTGAAATAAAGAATCCGTTTAATTCGATAGTGCTATTTTCATAACTAGTTTGAAAACTAGAAGACGCGAGGAAGAAACAGCCCGGAGGAGGTTCCAGAAAGCTACTACATATGGTAGGAATTGGTTATACCCTAAGGAGAACATGTAGCCAAAAGCTGCTGCTTCGTCTTTTGCTCTCAGAAAAGCAGAGCCAGGGAGATGCATACATTCTGAATTTGACGGAGAAAATATTTCTATCCAGAAGAGGACTGCTGGGACCTCTAACCACTTCTACGGTAGAATCGAGCCTGCCCATGCACATTACTCAAGGAGTTGGCATTGTGGTCACTTCTGGGGAAGAATTCTGCTAAATCAAATTCTTGTTTGTTTTCCCTTATCTTTT
This sequence comes from Vulpes lagopus, assembly GCF_018345385.1. Taxonomy (NCBI): domain Eukaryota; kingdom Metazoa; phylum Chordata; class Mammalia; order Carnivora; family Canidae; genus Vulpes; species Vulpes lagopus. The sequence continues at coordinate 134,147,810 of NC_054827.1, read as the reverse complement.
CAGTGTGTTCCCCTTTTTCCTGATGAAAATGATCCAAGTTAATATAAGAAAATCTAGAAAACAAGAGCAGAGAGTAGAATGGAAGAAATCACCTACATTCCAGGTCCCTGGATAACTACCAAGTAGAAAAACACTCTGGTGCATTTCCTTACAGCCTCTCTTCTAGGGACCTGGTTGGTTTGGTGTTCGTTTTGTTTGTTTTTCACATTGCTGTGGTTGGTCAAACCATTCAGGGTGCATGTTTCTCTCTCCCCCCAGTGCCTTCAGGTCCCACGGGCGCGGGGCGGGGGGGGGTCTCCCCAAGCAGGGAGCAAGCTGCCCACACGTTGTTTCCAATGGCCGCCCCAATGCTTGATCCCAGGGTGGCTCCTCCTCCAACCCCCCTGTCGTCCCCACCCGGCTCCTCCCAGAGTCAGCTGGTCTGTGCTCAGAAAAGGCGAGCTCATTTTATCACAGAACAGCCTTGGCTGGTAAAGCAGATCTGCCGTCCCCAAAACTCATAATGCATTTCATTACCTTTGGATTATCAGTGTGGAATTATCCACATCACTGCTCTTAATTATCCACCTCACTGCCTTCTTCATTAGCATGGAGGGCGGAACCGGGCCTGGACGGGAGTCTCTTCAGAGCCTCAGTCAGGTCTCATTAGCGAATTGCCTAGAAAATGGCCTGGGCTCTAGAGGGCCACTGCTGGTTAGAATTCCTGCCTCAAAGCATGGCATTTCTGGTCCCTTCTCTGGGTCAGCAAGAAGGCCCTGGGTTCCTGGGGGGGGGGGGGGGGGGGGGGGGGGGGGCTGGGAGCTGGGAGCTGGGAGGCACAGTGAGGCCAGGCCCAAATGGCTGCCCCAGCCCTTCCCGCCTCTCCTCTCCTGTCCTCCCTTCTTCTCGGGCCCCAGAGCACGTCCTCTCTCTTTATCCGGCTTCCCTTCAACAGAAGAAAACAGTTGGGTTGTCGGAGACAATAGCAACCTACAGTCCTGTAACACTTGTCCCTCCTCCATCTCCCTGGCCCTCCCGCCACTCAGGATGGCCCCTAACAAAAGGCCCCAGTTTGACCCCCAAGGCAGGCCAAAGCTGATTCAAAGCAGGATTTGAATCAATTTAAGCTGAGCAAACCAGAGACCACAAACCTGCCACACTCCATTTCCTAACCTCTAAGTCAGGCAGGAATACTTTCTTGTCTTTTTCTTTCTTTCTCTCTCTCTCTTTCTCTCTCTCCCTTCCTCTTTTTTTTTTTTTTTTTTAAATAGGAGCCAAGTAAACTAGTATAATCCCAGATGTACGTACAGTATTTTTAAAGGCTTGCAGCAGGACATAAACACAACCGCCAAAGTAAAATAGGACCATAACAATCCTCCACCACTATTTAGCGTGAGCGCCTGTCGAAAGCTCTTTATTTAGTCCTGACACACCTTTGCAAACCACTTAAAAGGGAGCTTGGTAGCTGGGCATTTTTGTTTGCTTAAATGTCACCCTGTAAACACCATTGCTGAGTGCTGCTTTTTGAAAGGCTGGCAATATCATAACCTATTGGTTTGCTTCCCATCCAGTGCTCAGAAATATGTATGTGAAGTCTGCTGTCCCAGGGCTGGGCTAGCCGCTCACCAGCTCACCAGCTGGGACAGTCAGAGGCTGTTTCCTCCCTGGTCCCAAGGCGAACAGAGGCTCCTTGTCTGGAAGGAGCCAGCCAGGAAGTGCCTGCTGCTCTAGTGTAAACGTGGACGTTCACTGAAGAAGTCAGGCTGTCTAGAGAGTGAGCTCTGATCAGACAGGATGGAGCAATTAGGGCCAGGACCTGTGACAATGACAAATAGGAAATTGTAGGTAACATCTGAGCTGTAGGCTGCTCCTGGGCCTATTCTTTGCCTGAAGCTTCAGCAAGATTGTTTTGGGGGAGTGAAAGAAGTGATTGATTTGTGTGACAGAGTATTTGATCTTCAGGAAAAATTCTCTCGTTTTTGGAGTCACCCCCCTAAGAATAGGGACAGTTGAAAAACTGTCATCCCATAGACTATGCTTCCATCAGTCCCACTGGTAAATATGTTTCTTCGATAGTCTCACTTATATATTTATGTCCTTGCTTATTTTTTTTTTAAATTAAGACCTTCATTTAGAGCAGTTTGGGCTTCCCAGAAAAAATGAGGGGAAGAGATTTCCCATATACCTCCTGCCTCCACACATGGTTCATCTCTCTATCATCAGCAGCGCCCACCAGAGTAGGACATTTGTTACGGCTGGACAAACTACACCAGACAGACACATCGTCAGTCATCACCCAAAGTTCATTTTTTGCATTGGGATTCACTCCTGGTGGTGTTATTCTGGGGGTTTGGACAAATGTAGAATGGCATGCATCCGTCATTATGGGATCGCACAGAGTATTTTCACTGTCCTAAGGATCCCCTGTGCTCCACCCATTCAACCCTCCCCTCCCAATCCTGGAAATCACTGATCTTTTTACTGTCTCCAGTTTTCCCTTTTCCAGAGTGTGATATAGGTGAAATGAAATTGGATAGCATGTAGCCTTTTCAGACTGGCTTCTTTCACTAAGGAATGTGCATTTGCAGTTCCTCTTTTCATGGCTTGATGGCTCATTTCTTTTTTAGCGCTGAGTAATATTCCATTTTTTACTATATCACAGGTCATTTATTCACTCATTTACTGAAGGACATCTTGGTTGCCTACAACTTTGGCCAATCACGCATAAAGCTGCCATAAACATTCATGTGCGGGTTCTTATACGGGCAACGCCTTTGGGGAAATACCAAGGAATGCAATTGCTGGATCACACAGTAAGAGTATGTTTGATTTTATAAGAAACTTATTATATTTTTTTTAGCAAATATTTATTAAATATAAACTAGGGGGACGCCTGGGTGGCTCAGTGGTTGAGCGTCTGCCTTCAGCTCAGGGCATGATCCCAGAGTTCTGGGATCGAGTCCCACATCGGGCTTCCCGCATGGAGCCTGCTTCTCCCTCTGCCTGTGTCTCTGCCTCTCTCTCTCTGTGTCCCTCATGAATAAATAAATAAAATCTTTAAAAAATAAAAATATGGCAGCCTGGGTGGCTCAGCGGTTTAGCACTGCCTTCAGCCCAGAGTTTGATCCTGGAGACCTGGGATCGAGTCCCACGTCAGGATCCCTGCATGTAGCCTGCTTCTCCCTCTGCCTGTGTCTCTGCCCCTCTCTCTCTCTCTCTCTCTGTGTTTGTGTCTCATGAATAAATAAAATCTTTTAAAAATAAATAAATAAATAATAAAATAAAAATACAAAAATAAAAACAAGCTAGGTGCCATCGTGTTAAGTTGGAAATACCTCGGAAAGCATGGTGAACATGAGCACTGGTCCTGAAGAGTCCTCTCTCTCTCATACCAGACACACACACACACACACACACACACACACACACACACATATCCAATCACTTAATCCAGCACTTGTTTGGTGACAAGTATGTTCCCCAGTACTTCATATGCATTATCTTTTTGAATCCTTGTGACAACCATATGCAACAGAAATTGCTTTCCCCATTTTCTAGATGAAGAAATTCAAAGAAGTTACATAATTTACCCAAGATCATTCAACTCACAGATGGCAAACTTAGGATGCAAAACAAAGGCTGACTGTTTCCAATGTCAGCTTTTTTTTTTTTTAAAGATGTATTTATTTATTTCAGAGACAGAGAGAGAGAGAGAGAGAAGAGTGCCTGTGTGTGCGATGAGGAGGGGCAGAGGGAGACAGAGAATCCCAAGCAGACTTTGTGCTGAGTGTGGATCCAGACGCGGAGTTCGTCCTACAACCATGAGATCAGGACCTGAGCAGAAACCAGGAGTCAGATGCTCAACGAACTGTGCCACCCAAGTGCCCCTCCAATGTCTGCTCTTAACTGCTGCATGATACAGCCTCTCCCAGTAAACATAGGGTCAACCCCCACTGATCTGAGATCAGGCTTCCGGCAATCTGGCACACACCTGCAAGCTACCATTTGAAAAAGTGATCACTGAGAAAAATGGTAAAAGCCAAAAAGTGTTGTTACAAAACTTCTTTCCCCCTATTTTTTATACCAAATCCTAGAAAGCTCAAACAGGAGGACAACTTACAATTTCTCTAATCTGAACGACTTAAGATTCATAATCATCAGGATTGCTCTAAATGGTACATTATAACAGAACAAACCAGAGACACATGCATCAAAATGAATGAACCTCAAAAGAGTAGATTAAGTTTTTAAAAAGTAAACTGCAGCAGAATAAAATAGTCATATTATTCACGTCAAGTGTAAAAATAAGCAAAATGATGTGATACATGGCTTGTGGACAGGTGAGGTTAGAGTGCAAAAAATATACATGGGAATGATAAACTCCAGTAAGGGGATAATGATTATTCCTGGGGACGAAGAGAAGAGAATGGGATTAAGTGGGGGAGGGGGGAGTGGTTCAGAATAGGATTCAAAGCCATTTTTTAAAAATTATTTTATTTATATATTCATTAGAGATACAGAGAGAGAGAGAGGCAGAGACACAGGCAGAGGGAGAAGCAGGCTCCATGCAGGGAGCCCGACGTGGGACTCCATCCTGGAACTCGATCCCGGAACTTGATCCTGGGACTCCAGGATCACATCCTGGGCCAAAGGCAGGTGCTTACCAGCTGAGCCACCCAGGTGTCCTGCTTCAAAGCCATCTTGAAAACATATAAAGAAGCAAGTGTGGCAAAGCAGTGAGAGTTCTTAGAGGAGGTGTAGTTCCATACATAATTGTGCTGTTATTTCATATGAATTTCTGGTAAGATACCTCGGAGCATTTTAAACCATCGAGGCCTCTCTTACTTTATAGTCAAAGAAACAGAGGTCCAGGAAAGTGAAATATCTGGCCCTAGGTCACACAGCAGATGAGAGAGACAGTATGAAAATACAACTCTACAGGGGTCAGGGTTGTTTCTACTTTGCCTTTCCAAACCTAGCTGACGCTTTGAGTCTCCTGCTCAAATTCTATGATTGAAGAATCGTGAGGTTGTGGTGTACCCTGTGGCCTGGCGTTCCATCTTTTCCATGATTTATGTTTCTGGGCTCCCAGTTCTCAATTCCCATCACCTAAGAATGACAGACTTTGTTTTTCAAGTGTAGTTACCATACAGTATTATATTAGCTTCAGGTGTAGGATATACTGATCCAACAATTCTATACACTATCCAGTGTTCCTCACGGCAAGTGTACTCTTAATCCCCTTCACCGATTTCCCACACCCTCCACCCACCTCCGGGAACCACTAACTTGTTCTCTGTAATTAAGAATCTGGTTTTTTGTCTCTTTTTTTTCTTTGTTCATTTGTTTCTTTTCTTAATTATTTTCTGTAGGTGAGATCCTATGGGATCTGTCTTTCTCTGATCGACTGCTTTCACTCAGCATTATGCTCCCTAGATTCATCTATATTGTTGCAAATGGCAAGATTTCATTCTTTTTTATGGCTGAATAATATTCCATCGTATATATACCACATCTTCTTTCTCCATTCACCCATGGGTGGACACTTGGGTTGCTTCCGTATGTTGGCTATTGTAAATAATGCTGCACTAAATATAGGGGTGTGCATATCTTTTCAAATTAGTACTTAGCGTCCTTTAGGTATATACCTAGCAGAGAGATACAAATACTCTAATGCTTGGAGATTTTGAAAATGGAAGTTCAGAGGACCAAAAAGCCACTAGTCAAACGAGTAAATGATTGTGAACAACAATTCTAATAAGTTTGGTTAGCAGCTTCCCCAGATAATTAATATGAACATCATTAGACAAAGTTTGAAGTATCCTTAACATCCTGGTGTCCATCCACCCACCCCACCCATGCCCACATCCTGGAGGGACCGGATCACCTAAATCCCCTGCTTTCCCTACAGTGATTACCGACAGCTCTTGCTGGTTTAATACAGAATACAAGAGCAGATCTGTCAAACAGGGAGGATGTTTATGATGCTTCCAGTTCTCCAGCCCACTGGGGTCACTCTGCAGCCCAGGTGTCCTGGCAGGGGGCTATCTTGATGGCCTTCTGGAACAGACAGATTGTTCTGATGACTGTCAGGAGACCAGCTGCAGAGAAGCTCTAACACAAATCACTTCTAGGACCTCAGGAATTCCAAAGTCAGGACTCCACCCACAGCAAATGAATCAGACTCCTTCTGTTCAAATCCTTGTAAGGTGTGCCTTTGTACGGTGGGATCTTTCTCTACCAAGCAAAATAGGAAACCTACAGACATGTTTTTGTTCTTTTAACATGGACTAGTAAGAAACAACTTGTTACACAAATAAGGGATATTAATTAGTCCTATAATGTCACCTGATTAAAAATAAGCAAAATTTTGAGTCTTCAATATGTTGCCAAGTAATGTTTATCTATTTATTCAAAGATTTTATTTATTTATTCATGAGAGACACACAGAGAGGCAGAGGAAGAAGCAGGCTCCCTGTGGGGAGCTGGATTCAGAACTCGATTCCAGGACCCCAGGATCACGACCTGCGCCAAAGGCAGACGCTAAACCACTGAGCCACCCAGGTGCCCTGCAAAGTAGTATTAAAAAAAAAAAAAAGTTCCCTGTATGTTTCCGCTCACCTCCCATCAGCCCTGGAAGCATATTTTAATTGATCATAAGTGTAGATGGCAACTAGAATGTACCAGGGGCCAGAGATCTAGAGCTCAGTAAGTACCAGGGGCCAGAGATCTAGAGCTCAGTAAGTATTTAACGAATGATTTGTGTTAGATTTGTTGACTGATGATTTAATGTACGTGCTCCACCTTCCCTGAGACTTCCTCTCTGCTGGGTTTCCAGCATTTACAATCTCTCAAGGTTATGCTCCTCACCAAGGCAGCCACTGTCCCTCTCTCCTCACTTAATGATGATCCTGCGGAGATTTGATTGTTTTCTACTGAATTAGGTAACCAAGCAGTTAAAGGTGGGGGTGTCTTCTATTTTTTTTTTAAATACAACAAAAGCAATAATAACAAAAGACTCCAGGAATAAGCAAGCCTTCGACAAAACAGTCTGTTAACACTTGAAAAACAAACAGCCGGGGTCTAACTCTATTCCCTCCCACCCCCAAATCACCGCAGCCTACAACAACAGTCACTTAGAAGGACCACAAAATTACTAACGTTGAACCACGCTGGCCTCTGGCTTCATATATGCCCTCTCCTATAAACAACATTCTCTTTGAACCAGCAAGGTACCATTGTTGGGTGACTTCTGACTCATACTAGTGGGGAAAGTGCCCCCGGTTCTGCCCTTGGGGTGACCACAGGAGAATTATTGTTTCCTCCACACTGAGGTCCCAATGAAGCTTCAGGAAATGTCACTGAAACCGTTGCCAGATACCTTGAACGAGTGGCTTCTGATGGCTCTGACGTGGCCAAGTTTGTTGGGTAAGACCCTTCTCCCTTTCATCAGCACGGTGAAGCCACACCAGCTGTGACTTAAATTCTGACCTACTGTTGACCTTGACCGCACAGACCTCAGGTTTCACATGGCCTGGCAGGGCCGAGCTCGGTTCCTACCCATGGGAATAAAATCTTATCATATGAGTGACCGGAGTATATGCATTTGTTTTAAATTTTTTGATGTTATTAAAATCCTTAAAGTAAGACAACTGTAAAAAAAATTATGCATCTCTTTTACATTTTTTTGCAAAATATGAAATAGAACAATGGTTGTCAAAGGGTGAACTGAAGGTGTTTCTATATGACCCACAAGCTACAAAAAGTTTTTATTTTTATTTTTATTTATTTAAGATTTTATTTATTTACTTGAAAGAGAGAGAGAGCACAAGCAGGGAGAGTGGCAGAGGGAGAGGGAGAAGCAGGCTCCTTGCAGAGCACAGAGTCCAACATGGGACTCTATCCCGGGACCCCAGGATCGTGGCCTGAGCCGAAGGCAGGTAACTCACTGAGTCACCTAGGAGCCCCAGGTTTTGTTTTTTTGTTTTTTTTTTTTTAAGATTTTATTTATTTATTCATGAGAGACACAGAGAGAGGGAGAGAGAGGCAGAGACACAGGCAGAGGGAGAAGCAGACTCCATGCAGGGAGCCTGATGTGGGACTTGATCCCGGGACTCCAGGATCACACCCTGGGCCAAAGGCAGGTGCTAAACCACCGAGCCACCCAGGGATCCCACTGTTTTTAGGAACTCTAGGTTTTACGTTTTTAAATGATAGAGAAAAACAATCAAAAGATGAATAATGTTTTATAATATATGAAATTCAAATTCCAGGATCAATAAATGAAGTTGTATTGGAACCCAGCAGTGCCCGTTCCTTTATGTATCATGGCATGTAGGCCTACTCTTGTACTACGATGGCACAGTGGAATTGGTGCAACAGACATGGATAGCCCACAAAGCATAAAATGTTTACTATCTGGCCCTTTATGGAAAAATTTGCTGACTCTTAGAATAAAGATGAAAAAGAATATATTCAAAGTTTCACTTTCCCAAAGCAACATGTCTTCCTATTTTTTTCCTATTTTATTTCTGTTGGTAGAGGAGGCCTTGTATTATTTTCATCTCTTTTCCTAAAATCATAATTTTTCTCCTAAAAAGTCAGATTTGACCACTGTAGAAATGGAAAGTGGCACAGAAGAATAAAGTAAACATCTCCAATTAATGATCTCAACATCCAGAGAAAACAAATGCTAACATTTTAGTATGTATTTTTTCAGTTTTTTAATAGAAAATTTCCCAGTTTTTCCAAAAAAGCTCTCCTGATATTTAGCATTTTGCTTTCTTTCACTGCAAATTTAAATTGTGAGCATTTCCAGCAAACGTTTCAATATTAAAATCAACTAAAATGAAATGTCTTCCCATTCCTTGAGTAATGCCTTACGAGCTATTCTACCAAATGATAGAAAAAGGTCTTTTCTTTTCTAGAATAAAAAAAGAAAATCGTTGAAGCCAATTTTTGTAAGTTTAGAAGAGTAGTCCTACAGTCCTTCCATGTTACCCAGAATCTTTACATTCTGTTTAATGTGTCTTTGAAGAAATAAGACATTTTTCTTTAATAGCAAATCATTAAAAATACAGATTGCTCTTTTCTAGGCTTTTGTTTTTGAATCTAACAGCAGAATGAGAAGCTTTCCAGTTGGGGTTTTATGGGTTTCTGTGTCGGTAAGTACGATATTGCCGCATGTCTATAACACCTTCCTTGTATCTGTGAACAAATACTTATTTGAAACATAACTAGACTTGCTGGATTATGCCAATTCTTTCTATGAGTGATTGTTGAAAAGCATTACTAATTACTAGAAGGGTCATGTTATTTTATTATCAAAGGACATACATAGGAAATAAAAAACTGTTTTGAAACCACGCCTAGCAACAGGTTATGGTAATTCATCGCAATTATTTTTAAGCCAAGTTATTTCCTTAGGTTTCGGTGGCAAAGAATCAACACAAAAAGATTAAAGGATTTGGGGGAGGAAATCTTTGGTGCCTCGTGCTGGCTTTCCTTGTATCACAATTGGAGATTTCCAAAACTGTTGTCGGAAAATAAACTACATTGAAAAAGAATGGCTTCAATTCTGCACAGGACCCTCATTCTACGCAGAAACCAGAGTTGCCTGTGTTTTGCATTACAACTTCTATTATCCAGATGGAATTGAGACACTGAACCAATTTGGAAAACCAAAGTTTTCACTGTAAGTGATGCACGTCAAGGGACAGGTCTTCGTTGAGGATAACCAGAGTGTGGAGTTGAATTCATTTTGGTTCTCTTAACTGTGCAGAGAGTGCAAGTAAGGAGGACAAACTAGTGATTAGCTATGATGGGTAAACCTTAATTCACTAAAATCCCAGAACCTTTGGGCTGTTTATTGCAATCACAGTGGTTGATGTACATCCAAGGAGGGAAGGGAAGGGAAGCAGAAGTGGGAAATGAAGGAAGGCAGGAAGGAAGGGTGGAAGGACAAGAGGGAGGGAGGAAAGGAAAAAGGGAGGGAGTGGGGGGAAGGGAGGAAAGAGAGAAAGAAATAAGAAAAGCTATTGACTTATAACCTCTTCCACTAGCATCTTTGTGTGTTAAGGATGGAACCCTTCCAGCTGAGACATTCTCTGATGATTTACGGCCAAGAAGAAGAACTTGGAACCCCTGTTGATTTAAAATATATGTGTGTTTTTCACTGTCCTGGGCTCTCAGTCTTTGCTGCCAGATGTAGTGATGAAGTTAAGGAGGTAATTCTTTCCATGAGGAGGGATGGGGCAAGGAAGCGATGTCCTGAAATGCAGTGAGAACTGCCAACAGAACTGTGAGGTGGAACCATGCAAAGTGCTCAGGGTGCTCATCTATATATACCCCTGGGCAAGAAGGTAGGAGGCCCGAGGGCTGTGGGAGAGCTCGGCACACAGTGAGGCTGCAACACGTGATTGCTGACCTCGAGCTGAGGGTGTTCACCCTAACTATGGCTACCTGAAAACAAGAGTGCCTTTTAGGCCACAGGGATGAAGGACTGGTATTTTGCAAGCCACAGCACTAATTACCCCCCAGAGGTGCTCCAGTAGCTTCTCTTAACTGCAGAGATTTTATAGGGCCTTTTAAAATGGATCAGCCACATCAGAGTGCAAATGCATTCTCCAACGAGGTTCTAAGCCATACTTCTGGAAGGAAGAAGCTTCTCCCTCCGCTCTGATTCAGCACTTGCGTTATTACCCGGCCTCGAGAAACAAAGCCAGAGAAAGGCAAACTGAGCAATTGTAAAAATTATTTTCTAATCATAATTCATTTTTGACTTCCAGCTAACTGTGGCAGGCTTGGTGGTGGGCTGGACAAGGGCCAGGCTGTGGAGAATGGTAGCAAAAGCTCTGTGTGGGGAGTTGGCATGCTCCCGCTTGAAACTGGATTGCTGGGTTTGGGAGATGAAAGGTAAGCTCTGGGCATGACTGGGCAGCTGAAGATGGAGCCACACTCTGCTCCTCTCCCCCGTCTACCACCCTGATCCTTGTCCCGTGAGCTAGTGAATGGGGGAAAGGAATCACAGCCACTGCCAACTCCACTTCTCCTAGGAATAATGTGGAATGGACTTTCTGCTTTTCATTGTTGGCAGGTAACTTTGTAGGTCACTAAATCCTAACCAGAAAGGTCTTTGAAGCATTCCAATATGAGCTTACCCTGAAAAGGAGTGGCAAGATCCGGATCCTGGTAAAGCTAGGGAGGTGCTCCCAGCCCCGGTAACCCAACAATAATTACAGCTATCTTTATTGAGCACTTAAACACATTCCTCTTTAATCATCACATCAACTCTGTGAAGTAGACTTTTATCATTCCCATTTTACAGATGCAGAAACTGAGGCACAGAAGTTCCTTCGCTAGCCTGAAGTCACACAGCTGGTCTCCTAGAGATAGGATCTCTGATTTCCTGGGCCTATTGCCTTTTAGGATAGAGACAGCATTTCCCAGCCTCCCTTGAAGTTGGGTACAAACATGAAGATCAGACCACTGGGGCATGCAGGGGCCTGGAACAGTATGAGTAACTTCCTAGACTTGCCCTTAAAGGGAAGGAGCTTCCCCACCTGTCCCCTCTCTTACCATGCTGCTGCTTGAAGCGTTGATGAAGTAGTGAGACATCTCGTTGCCTTACAGTCGCAGGCATCATCATCTGGATGGTAGGACAGCAGCATCGAAGGAGCAGGTTCCCACAGCCACCTCTCGCAGACCAGCTCTACCTTTCCTAGGTCCCCTACCTGCAGGCTATGAAGTAAGGGAAAAAAATAGACTTCTCTCTTGTTGAAACCTCTATTAGTTTGAATTTCTTGTACATAGCCAACTGATTCCCTAGAATCGTAGCTGAGCTAGAATTTGCACCCAGTTCTGCATGATTGTAAAGCCGCGCTGTTACCTACCACGCTGACCGTTCTAGGTGCTACCGTCAGAAGAGCAGCAGGCATTCTTAATGGAAGAAGCACTTGCTAAATCTTTCTTGAGCACCTAAGACGGCTCTTTGATTCTAAAGGATAGTGGTGTCCCAATTAAGAGCCTCTCGGTACGAAGCTTCTATAAAATAAAGTTTGCATGGCATTCCCAGGGATCAGTCGGGCTGCTGGTATTTCACATTCATGGTTTCCATTAGACAAAGGACCAAAATAAAGACCTTCTCTCTTATTTGTCTGATACAGTTGAAAGTAACCAAAGTGAACCTATAGAAAACCCTACGTGATGTACTTAAGGTTAGCTCGCAGGGCCTGCTAACTTTCTATACTTTTTTACCCCTTTCGGAGGTGATTTCTCCCCTAGTGCCGGTACCTGGGCCCCTTTCTGCTGGCTCACCCTCTGCCAAAACAGGGGCGGATCCGGTATCTGGAATCCATCACTGTCTGTGATATCCCAGCCTCCTTTTTCCTGTGCCTGTTTCCCCTATTCCGACAGCACCAGGGAGGGGCATCCTCATCCTGGGAGGTGCCGAGGGCAGAAGCACTCATGGTCACCCCTCCCTGAGGTATACAGTTGAGTGCAGGCTCTACCACTTAACTAGCCATGTTTCCTCGCTGTATGGGCACAGCCAAGTCCCTAGTCTCTAATGGGGATAATAACAGAGTTTGCAGGGCTGTGGGTTGAAATTAGCAAGAGGATACACGTGAGTGAACTTGGCTCGCAATAGATGCTCAATAAATGATCATTCTCTGAACTTAATTGGATCTCTCCTCTTTTCTTTTCTGTGTCTTCTGAACACAATAAATTACTGTCTCCACCTTCCGAGCCATAACTCCTCTTATTCCCTCATTCTCAACAACCTAGAGAGTTTTTAGATGATGCCTCCTGTCCTGTAATTGTATCTTCTATTTTAAGTGTTCCATCTCATTGGCAATTCATAGGCCTGAGGGGGTAGGGAAGGTAGTGCTTACTGGAATCCAGACAGAACTGTAACCTGTGGCTCCAGGAGAGGCTGTGGGACAAAAGCTGTGGCCTTTCAGGGAGGAACTGAGCCGCCACCACCTCAAGGCACAGCGGCAGGGCAGCCAGGGGAATAAATATCCCCATCTCTCTCTCCTGCTGACTCTGACTTCAATTGCTACCTCCTGTTGGCTGATCCCCACCAGAAGCTGGAGGGCAAGAGGCACCCATGGAAGGATCCACATGGCTGGTCTCCCAGGGCCAGAGCAAGGTGAAGAAGGGCGGAGCGTGGGTCTGGGCAAATGAAAGGCATCTGGCACAGTCATCTAGGGCACAGATCATACCTTTCCACACCTGGTGGGATTGAGTGGACTCTACATAATCAAACACACGAATATTTCTATAGTAAAGCAAATGAACATTGCACTTGTGTGGAATAAGTAAAGAGGAAACAGCCCCTTGTGCGGTCAGGTACTATTGCCAAATAAAGATGAGCCCCCCAAATCCACAGAAGTATAGGTAAGGTGTTGAGACCTATGCTGGGGAAGGGGAGATTTTCTGGTAAGTGTTTCCCAAGTCTCTCTCCCCCTTGTACTCCATGGGCAGGGTCTGCTCAGCTTTGTGGGTTCCCTCGGCCTCTCCCAATTCTGCTAGGGACCACCACTCACTGTGTGGGTGGCCATGCCTAGAACTCTCAAGTGTCTTCTGGATACAAGTCCCAGCATAGAGGAGAGGGAAAGGAGGGCCGATGGCACTCACTAAGAAGGCCATGGGAAACCAGAGCCTCCAGACTTGGAGCTCAGGGATGCTTGTTCCTTCAGATGAGTGTTCTAGGGTCTTCTGCTTCATGTGGCTATCTGGTGCAGATAGGACAGTAGACAATAAATAGTGAGTAAGCAGATAAATTAAATAATAAATTGTATCCTTTTCCTAAATAATAAGTTATATCCTTTTCCTAAATTGATCAAGCTTAGAAATAAGCACTACAATTCAGCTTTTGGACTATAAAAACATGTAACTCAGATATTCTTGACTTCTCCAGTCTTTTTTTTTATTTAAGATTTTTATTTATTTATTCATGAGAGACATAGAGAGAGAGGGGCAAAGACACAGGCAGAGGGAGAAGCAGGCTCCACACAGGGAGCCCAAAGTGGGACTCAATCCCGGTTCTCCAGGATCACGCCCTGGGCTGAAGGCGGCGCTAAACCGCTAGGCCACCCTAGCTGCCTGACTTCTCCAGTCTTTAATGCTCCCATGGTAGTCTGAATCACTACCTTACTTAAACACAGCTCCAGATTCTCTTCCTCATGCTTCACTCTTGCTCACTTATTTCTGGGAATCCTTGGGAGTCCATATTCCAGAAGCTAGTTCTGGTAGGTGCATATCCCTTTGATTGGCAACATCCTTGTCTGCCATCATTATGTTAAGAGGAGGCATGAATATAGGAGTCCAGACTTTGGCATCAGTCTGGCCTTGAACTCTGGCTCTACTGTGTACTGCCAGTCAATGTATTTAATATCCCTGTGCCTCAGTCTCCTCATCTGGAAGATGGGGATAGCACAACACAGGGCCTTTTTAGGATTTAAAGTATTAATATGTATAAGGCACTTAGAAGGGTGCCTAGCACATGGTGAGCACTCTGTAAGTGCTGGACATCATTATTGTTGGTATCTGGGCCTGCCAAATAGTCCCACAAAGTTATTTCCTCCAAACCAATCTGTGCCAAAGACAGATCGCAGGCTCCATCTAACAGGCATAAAATACTTTTAATCTTCCAGGGTTTTTTTTATTTTCTGACAGTTTTCCAGGTTGCGAGAAGTCAAGATCTAGTCCCTATCAGGCACTCCATTATATCATAGGAACAAGATAGAACTCAAAAGATTTTCTGATTTTAGTGAATAATTGACATATAGAGAATTTTAAAAGAATAAAAAGAGGGGCATTTGGCTGGCTCCATTGGAAGAGCATGTGACTCTTGATCTTGTGGTCATGAGTTTGAGCCCCATCTCAGGTGTCAAGATTACTAAATAATAATAATAATAATAATAAGTATAGTTAAAAAAAGATAAAAAGAATCATCTTAAAAAAAAAGAATAAAAAGAAATCGACTACCTAGCGATACCACTGTGTTCAATGTATCTGTCAAAGGCGTGGTCTTCAACGCAACTTAAGCCTAGTATTGATGAACAAATCAGATTGATTCCATGTTGAAATTTAAGTTTTTATCCTATGGCTTTTATTTAATCAATGACTGCCCTCCTTCTGGGGAGAAGAATATTGAAATAGCACTTGTTGATTGTGACATATTTTACCAGTATTTGTTCTTTTCTTCCCAAGTCAAATCTGTATCTGGTTTTCTTATTTATTAATAGCTTTCAGAAAATAGCACCCTACCTGATAGGTAGACTATTATCGCAAACAGGCATGTCAATGTGCATAATCCCTTATCATGCTAACCATCAATTTCTATTGGGCAATTTTCAGATGTGCACTGCTGTATCTCCACCCACCTGTAAGCAGTGGGGCAGTGTACCATTGCTGTGGCAGAGTCTGCCATATTGAATTGAAAGAAAAGAAGAACTGCAAATTAAGACTAAAAAATTACTTTTTTTTTTTTTTTTGGTACAATTGCCTTGGCTATTTGGATTGAGGTTTGCATCAAGAATCATTTGTGAAACTGTATCTGGCTCTCATCCTGTTTCATTCAGAGGAGATGATATGAAATTCAATGACCACATATTCTCCACTAGCTACTGTTTTATCCTTTCAAGCACTAAATCACTGCCAGCATTATTTATGCCCCCAGAGTCTTCAAACATCACTGTCATTTTCTCTATTGATAGAACAAGTTTCTAACCTCGTGGCAGCCAATTGTGTGACACACTTTCCAGTGGGAAGCGAGGCCTGAAGATGAAATCTTGGTTGAAAGTGTCACACAGAGTAATTTAAATCAAGCCCGACTTACTCCATTGCCAAGTAGGAGGGCCTCCGCACCTTGTCTCTGAGAACCTTCCACAGCACAAAGCTCAACATGGACACTCCCAAGTTCATATAGTTACCAAAGATTTCACATTTAGTCAATTCCCCTTTGCTCTCAAAACCATATCTCCTTTCTGTACTTTTTTCTTCTTTTACTCAAATCAGGAAGTATTCACTTTTCACCGGAACTTCCCCATCATTTCCCTAATGAGGAGGATGAGGTAGTAAGGAGAAATTGAAAGTGGGGAGGGGGAAGAGTTGTTTGCAAGTTTTCTCTAGGGAGGCTACATCTATAAATGTCACCTCTTTAACTCCCAAATTCCCAAATCTTTGATTAATTTCTATCTACTCTCTTCTTTGCTTTTAATGAATTTGCTACTTGTAGAACAAAGTAATTCAGAAACAGTTTCTGCAATTACCTTAAAAGAAAAAAAAAAAAAAAAGACAGTAGTTGTCAAAAAGCCAAACTGGCTTGATCTTCCAAGCAGACCTGAGATAATAAGGTAGTTCCGGTTCTCTTACTAAGATTAGGAGCTGAGGTGTCAAGGGTGACAGCAGTGATGTCCCCTCTGAAAGCATTTCAGCTCTTCTGTAGACCACCTTGCCTTCGAATGCAAATTTAAACGGTCTTCATTAGGAAGCATTAGTTCCCTTTTTAACCTCAAGCATCAATGCTATTTGTTATCGGCAATTGCTATAATTGGACTCCGGGCTGCCAATACACCAACAAAACTGTCTCATGGGTGTGGTTGTAGGGGTATCAACCTCCTGAAATTCCCACTGGTAAGGTACTTTCCTTGAATGAAGACAGGTTTTCTTTTAATAGGCAAATATATATATATATCAGAGAGCTCCATTAACCCCTCTGCTCGTCCTCTGACTCCCCTTTAGTTCCTTTCACTATCCTGGAAATGGAGACACCTCAGGATTCTATCTGCAATTCCCAGTGTCCCAGTCAGCTGTCCTCGTCCCTAACATCTGCAGTGGCCACCTCACTACCTTCCAGCACTCAGGTCTCACTTTCTAAAGTCGCTGTTCAAAATAAAAAAATGCAATCACATTGCTGCAGAAAAGGTCCATGTTCCACATCTTTGTGGTCAAGGCCTCTGCAATCTGCCTCTTACCTCTGCAGACTCGTCCCTTGCTACAGATAACCCTACACTGAGGTTATAGAAAACCATTGAGCATCAATCACTTTGCCCTCATGTGTGCATGTGGTCTCTTTGACCTAGAATTTCCTTTCTTACATTTCTACCACTCTAGCAAATCTTCCACCTTCAAAATTCAACTCATTTTTTAAGACGTGGTCAAAATGCCAATTCCTTTGTAACCTTCCAAAACCCCTTTTTCTTCTCTCTCTTCATCATCCACTGATGTATCTATTTTTCTAGACTTCTGCTAAAAAATGATGAGTTAAATCAGTGGTTCTCAACTGGACAACCAACTCCTAAACCACTCCCTTAGGAAGGTAATCTCCAGAGACACTTTGGTTGTCACAACTGGGGATGAGAACTATTGGTGTCTAATGGACAGAAGCCAGGGATGCTGCTCAACCTCCTACAATGCACAGGGCTGCTCCTTTCCCCCAACAAAGAGTCATCTGGCCCCAAATGTCGACAGTGCCGAGGTTGAAAAACCTTGGATTAAACAAGTGCTTTTATAATTGCTCCACCTCTAAGTCCCATTAAGTTGACAGTTAAAGTATTTTAAAGGATCAAAATGGAAAAAGAGAAAAGTAAGAAAAGTATAGGAGACAAGACAAAGGTGGGCCAAATTTTTGCCAGTGGAAAGCTGATAGCGAAGTGGTGGCTGCCCTAAGAAACCTAAATCACTTTGCCCTTCATTTACACATGTGCTTTCTTTGACCTAGAATTTTCTTCCCTACATTCTAATACACTGCAGTCAATCTTAAAGCAGTCAAAATCCAACTGACTCTTGCTCAAACAAAATAGAACAAAACAATCCAACTGACTCTTTAAAACCTTGTCAAAATGCCAATTCCTTGGTAAACCTTCCAAAGCTCCCTTTTCTCCCCCCTTTCCATCATCCACTGATGAACTGAGTTTTTTAGACATCCAATCAAAAAAGATGAAGAAGGTGAAGAACGTGAAAAAGTAAGGAAAGTCGCATCTAACTCTCTTGAGTCTGAGAATGATGCTTGAAAAAGCACACCGATTCACAACATAGCATCCTGAAAAGACTCAGGAGTTGGAAGCCCCAGTTCACAATCATGCAGTGACAGGGCTGGAAATATCAGGATTTGTCCAAAATCTTAATGAGAGCAATTTATTCAGATACCCAGATTCCTACTTTCCCCCAGAAGAACTAGGCAGCTTCCCTTTACCCCTGGGTTTATTCGCCAGAGAAACCAAATGGGAAAATTCTATTGAGGATAGAGGAGGGCAAATAGATAGCTCCTTGCTGAAGTCAAGGGGTTAAGTGCATACTGAACAGTGAGACCCATAACTGCCTTCCTTCTCTTGACTCCCAGAGAAATAGAACTTTTGGTAGACAAGAGTTAGAAATATAGATATTGATGAATACTCCCATTTGGGTCCCACCTAGTCATTGGTAAAGCCTACAAATCAACAAATGCTCTGCAGACACACAGCTCCTTCATCAGCTTCTTAGCACCTCATTCTTTTTTTTTTTTTTTTAAGTAAAAAAGAAATTTTTTTAAATGTAATCTCCACACCCAACATCCCCAGATCAAGAGTTGCACGCTCCACCAAACTGAGCTAGCTGGGTGCCTCTTAGTGCCTCACTCTTAACTATAAATGGACAACCAAGGATCATCAGACATTTGAGGAAAACTAATATGAAAGACGGAGACCAAAAACCAACCCAACAAACACATGGAAAAAGAACTCAAAGAAATAGTGACAGTGTGGGCAGAGGGAGCAAAAGGCAACTTGAGAATGAATCTAACAGGACTACAGAAGATTTGAACAACACTCTCTACCAATTTAGCCTCATGGGCATTAATGGATCAGTACATCAACAATTGTAGAATACACATGCAAAAAGGGGTGCAGAGAGAGGATTGGGGAGTTGGGGGGTAGGGACACCAAGCAGCTGATGGCTAAAGAAGGAAGTAATTGGCCAGAGGTGGGGAAAGCCAAAGTGGTCAGTAGAGTTTTGTTGTTTGCTGCAAAGTAAACCCTTTTTTGGCAGGGGGGGTGGGGAAGGGGGGGTGGAGCTATACCAAGAGGTAAACTCTCTTCTCCTTCTCATCGTTAAATTTCCAGTACAATCTACATTTCTCTATACATTATATATTATATATTGCTCTGTATTTCATTTTAGAAATATGAAAATGTGTTGACAAAATATGTGGTTGGCTTTGGGGTGAAACCAGAGCTTCCTGTGAGAAGTCAACTTGGGCTACAGTTCTAAGTCCCCCTCAGGATTTTTAAGGTGGAGGAACCAGCTTCAGCTCAGATTGAACCATTCTCTGAGAGGAGAGCTAGGTGGGTACCCTCAACCTGAGTGCCGGAGAAAGAGGAGGCTGAGTGGGCACCATGACAAAGTTGCCTCTGATCTACCATGCCAGTAGAGTGGAGCCTTAGAATGATCCTGGCTTGGGTGGTGACTGCCTTTGAAAGTCATCCCCAAGTGCTAGTGTCTGTGATGTTAGGAGCACTTTCTCTAAGAAACTCCCTCATAAAATCCAGGTGGAAGGATGATGTGTGAGCTGGCTTCGACAGACACATCTAAATTCCTGAGAAATCAGATGCTACCCTGGAAGGGGAAAGGAGACCCACCACAGAGAAGAATCCCACTCCCTAGCCCCAGCCTCACCTGCTGCTGCGAGTTTTCCAGAGCCGGAGGACCCTTCAGGGCGCTGACTGTCTAGCAAGTGCTTCCCAAAACTATGACCAGTGATGAGACTACAAGGAAAGGACTGCAAAGGAGACCTGTGGGTTGCGATGCTGCAAAGCTGGCCAGCCCCAGGGGTGGAGAAGCAACAAATTAGTGGAAAGTTTGCAAGGGTCTAGGATTGGGGATTAGAGGAGGCCTCAAAGCCACAAAGGTCTCTCTGTGGTAGAAGGCCTGCTGGCCCTCAAGCGCATGATGGTGTGGTGAGACACTGGGATCTATATGGCAGGTTTCTAAGCACACATCCAAGGAAAGGCCAACAGCCTCTCTGTGACAGACTCTGAAGACTTTGGAGTTACTCCTAGCTGTGTAGGTACAACTTTGAGAATCAGACCTATGGGCGTGTTTATAGCAAAATAGCAAAACAAATGAATTAAACAAAAACCTTAGATTTCACCAGGGCATAGAGAGATCCTCCCTGATAGTGAAGTTAATTCAAGATGAGGAAGTAGGAGTGGTGGAAGGGGATGCTCTCAGGGGACGTCACTGAGCAATGTGGTTCAGAGGCAAAGGGTGGGTTTAGGGACTGGCGGTAATGAAGGGAGCCTCAGTCCTCTGAGATTCTGACACTCGGGGTGAAGCCCTCACATGCACCCCTGCCTCTCTCCCCACTCCTCTCTATCTTGCACACCACAATTGCCCCCTCCCTGGCCTTCTTGCTGCCCTAAAGCATGCCAGCTTGTTGCCGCCTCAGCATCTTTACACTTGCTCTTCCCTCTTCTGATTCATGGCCAACCTCCCCACTCCTTCTCCAGATGGACTCTTCTTGGGATCCTGCCTCCTTACTCAGTTATTTAGATTTCAGGATGGTCACTGCCCTTCCTACCTGAGCACCAATCCTTCACCCCAGCCTGGCCAAGCAGGAACCCCCCTACATGAGCCACAAGCTAAAGCTGTGTCTTGCTTTCTCTTCCCACACTTCTTACAGAGAAAGTCGGATAGATGAGTTAAAGGTGGAACAGATATGGACACCTGGGTGGTTCAGCGGTTGAGTGTCTGCCTTCAGCTCAGGTCCTGGGATTGAGTCCACATCAGGCTCCCCACAGAGAGCCTGCTTCTCCCTCTGCTTATGTCTCTGCCTCTCTCTGTGCATCTCTCATGAATAAATAAATAAAATCTTTTTTTAAAAAAAAGGGAGGGGCACAGATTTGCCCAGAAGATATAAACATACAGAAAAGGAAGATAGTTTCCTTAGCAGCAGAATTTGCTCCTAGAGAAGGTTAACTTTCGTTGAGTGGAGGCTTTGGTAAACCAGTGGAGAGGCTGAGCCTTCAGGGGCCGAGCACTGGGAGACCCTACGATTGGCAAAGCCCGACAGAGCTTACATTACACTTTGTAAATAAGGAAGAGATCTGGGGCCTGCTTGAGGTGGAAGTTGGGAGGAAGACCCAGGGTGAGGAGGCCTAAAGAGACCGAATCTTAACAGGTTATCCATTAAGTTGTTTACAGTGTGATGTGTTTAGACCCTCTGCTGTCTTCTCCCTTAAATCCTCAGTGAATCTAGAGGGTTTGCTTACGCTGAGGGAGAGGCTGGAATGCTGAGCCCCGCTGCCAGGCTGCCCCGGGAGGAGCCACACACAGCTTACACAGGTCGCTGGGTCCACCTTGGGGGAGGAAGTTCATTTTCTTCCCCCTTCATCTTCACGTGGTCTTTTCTGTGTATCTGTCCTAATCTCCTTGTTTTAGAAGAATAATAGTTAAAATGGATTAGGGCCCATCCCAATGACCTCATGTAACCTTAATGACCTCTTTAAAGACCCTCTTTCCAAATGCAGTCATATTTTCAACATACGGATTTGGCAAGGACACAATTTAGCCCATAATACCCTCCAGGCAGAGCAACTTCTTTCTGCTTACATTATTTACAGGCCACTTATTGTTCTCGAGATAGTAACACTGCATTTGTGCCTTCCCTTCTATTCTTTCCAGAGATTTCCCCCATGTATTCCTCCCTTTCTGTAAGAGCCCATCCTTCTAAATTTCCTATGATCACTCAGAGCCATCTTTTCAAAACAGACCTTCTGAGAAACACATGCCACAGACTGTTCTGTTTTGTTTTTTAATTTGATTTAACCCTTTAGAAAAAGCCAAGAAACCTGAAACTCATCCATCTTGAGAAACAAGTGCTATCTTTCCTGTCCTCCTTCAGACAATCTAATCCCTATGAGATTCTTTCAGCCTCTACCCCCCCCCACCCCACCCCCACCCCCGCCTCAAATCCAGCATGTCAGCAAAGGCTTGGGAGCTTATCTGAGAATGCCCTGGGAGAGTCAGAGCACAGCACCATGGTTCCAGCATATTGCATAAGAGGGATGAAGATGAGATAGCAATTGGCAGGGTCAGGGGAGCAGCCCCAGGAAGGAGCAAGCATGGGTGAAGCAATTCTAGACCTAAGACAGTGAGAGCAGCTTATGAAGGAAAGGTCCACAAAAAGCTTCCTGGAAGCATCACCTGAGTTGTGAGGATTTCACCCTTTCCTGCCTTATCTCCACCTGTCTTCTTACAGGAAACCTATACTCTAACCACCAGTAGATATGGTTCCCCAAACTCATTGTGCTTTCCTGATTCTTTGCCTCAGCTAAAATCCTTCTTTCTGCCTCGATTATGCTCCCTGCCCCAACCCCAACCTATTGAACAACCATCCATTCATGAAGATAAAGTTCCAATATTGTAAGAGACCTTTATTGATCATCACAGATTGAAAGTCTCCTCACCCCCTCATGAAGGGTTTCTCTTCTTTTGAAGCATTTTCGGGATGATGATGATGATGATGATGATAAATATTTGTTGAACATTGACTACATGTCAAACACTCTGCTATATGCATTTCTCATTTAATCTTCATGACTCTGAAAAGCAGATATTACTATCAATCATATTTTTGCAGAGGACAGAGCAGCTCACTGACATTTGTCAGATAGCAAGTCAGTGGAAATCAGGATTCAAATTTGGATTTGCTGACTCCTGAACCCATGCTCTCAGCTACTACAAACCTAATCCTGAGATTAATTATCATATCTACTAGTTTTGTGACTTTGTACAGCTCAAACTCTCTGAACATCAGTTTTTTCATCTGTAAAATGGAATAATAATACCTTGTTGGAGTTGTCATGAGGATAAAATGAGTCTACACATCGGAAGCACCTTGCACAGTGCCAGCTCTCTGTAAAGGGTGGTTTCATGGTAATTCATGATACATATAATTGGATGTATATGTAGAATGTAAGCTCCTGTAAAACAGGCAATGAGTCTGATTTAACCAGTGTTCCCTCAGCTTCTGGCAGAGTGATTGAAGTATGACCTTTATCAACTGATAATTTACCAAGGATTTATTTTCTTACCTTACAAACTGAAAAAACAAAATCTGCCTGGGATGGATCAGAGAGCATTCTGTGCAGTATTGAAGCATGGACCATCCTATCTTTCCTATCCCTAAAGCTTAATCTAGAAACTATGCATGAGGGATTTTCTCTCTTCTAATCACTTTCTAAATCCCAAGAGAATTTCTTGCAGTAACTTCAGTATTTTGTCTGGCCCAGAGCCTAGAGAGTCAAATAAAGTGACCAACCATTTGGATTGCCTGTGTCCATCCTACTTTTAGCACTGAAAATCCTGCATTCCAGGAGACACTTCAGTCCTGTGTAAGCTGGGACAGTGAGTCACCGTAGAGTCCAACAACAAGATTCATAACAATAATGATGATAATTTATTGAACACTGACTACATATCTAGCACAATGCAAGTGCTTTACATGTATACTCTCACCCCATCCTGCCTACAGCTCTGGAAGCTGATGGTTCTGTGGAAACAGATGCAAAAGTTCACAGCACAGACTTAAAAAAAAATTCCTAGGAAAGGATTAAGCTTCAGAAAGAATCTAAATAGTTTTCCATTTAGGGCTTTTCCCAAATAAGGTTCCTCTCCCAGGCGGTTTTTGGAGGGGCACAGGTGTTCCTATTTGCTTTCCCCAGAAGTAGCAGAGGGAGGAGCCAAGTTTCCTGTTTATTGCATTTAATCTCAGGTACTCAGCTACAAGTTCTCTTACGGACGTCTTGGACATGCAGGCTTTGCATGGTAGCATGAGACCATAAAAACAACCATGCAAACCGAAACTGTGCTAAGTGATCTTAATAATGAGAAAATTACATTGGTTTGTGATACTTAAACATTTTTTGTCAATTTGTTAAAAACTCTTGCTGTCAACAAAAAATGTAGAGGGCAATGAAAAAATAGTAAAACTAATTTGTTTAGTAGATAGTAATTTAAAACATTAGAAACATTGAGAATTGTTGTCGTTCTTTGTCAAAAACTTATCAAGAATAGTGTGATCAGTGCTTGTCTTCTCATCATGTAACTCATGATATGGAGCAAGCATTTTTTTTCTATGCTTTGGAAAATTGTCACACTCTAAGCTTGGATCAGTTTTTCACTTTTTCTCCTTTGCACTTTCAATGTTGTAAAAGATACCTGCGAATTCCTTTGGTGTAAAGTATTTTGCCAGGAGGGCTTCCTCTGGGATATCTTCGTCTATCTTTATCATCACAATCCTGTCCTCGTTTATGTCAATAAGTTTGCCTTCACTAAGTTTCTCTGTCTGCATATTCGGAACCTCTCACATTCAGCTATTTCTTCTATTCATGTTCAGTTAAAATTCACTTCCAACATTATGCCTTTTTGCTTCCTTGCTTGCTTTCCTTTTGGTTGGCCACTTCCCTCTTTTGATTATCCATTTTTGGAAAATGTCACAGGAGTTCAGCACTGAGAGCCAAGGAAGAAACACAATTAAAGGCCTTGCTGTCTGTGTGTAAACTTAACAACAGATGCTTAGTGACCAATCACCAGCAGACTTTGGAAGAAGTGATGTGATTATTCATGATCATACTGCATATGTTATTTATGTAGGGACTTGTAGAATGAAGGGCTAGCAAACAAGCTTGGGATTTATTATATTTATACAATTTCTCACAGTTAACATATCATAGCAGCTAAAATTAAAATGTGTTGTTGAGAGCTGGTGCTATTTAACTAAACTGTGGTAAATTGAAATTCGTGCATGTTAGAACCAGGCAAAGTGAAGACTGGCAGTACTTAAATACTTCACCTGTGCTTCGTCCCCTCTGCTAATTAAGTTCCTCTTTAGAAAGAATCTCTTTCCTGTCCCTGTGGATCACTTTTAGACCACCCAACAACTGGATAATGTAGTATTTTTAGTCTCTGAAGTGGAAATACCAAATAGCATTTGTCGAATGCCTCTGTGTGCCAATAACTGTTCGGTACTTTAACAAAATTTTCAACAGTCATCACAACAAATATTTGGGGTATGAAATATTATGCTCATTTTACATATGAGGAAACAACCTCAAAAAGATAAAGTAATTGGACCAAGGTTACAGATAAACTGGTGAGGACATATTTGAACATGAACTCATCTAAATTCATGTCTTGGCTTTTGCTCCTCACTATAATGCTTCCCATAATGTTTTAAGTCATTACCCCTTTGTTTCTGACATGAACTGGGCATCTGGAGTTCCATACTTTAGTACTATTTGTGATCCCTGGTATTGTCACCAACCTATCATCTAAATGAATAATTCTATGGACTAATCCCAGGGTTCTGGAAGACCCTCCATAAGGATCCCCAATTATTCTCTAAAGTTTTATTGATAGCTCAGAAGGAAACTGTTACAGTATTTCCAAAATATCAGAAAAGAAATGACAATAAAAAGCTATTTCTCAGCTTTTCTTTTTAATGGTGACCATAGTTAAAGAGCAGAGTCTCCTGATCTGCTTGGGCAGACCCAGTTCAGAACTTCTCGGTACACAAATTCAAACCCGAAATCTGCAAGAATCAGGCTTGAGAAAACAAGATTCAGGCACCTCCTAAACTCTGGCTCTTAAACTTGGCTGCAGTTTGGAATTAGCTGGTCATCTTTTAAAAAAAACTAATGCTAGCACCCCACCGACCCCAAGATTCTGATTTCATTGGCTCTGGGTGAAGCCTGGGCATTAAGATTTTTAGACTCCCAAGCGAGTCTAACACATAGCAAGTTTGAGAACCGTGGACCTAAGCAATCTAATGAAAAAACATTGACACAGATATTAATGTATTAATTAGTAACACTTGGAGTGTGTTTTTACTAGAAGAAGTTATAGCTGTGAATGATAAAGGCTAACATGTGAATCACTTAAGTCCATATGGAAGATATTTTTTAGTCAGAGATAGGTTGAAAAATAAAATGGTATGAAATTTACATAAAAATGAATACAACATGGGGCACCTGGGTGGCTCAGTCGGTTAGGTCTGACTCTGTTTCTACTCAGGTCATGATCTCAGGGTCATGAGATTGAGCCCCCTGTGGGGCTCTGTGCTGGGCTTGGAACCTGCTCAGGACTCTCTCTCTCCCTCTTTCTCTACCCCTCCTGAACCATGTGCACACACACGCATGCGTTCTCTCTCTCTCAAAAAAAAAAAAAAAAAAAAGCAAACACAAGACAATGGCATATGTGTGTATAAGTGAAAACTGACAAGTCTGCTGAGATTGGGTTGATAATCAATGGGGACTTAAGCCTTATCTATAAGAGAATAAATTATTGTGTGACTCTGTAATTAAGAGCAAAGTTAGGTTTTAAAATTTATTGGTTTGGACGTTTCATCTTCATTTATTTCTTTGTTTCTAAGAGAAGTGTTTTTGTTTCTTTGAGCTACAACCTCCAGGTGGATGCTGCACTTTCAGTGGGCAGAGTCCTCAGACAGTTGAAGATAATGTAAGAAAGAGGAAATAAACAAAGACTAATTTAATTTTATCCCAGACTTTGGCATAGACACAAAAAAAGTAGTCATTCTTTTTCCCAAAAGAAAGGGCACTATTTGTACCTCTAGAGACTGTCTTGTTCTGAATCATTTCCCATCTGTTTTGTGGGAGAGATACAAGCTGACTTTTTTCTCAACCATCATAGAATTTTTTTTTAATTGAGACATTATTTAAGTGACTAAATAAAGTGCAGGGAACCTCTTAAGGTTGCAGAAGTGAGAAAAAATATGACAAAGGGGCTTTATCATATACACTTATAAGATCGTAAATTATAGGGAGATTATCTAAAATGTTCACACAGGATGGCCAGCCCTGGGGTGTTAGTTATTGCCAAGAAAGAGTACCTTGAAGACATTTTACACTATAGAACTGAAGGTAGCCCAAAAGAGCATAAGAAAAATAATAACAAATTTCACTTATTAAGTGCATATAATATTCTAGTTATCATTCTAAGCACCTTGCTTAGAGCCTGCACGCCCAAGATATCCGTAAGAGAACTTGTAGCTGAGTACCTGATATTAAATGCAATAAACAGGAAACTTGGCTGCTCCCTCTGCTACTTCTGGGGAAGCAAATAGGAACACCTGTGCCCCTCCAAAAACCGCCTGGGAGAGGAACCTTATTTGAGAAAAGCCCTAAATGGAAAACTATTTAGGTGCTTAATAAGGATATAAAGCAATATATTATGATCAACCTGATTTTACAGATGAAGCAATATATTATGATCAACCTGATTTTACAGATGAAGATGAAATTAAGTAACTCACCCAAGGTCACATGTCTAGTAAGAGGCAGTGAGGTTCCATATCAAAGCTCTCAGCCACTGTACAGCACTACTTCCCAGCAGTAAAGGCAATGTTTCCTCCAGTGGGCATTGCAGAGTACCAGGCACAGTGGCAGCAATGATGGCAAAAAACAACTCCATGGGCAGAGTTACAGAGTAAAAGTGTTTTCTTTACTAGCAGCGTGTCTATAATATGTTAATATGAGTCAAGAATCTGAAAGAGATGGAGTTCACATGATTTGACTTTAGAGTTCTATCTTCACAGATTGTATTGTGGAATGTGCTACGGAAAAATGCCATTGAAGGAGCCTGAAGAGCTTCCTTATGAAGAAAATGAAATGAACCTTTTGGGGAGAGGTAATGATTGAGGGGATACAGGAGTGATTGAGGTATACTTGCCCCTCAGAGACTCAGCTGGGTGAGGCCTGAAGATGGATATGGGAGTGTGAGGTGCTAGAAAGTGAAGATAGAGCAAAAATGGAAACTAGGGAGCAAACAGTTCAAAGCAGCAGCTGTGGTCAATATCAAGGAAGGATATCCGTGGTCAGTAGGCGGCTACAACTCCACACAGCAGTGAAATAAGGACTAAGGCAGATTTGACTTTCTAGAATAAGGACAAAAGTTGGGGCATGGGTATCAGGAACAAGTTAGAAGTTAACACATAAAAACTGGGGTTGGAGTCAGGATAGATAAGTGGCCAACATGGCATCTTATTGTGCCACAGAGTAAGGAAATACTAAGAAAAACCCAAACCCCTACCTCAAAAAGTCATAGAAGCAAACTGAAAGAGCTCCCAATGGCCAAAGCCAGAACACTTTGAGCAAGAGAATAAAGTAATACTGGATTATATAACCCAAGGTATAAAATAAATATCCATATATCCATACTGATATTAATAAATGATTGGATAAATAAATAGGGAGAAGAAACAAATAGCCTCTGCAGAAAAACTCCAAATAATTTATGTAGGTACTTCACTTTTCCGGAAGGAGCACATAAATCCTTACTCCTTAAGTGTAGGTTGTACATAGAGACATCTTTCCAAAAGGTAGGGTAGGGAAAGGTGGAGGGATAATAACTTCATAGTGATGAAACTCACAAACACTAACTCTGCCAGGGGATCAAGGTCAATATCAATAGTGACAGATCATGTCGATAGTATGTATTCTTGATCCAGTGTAACAAGAATGGCACTTTACCTCTATGATGTTCCCTTAAAAGCCCATAACCTGAGTCTAATGGTGAAAAAACAAAATCAGACATTGGACACATTCCAAAAGTGGGCATCCTACAAAATAATTAATCTGTTCACCTCAAAACTGTCATCAAGAGTCATCCAAAACAGGGCAAGTCTGAGATACTATCACAGTTAAGAGGAGCCTAAGCAGATATGACAAGTAAAAGTAATGTGACATCTTCAGTGAGATCTGGGAGCAGAAAAAGGACATAAGGTAGAAACTGGAAAAATCAAAATAAACCATGCACTTTGGTTAATGACGATGTATCAATATTAGTGCATTAATTATAACAAATGTACCATCAGAATATATGATATTAACTAGGGGAAACTAGTGGGGGGTCTATGAAAACTCTGTCCTAATTTCTCAATTTTCCTGTCATATAAAGCTGTCTTTAAAAAGCCAAATTTGGGACACCTGGGCGGCTCAGTGGTTGAGCATCTGTCTTTGGCTCGGGGCATGATCCTGGAGTCCTAGGATCGAGTCCCGCATCAGGCTCCCTGCAGGGAGCCTGCCTCTCCCTCTGCCTGTGTCTCTGCTTCTTTCTCTGTGTCTTGCAGGAATAAATAAATAAAATATTTTTTTAAATAAAATATTTTTAATATTTTTATTTATTAAATAAATAAACCAAATTTAATTTTAAAAAGTCTGAGCTTTCAGTTTCACCCTCTCCCCCTGTCTTATGCTTAGCCCTGTTATAACTTGAATTGTTTCCCCTAAAAATTTGTATATGGAAGTCCTAACCCCCAGTACCTAAGACTGTGACTTTCTTTGGAGAGCAGGTCTTTACAGAAGCAATCAAATTAAAGTGAGGTCATTAGCATAGACCCCAGTTAATATGACTAGTATTCTTATAACTAGAGGAAATTTAAAATATGTGTAGAGGGAAGAGACACAGCATGAAGGTGGCCATCTACCAGCCAAGGAGAGAGGCCTGGAAGAGATCCCTCCCTCACAGCCTGCAGAAGGAACCAACCTCACCTTGATCTCAAGACTTCTGGCCTGAGGAACTGAGAGACAATACATCTCTGTTGTTTTAAGTCACCCAGCTTGTGGCCTTGTGTTATAAGAGCCCCAGGACACAAATATAGGGCTGAAGAGAAGGACTTAAACTGCATTTGCCCAGAGCAGAGGAAATAGGAGCTGCTGCTGAAGGAGCTCAGCTGGAAGGGTGTCCTAGTCTTAGACTGGGTGGCTTATGAACAACAAACCTTAATTTCTGGGTTCTGGGGGCTGCAAATCCAAGATCAGGGTACCAGCATGGTCAGGTGAAGACTCCCTTCTGTGTTGCAGACTTCCAACTTTTCAGCATGTCTTCACATGGTGGAAGGGGCAAGGGAGCTCTTTGGGGTCTCTTTTATAAGAACACTAATCTCATTCATGAGGGCTCCAACCTCATGATCTCCCAAAGGCCCTACCTCCTAATACCATCACATTGGGCATCACAATTTCAACATATGAATTTGAGGGGCACACAGACATTCAAACCATAGCAAAGAGGCAGAGACTGAAACCCTGGGGTTTGATTTCCTAGTATTATAAAAGGTGATGGATGTTTGCAGTTTTCTTGAAATTTTTGCCCGTTTTGCATACAGCATCCCAGACACCCAGCCACTATATTGGTTGGGCCCTACATGCCACAGCCTCAAACCCTAGAAGAATTTCCATGACGAAGCTTGCAGTGAAGAGGGCCATGATGAAGTGAGACCACCTGGCATTCAGTGTCCCAAAGACAGCTGAAGATCAGCAGCAAGAAGGACAAGTGGCCTCCTTCCTCATTTTTGAGGTACTATGTTAGCCCCCAGGATCATTTTATAAACTTATAAAAGAGGGTGGTGTCCCAAAATATGCTTCTGATAAAATGTTTCAACCCTCGAAAGAAAAGGCTCAGACCAACAATTTGATTTAAAATATGATGTTTTTGACTTAGTGGTTGGGGGAAAGTCAAAACTATTAAAAATTGTTAAGAAAATCAAAATCACCTATAATCCCTGCTGTCCTGTACCTTTCTAGATACCCTGCATCTCTCCAGAACACAGGTTGGTTCTTGAAGACAATTTTACACTGGACAAGAGGCTGGCACCTGCTGATGGGCTATGGCACACTTTTTCTAGGTTCTTTGTGCTAGTACATTCATGAGGAGTCCAGAATCAAGACTGGGATCAGGGGTTGTTGCCTGAGGCTTCAACCAGGGCTCAGGTCCCACCAGCCAGGTACAAGCCTTTTCTCACATCTTCTATTCTATCTGTGCCACAGTTCACGTCCACTCTTGTAGAAAAAAATCCAGAAGAGCCATCAAGAGCCCCCTGAGGCCACATGGAATTCTCAAACATAAAGTCTTCTGGCTTTTCCTGTCCCTCAAGACCACTGGATCATTGCTGATCCCGGGTTCATCCTTATTCCAGACTCCACCCCCATGCCATCCTTATCCCAGATTTTCTCCATCTTCTGAAAGGGTAGGTGCATGGCACCTTTGCCTCATCATTTTTCCCATCTGTCAGCACATTCTTGTTCTCACCATTGGAAGTCAAGGCTAAAAAATCTGATTCAGTTACACCTGGCTTACTAGCACTATTTACTGGTGCGCACAGCAGATTTGATTTACGATAAGTATGTTGAAAACATCAATTTGGTGCTTTGAAGTGTGCTGGGGGTAAGGGGGCACCTGCTGCATTGTATTTTGAAGAAGCGGGAAGAACTTTTGTCTATTTTTCACATGAGAAAGTTAAATTCAAGGTTTGATGGCAAAGGAACCATAAAATCAAGCCAGATAAAAGTCACATAAACAGACATTTGGAAGAACCCAAGCCTTTTTCTTTTTCAGGGGCAGGCACCTCAATATGGAGTTCTTGGAAATGAACCAATTATTTCCAAGGAAGTAAAAGCGAGCCTTCCTTATCAACCCTCCCTCTTACCCGCCCCCCCCCCCCCACCCTCTTCCTCTTTTCTCCCTACTTCCTTCCCCATTTCTTTTTTCACCAGCTTTGGCTACCATTTGTCCTACTGGAGGAGAGCAGGGCAAGACCTAAACTAAATCAGCACTCCTCCCCACCCCTTATAAGCTAGGGGAAAAAATCCTTTTAAGAAAGGTTTCAAATGAATAGATGCATTTCCAGACCCCCGTTTCACCAAGGGCTCTAATTTCTGATAAAGACAGAGCTTTCCGAGATCATGGGATAGCCCAAGTAAGGAGATTTAAAAACCCTGACAACCACGAGTCTTGTTTCATGTCATGATTGCACCACTGGTTACCCTGATGTTGAATCAGCATTCTGCAGACCACATAAAGTGCAGGTCTATCTTTGCAAAGTGAAAGTGCTGAATTATACTGAAACTGTAGAAAAAAATAAACCAACCTTGCCTCAAGTCTCTAAGTATCAGCTCTGAAAGTTTTGTTTTTATCTGGAATTACAGTAAACTCATTTCAGAATGGTTGAGGAATGTGGTATTCTGAGTTATTTACTCTTCCACTTAATTGCAAGTTAGCGCATTTACTATAAGGCCCTTCTTCCTTTCCCTGACCCTTGCCTAGCCTGGGCTAGATCCTCTGTAGGCTCCATCCAGTTGCAGGCCCAGACATGCTTCAGTTTCTGGTTGGGGCAAGAGGTTAGTGGCTTCAGATACACCATAATAGGTAGGACCTCATAATTCAGTGATAAAGTCAACCAACGGTCCACACCCTGGGCTCCTGGAGCCCCCTGGAGTGCTTTGCCCATCCTTCGTTGGGAAGGAGGGTAAGGCAGGTCTGTGTTCAGATTCTACCTTGACCTTGGCAGCACCAGCTACAGGGCTGCAGGCCAGTCTAGTGCCTGGCTGACTCCCAACTGTTGGATCACCAAAGGCATACTCACCGATGCCAACTGGTGCCAAAGCTGGTCGAGACTTGGCTTGAGTACACATTGTCGTTTGACCACTATGCCTTGAGCTACTTGGCCTCCTTCCCCAGCCTCGCTTCCGCAGCCAGAGTAGCACCCCCGATCACTGCCTGTATCCGGAGCAGCCTCACATCTTGTCTCACCTCCCCACCAGCCAACACCCCCTGCCCTACCAGGCTGAGCTTCCTCTTCATGCCCAGACCTGCTCCTAGATGTCATATGCTCTCCATGGATGTCTAACTTTCAAAAAATGAAAACACACATATGACTTAAATATGTTGAGTCTAATCATCTTCTTGATTATTTCAAAGGCACCTTACAAACTTGTCAAGCTTTAGACTCAGCTTCCTGAGTACCAGGGCTTTTGGAGGATGGAAGATCCAGGAGTAGAGTTAGGAGAACGATCTAAAAGGTCCTGATCCCAAGACACTCTTGAAAATTAGATGACTTCTAGCAAATGGCTTAACTTTTTTAATCTTATCTGAAAAGAAGACAATTATACTTACCTCATGAATTTTCTGTGGGGGGCTAAAGATTATGTATATAAAAGGACTTGCTTAAACAAAGAATTCCTAATATCAGCTTGACATTTTCATTCCCTTAAAAGCAGACATTTGGGCTTATTTAATTGTTTACACCCTGGTGGGAGGCAAAAACTTACCTAATTGTTATTCCACTATAACGTTTTGCTTGTCTGGCTCCTCCAATAGACTACTAACTTCTTTTTTTTTTTTAAGATTTTATTTATTTATTCATGAGAGACACATAGAGAGAGAGAGTGCACAAGAGGCAGAGAGACACAGGCAGAGGGAGAAGCAGTCTCCATGCAGGGAACCCGATGTGGGACTCGATCCTGGGACTCCAGGCTGAAGGCGGTGCTAAACCGCTGAACCACATGGGCTGCCCAGACTATTAGCTTCTTGAGGCCAAGTGTTGTGTCTGGTTCTCTACATACCTGTGTCAGCACCAGCAGCCTACCTGCCACCTGGATGTTTGTTGAGTACATGACACCCATCAGCTGCATCATTCTCTGAACCAAGACTGGGGATCATGTCTCTGCTGTTCACTCCTGGGTATCTCTGAGGCAGGAATTGTGCTACCCCAGCAGGAGCTACAATAAAGGCGGAGAACTGCTCCTCTCCCCTACTTCCTACTGCCAATACCATTAAGGCAGGGTAAGGATACCTGGAAGATGTGAGCAAGGCAACAAAACCCAACGGGCTTTCCTGATGCCTCCTGGTGCTATTCCTTACAGTTATGCTGTGAGCTGAGCCAACTGGGTCTTGGCTAAGCAGAAGGGCCAGCTAAGTGGCAAAGAGATTCCTTTTCCCCACCAGCCTAAACTCTACCATTTGACCTTCCTTCATAAAGGCCCTGTGTTTCCAGGAGGCCCAGTAAGTACAGTATTGCTTTCTAAGAGGCAGCAAGGTAATGATGTCTCATTCATTCCTTCATTGGTTCGTTCAGTCATTCATTCCACAAACATTGATTGAACATCTACTATGCCCCAGGGGCTGTGCTAGATGTTGAAGAGGTAACATTGAGGCCCTCAAAGAACTTGGGGACTCCTGAAGGACAAGGAAATAGGCAATGATGATACAGTGGGATGGGAGATGGAACAGAGGGAAGCAGAGGGCTGTGAACACACATGAGTGCCCGTCAACAGGACTGTGTAGACTGGATGGAGGGTGAAGTTCAAGAGACCTCTGGGCAGGATGGAATTTAACTTTTTGAAGGGTGAGTAGGCATTAGGCAGGTAAATCAAGAAAGCGAGGAGAGTGAAAAGAGAGTATTCAGTAGGACACAGGGACAAAGACAACTGCATGTGCAAGAAAGAATAATGGGTCAGGAATTAGTAAACGGGAACCTGGTGAGGATGAACTCAGTGGATGGATCAGAGTGTCAGTTCCAAACTCCCAGAGATGGGGAAAGGAATGACCTTAGGTGGAGACTGAGGGTACCAGAATGGTAGGTGGGAGGTGATGTGAAGCTTTTATCCACCTCTGGCTTTACACACAAGGAAGCCAAGATCGGGAGATAGGAAATCATTAAGACCACAAAGCAAGTGATTAGCATAACAAAACCTCTGGACCTGTAAGGGTGAGAAGAAATCAGCTTCTCAAAATGATATATTGCTCCAGGCTGCCCTCTGTTGGAACCCACATTCCCACCCCCTCCCACCAAAAAGCCGCCTTCTCAATTAAAGATGCGGATGACGGCCAAGGGCTGCCAGCGGTGGTGATGACAGTTCAGAGGATCCTTAATAAAAATAGAGGGCTCCCCAGCTGCCCTCACAGAGCTTACCAGAGGTCCTTTGTAGGCCTTAAAAGCTCAAAGCCCAGACTCCACAGTCTCTCTTGAATGGCTTCCTTGAGTTTATGATGCAATGTCACACTTTGCATCCTTTTCCTTTGAGATTCATTCTTTTCTAGTATTGCTTTCACTACTCAAATATTGCTGCTGCTGTTCATGCACCCTACAGAAGTAGAAATCTAGGCAGCACCCACTCTTTGCAGAATTATTCTTGCTCCTTTGTCCTTTTTAAGAAGTTATACCCATCTTTCCAAGTCTAATGAATCAGGCACAGGACAAAGTAAATCATTCTGGACTTGTTTTTTTTGTTTTGTTTTGTTTTGTTTTAATTCATAAACAGTGTGGTTGAATAAAAAGTAATTTTATTTTTTTAAAGATTTTATTTATTTATTCATGAGAGACACAGAGAGGGAGGGAGGGACATTGGCAGAAGGAGAAGCAGGCTCCCTGCAGGGATCCCAATAAAAGACCCCATGACCTATCTCGGATCACACCCTGAGCCAAGGGCAGACACACAACAGCTGAGCCACCCAGGTGTCCCCAAAAAGTAATTTTAAATGAAAATACATGTCACAGAACAGAATGCAATCTTTCAGGCATTGTTTCTCTTTCCTCATAGATGCAAACAATATGTGAAAAATAGCAAAATAGATCATAAAAATGTCTGCCTTATACATTGCAATTTCTTCCTAAAATCCCTTTTCTATTTTGAAATTAGGACTTCAGAAACCTTAATTTTTTTGATTCAATGAATTTTGAAGATTAATATATATTCATTAATTCATTTATTCATCCACATGAGATCAGCTCCACAATTTGTGAAATGTGCAAAATGAAGATGTAGTGCCCCTTGTCCAAAGTTTTTAAGAACTTTAAAAACAA
The DNA here is from genome assembly GCF_018345385.1 of Vulpes lagopus. Taxonomy (NCBI): domain Eukaryota; kingdom Metazoa; phylum Chordata; class Mammalia; order Carnivora; family Canidae; genus Vulpes; species Vulpes lagopus. Next base: position 134,112,190 of record NC_054827.1, on the reverse strand, counting down.
TAAATGCAAATCATTAAATCAAGCATGAAGCTCACCTTTTTTAGCACAAGGCCTTGTTCAATCACACAGGTCCCACGCCTGTGAAGCCTACCCTGCATCCACCAAGTGCTGGTGGCTACAGTAGTGAGTCAGAGAGTTGTGGTCTGTGCCCTCCCTCTGGAGCTTACAGATGAAAGGAGTGGAGGGAATAATCATATAAAGTTTGATGACAACGAAGAAAAGGGAAGCAGTGGGTCATCTTGGAATTCCCTCATCTCAGGTCAGTGGAGAACTCCCTAAGGAAATGCAATGCAAGCTGAGGACAGATGAATGACTTGGGTTCAGACAGTCCAGTAGAAGAGAAAGTGCTTTCAACCAAAGGAAAGTATAAATAAAAGACTGGAGAACATACTGGGGAGTGTGATGTGCTTGAGGAACTACAAGGAGTGTACATGGCTGTAGCAAAGAGGACATGGTGGCTTGTGGCTGAGCTCAAGACGGAGACAGATGAGGGCTGGCCTTGAAGGGAGTTTGGATTTTATCTGAAAGGCAGCGAGGAGCTCTTAATGCATGTCTTAGGCTTCTCTGAGCTGCACAGTGGGCCAGGAAAGAAAAGAAATCAGTGATGTTGTTGTTGTTGGAAGAAGGACAGGCTCTCCTTCCTGGTTCCTGATGAAGAGTGAGGAGAAAACAGGAAGTTAGCCTGTGGAGTTGCATTAGCAGGAAGTCCTGGTTTGACAAGTCATTCAGCCTTTGCTCCAGACCACGATCTTACTCCATTGGAGCTGGTGCCTCTCTACAGCCGGATCAGCAGATCGGAAGAATAGGGGAGGCAGATCCTTCCTCTTCTACCCCCAGAGCTCTGTCAGTGGAAGATGTGTTCCAAGCCTCCTGTTCATTACAAAATGCCCACATTCTCGATAGAGTGGTTACCAGTGCTCTCTATGAAGTCTTCCTGGACCTATTTGGCTCCCATTGTGCATACTGGGGGTTATATGTTAACTGGTTTGCCTTCCCTACCAAACTAGGAGCTGCTTGAGAACAAGAAATATGTCTTACTCATCTTTATATTCTAGTTTCTCAAAGCTATTGATAAATTGAATGAAATTATGCTGAGTATAATGATGCCCAGGGTGTAATATACATACGTATATGTATATATATTATACATTCAGTTACTTTAGGGAGACTGAATTTGAAAACTATTAAACATATACAAACTTTAAAAGGAAAAAAAATTTTAGGTTCTGAGCCATTGGCTTTAAAATACACCTTTGGAACCCAATTTTTTTCCAATTTGGGGGCCGTCCAGAAATGATCGAAGCACATGTTCACTTGATTACAAGCTTCTTGGCAGATAGGACTATGTGTTTTCAACTTTGATCTCCCACAGAGCATGGCTCATTTTTTCAATGAATGTGTAGATCACGCACACACAGATACACACCAACTCATATATGTGTTTTACACCATTAAAGGGTCTTACAGGTAGAGATTCAGGTAGTTTGCTATGTTTTAAATGTACGACAAAAGCATAAACAGGAATATAACACCAGAGTGTACATGAGACATATCAAAGGCATGTGGATGAGTAGTTATTATGCCTCAAAAAGTCATAAAGGTAGATGATAATTTCAATTATTTAGTAGAAGCATTTCTCCATGTGATGCTTAACAGAAAAATACAGGAGGGAAATGCTACATATCTTCAAATTCTAAAAAGAAGTGTGAAATGATTTAGATAAAATTCTACAACTGTAAAATCAATTCAGTCAGGAAATGTTCAAGAATAAGTGATTTTCAAGAAGTATGATTTTATGATCTGACATAGAAATAGTTGAACAAAGGGAAGAATTGCCTTGCTCTAGAGTGTTACTAAGAAGCCAATGGGAGGGTGTTTGGTGAACCACTTGTAACTAGAGAGCCAGCCGGAAAAAGAGGGGGTGGAGTCTCCGAGGAACCAAGCAGAACTGGGATTTTCTCAGCTGTGTTGGCAGTTTCACTCAAGTTCCGTTCAAAGTCATCTCTAACACTTAATAAAAACAGATGCCATTTTTCTTATACCTCTTTAGTGTTTAGAATATGAATCCCTCATCTTGTCACTGACCAGCTTCTTTGTCCTCAGGTATCCCTTCCACTTCTCCTTCTTTGTCCCTAGAATCCATGGTTAGCACCAGATTCTGCTAAACTCTCCCACCACCTGATAACTTGTTCCTGTCTCTCCATTAGTAGAGCCTCCTGATGCCTAGCACAATGGGCCCCTTGAAGACCTGCCCTCCCCTGGAAGACAAGCACAACCATTCCTCTGAGCTGGAAGAGACCTTGGAGTTTATCTGACAAAAGAGAGACCTGCAGTGACTTCCATGACATCACAGAGCTGTTTCAGTGGTAAAGCCAGCTTAAGAACCTTTCTCTTCCATCACTTGATGCCACCTCTTCAACTTCTCTGGGTCTAGTCCAGGAGCAGCAGGTACAATTGGCTTCCCAAAGAGAGTTTTCATGAATTTCTTGCATTAGTAATTGAACTCTAGACCACTCTAAAAGGTAACTTTTAAATCCACCTAATGCATTTATTTCCCTGATTGAAATAATTTTAATGCTTCCTTGTCTTGACTAATCTTTATTCATGCATGTGTATAACTTTTCCATTGGTATAATCAGTGCACATGCTTCTCATGCTACTTTTGTTTCAATTCAACAGTCACATGTGAACACCTTTCCAGCATTCTAGAGCAGTACTTCCAATAGAACATTCTATGATAATGAAAATGTTCAAAACCTGCGTTTTGATGGTAACTACTAAGCACATATGCCTCTTCAGCCCTTGAAGTGGGGCTAGAGTAACAGAGAAACTGAATTTCTTATTTAATTGTAATCCATTTAAATACAAATTTAGACATTCACTAGAGGCTAGTGACTGGTATTGACCAACACAATTCTAGAGTCATCATGCCTGTTTCTTACAATGGATACATAATATTTTGTTGTATTGATTTTTCGGTTTATTTTGTGGTTTTCCTGTCCTTGGACATTTAAAATGCTTTTCATTTTTGCTATTACAGCAGATGTAGTATTATGTACAGTTATATATACACTGCCATAAAAATCGTTGCTCATATGGCATTTTTCTTCTTTTGATATATTTGTTTCTTTTAACTTTCTGCAAATAAAATTACAAATGAAGTTACATCTACCTCTGCAAATGAAATTACAAGTCTTTTGACTGAGATAATCTTTAAAATCTCAAAGGAGCCCCCGACTGTCTCCCCTATCCTCCAATTAGATACCTTTGGGAGCAAGAACTCTGTTCAGGATCCAGGCCTTCTGCTCCTAAATCCTCTGGTGAGGTCTCACTCTCATTCTTTTTTTTTTTTTTTTCTGCTCCCCTCAACATCCCCACTCTTGTTTTGGGACTCTTTTACCCCAAGCTGGCTTTATTCTCTTTTATTCTTGGGAACAAAGACGCAGGTCATTTTGATTTAAGGGATTTGTTGTGAATCAATCCAGGCAGGCAAAACAGAAAGCCCAGGGATGTTCCAAAAAGTTCAGAATCTGAGACATAACCCAAAATCCCAGTCCCAGTTCCCCACTCCTGGCTAAGGAAGTAGAGGGGCTGCAAATGCAGTGTTTGAAGCCAGAGAGATCTAGTGACATTAGTGTCCCTCAGCAACTTTAGCTCACTATGGCACTTGCCATCTTTGCCTAGACTCCAACCTCACATAACACAGGCAAGAAATGCTGCACAGAGAATATCAACTCCACCCCATCAATTAGAGAAAAAGAGTAGACACTCTCCAGATCACTTTGATGGTGAAAGCTGCAAACCCTGAGCAATTCCACTCAGATTTTCAGGTTGGACAATGTCAAAAATGAAGCCAACACTAAAGAAACATGATATGGAACCCCATAATCATAAGGCACTAGGAAGTAAACACCTCAGATAACACTTGATCAGAAACGGAAGGGTGGAAAAAATAAGGAAATTCATCATTAGGTCATACAAGATAATTAAGTTCAAGAGATATTTTTAAACTGAATAAGCACAGGCATGGTAAAGAGAACATTCAGCACACATCAAGAAGACAAGGCAGCTGTCCTTAGAAACCAGGACAGTTTGCTACAGTTATTGGTTCATAGGTGGGTTGATCATCGCAAAGGTCAGGATTATTTCATGGTTGTTCAGGATCTTCATGCCTGGCCCCTCAGACAACTATCATGTAAAGAATCAGACTGAGTTAGTCTATGGTGAGCAGAACTTACAGAATGAGAACGCTGATCAAATAGAACATAAAGTCCATCTACCTCTGGAATTTTCAGGTGCATTATGTCCTTTTTCTCTGTGACTAGAGTTTATAGCCTTGTGGCATTTCTATTAATGAGGCTTTTAAGTAAGCAGCTGTTCCAAAGAAATCCAGTCTTACACATTTGGAGGAAATTCCCTCTTTAATAATCTATGGAAATCAAGCATTCATGCAGGAATAACAATATACTGGGAACAGAAAGGAGAGGTATTGCTGTCTGCCACTTGATCAAGTCATTTGAACTTTGCTAGGTGTCACCTTCCTTTTTTTATAAAATAAGTGTATTGGGAAAGATAAGTGGTTTTTAAACTTAATTTTGACTCAACATGTAGTTTTGAATTTCATTTGACAACATGGATTAATTGTAACAAGGAATCCAGGGAAGATCACAAGTAAAAATGGAGGTGTCCTGGTTCAACCAGGATGCGGCTGGAGCCCATCTACTCAACTTCCCTGCTTCCCTCTAGAAGCATCCCCAAGGAAGTCCTCATGACTGAATCTGAGAACCCCTGGACTAGAAGCTCCCTGAGTTCCCTTAAAGCATGGACATGAGGAATAGTGCAGTGCTGGATACAGAAATATATTCTTCAACTTCTCTTCCAGCCCCTATGTCCCCCATTTCCATTTAACTTTTAATATGTATTAATATATGTGTTAAAAAGAAAGTTAAACAATATTTTAAGCATTCATTTGCTTTAGATGTCAGAATATGGCAAATCAAACACTTGTCTCCAAAAGAACATTTTCAACATTAAGGATAGCTAATAACCAAAATTCAGCACTTTGAGGTTATGATACATAGTACCTTAGTCCCCTTTGGGCAGCTATGATGAAATGCCATATACCAAGTGGCTTATAAAGAATGGATATTAATTTTCTTTTCTTAGTTATGGAGGCTGGGATGTCCAAGATTCAGTATCTGGTGAGGATAAGTGTCCTAGTTCATAGATGGCTGTCTTTCCATTGTGTTCTCACATGGGGAAAGCAGCAAAAGAAATTTCTAGGACCTTTTTTATGAGGATGCTAATCCCATTCATTTCCCAAAGGCCCCAACCTGTAATACCATCACCTTGGGGGTTAGGATTTTGTTATATGAATCTAGAGGACACAAACACTCAGACCATAGCACACAGCAAGAATCACACATCATTTGGGGATCCTTGAGACATCTGGTCCTGATCCCATAAAGGCACTCCACAGTGTTGTCAGGAATGCAAGCACTTTCCAGCTCTGTTCCACATTCTTAGCAGGCAGTCCTTTCTCATCTCTGAATGTGTTGTCTTCTCATGGCAAGATGGCTACCACTTCTCTGGGCCCCATCTTCACCTTCCAGGCAGGAAAAATAAAAGAACAAAGGGCCAAAAAGATATTTTTCTCTTTTAGAAAGGTTCTACCTTGTAGATTGAGAATGGCAGGCTCCCCCAGGAACTTCTACCTACATTTCAGTATCCAAAATCAAAAATGTCATCTTACTGGAAGGTGTCTGGGGAGAAGGATGGTGGAAGGGGACTAGTCAGCTGACAGGTAGAGTGAACCACAGAGCTGATGTACCTAAAGGCAGAAGAGGTGACTTCAGCTTCTAGGAAGACTCTGCCTTCATCAGAGGAACTGGGGGATGATGAAGTAAAAAGCTGGGGAGACAGAAAACACTTCCTCTGTGGCTCATGGGGAGCTTCCCCTTTGGTTCTAGATTGATGATTGATCTCTGTAAGGGCAGAGACAGATGAGAGAAACTTCTTACTCATCCTGACATTTCCTTCACGGGAGACACACTCCTTGGTATAACCTCAGCCTTCCTATAGGAGGTAAAGCAAGTCTGTCCCAGTCCAGCCTATCACCTGCTTCCTTGGTCTCACAGGTTGTATAGGGGCAGACCCTGTGTTGGCCACCTGGTCCTTAGTGTTGCCTGAGACTGGCAGTGAAGACGGCTCAACTTGAGGGCCCAATATCAGGTAGTAAAAAGAGGTGTTATTTATTGAATCTCCTCTCTGCATATCTAACCAGTGCCTAGAATAGAATGAGGGCTTAATAAATACTTTGTCAAATGGAAAAAAATGCTCCATCATTCCTTCAGGACTTCCGTGATTATGTACATTTATATTCTTAGGGATGAGTATCAAAGCAATAGCATGCATGTAAAACCTTTGACAAGTAAACAAGAGCATAGAATTATAAAAGTATTAGGGTTACTAATGAGATACCCAGAACAGTACCTGGAATTTTTTATTGCATGAGTGGATGTTCACAGTTATACACATTCCAACTTAGATTTTGGCACAGTATAAAGGAGAGAGTCAGAAGCTAGGAAACTTGTTCTTTCATGGCTTCTAGTCAATAGTTAAGCAAGAATATAATTGCCAAGACACCATAAAAGCATGCCTGTTAGAGTATTCCTTAATAGCAAAACCTTCTTCTCATGCTAGTATTAAAGGCAGGACTGACCTCTGTGTGGCAGACAAATGATAATGCCGATAAAGCCAAGCTTCTGCTTTATTTGTTTTAGATTTGGGGATCTAATTTGTTTTGTGAAATGACTGAATGTATAATAATAAGCAACATTTTAATGATGTTCTTCTGAGTTGATTTTTTAAAACAATGATAGGACTATATATATAAATATATAAGATTATTCTATTCACAAAAATAATGGAAAAGCAACTGAAAATATGACATTAATACGTACTGTTATTGAACCACTTTCCATATTTATTTTCTCCTCTTTCTGAGCTTCAGCTGAGCACACTGCTCCCTAGCATGAAGACTACCTATCCTAGCCTTCCCTGAAGCTTCATGTGACCTTGTGACTAACTTCAAACCAAAGGCATAAAACGGAACTGGTATGTGAATTCTTACTTCCTAGAATGCAGATGTGATGACTGATGTTCCAGTAGCTATCCTAGGCCAGAAGGTGACTTTAGAAATAGAAGCCGCACGTTGGCAGAGCAACAAGATAATTGAAGCTAGAGTCCCTAATACTATGGAAAGCAGTGCTAGCTCTGGACTCTCTCTGGACCCCGTAAACACAAGGGAATGGATAAACTAACTTGCTATCATTTTGAATTTTTCTGTTACTTGTGTGTGATCCTAATGAATATGTAGGCACACCCTTATAGTCATATTTCAACTAAACAGGCTCTAGAATCATACAAGTCCAAATTTGAATGTAGGCTGTACATTAATTAATTAATTAATTAATTGTTATAATACTTTATAAGTTACCCAATCTCTCTCTATCTCAGCTACCTCATTTGTAAAATAGAATGAATAAAAGCATATGCTTTTTATACTAAGATTAAATGTAATAATGCAAGTAAAGTAAAGTATCCAGCACAAGTAAATGCTAAATAAATGTTAGCTATTAGAACTGATGTCAATGATGATGAACAACAGTAACTAATGTAATTGGCCAAAGTGAATGCAGTTTCAAACCTGCCACTGGATGCTTTGTGGTGATATTTCTGATATATCATCATTTTTTAAAGCGTTGGGTAATTTTTATGTTTGTCCTAAAACATCTTAAATTTAATCTCCGGGTCAGTTAAGATCCAAGTAACAAAAGGGTTACAATTTCTACAACAATAATACAATTTGAGTTCCTTTTGTAATATGCAATGGATTTTAGGAAGAGTTGGAAATAGGTAAAGGTTTAAATGGTATTTGACTTTTGTGAATGATTGCTAAAGCCCATAAAACCCTTTGTTATAAATTCTCTTAGCAATTGCACTTAAATCATTTGAGTAGGATAGCTGTTTGTTGGTTGTAGAGAAATGTTGAACTTAAATGTAAAAGGTTAAATGAAAATCCACATAATAGACTATTATCATTGATTTTTGATTGATACAGGCAGGAAATTAAGGCAGTTAGCAAAAGAAAGCATTGTTCTACTGCAAGAGGAAAATCTGTAACTGCCCAGTGACATGCCATTATGTCAGCTCCAAGTTCTCCTGGGCTTTCTCTTAAATGACAGAGCAACAACTCCAAAAATAGTAGTATTTGACAATGCTCAGAACCAACTGAAAATATCATTACTCTTGAACAGCTAAAAGAAACGAGGAAGTCAATGGAAAGATATGAATTCAGGAATCATTTACAGTTAGTTACATGTAAAATACTTAAAATGTTTAAAAAAGAAAATTCCATAAAAAAGAAAGTGTAATTATTTACCATTAATTCATATTCATAACAAATGAATTGTTATGAATAACAATTCAATAACAAACAATTGACAATAAATTGACTAGTCAACCTTCCAAAAGTATCCACAAGGAGGAAATCCCAAATAAAACTGGACCAACCTCCAAGTTCAACCCCTAGTTCCTAGACAAATGCATCTCAGTCCTCAGGCATTAAATCAAGGATGAGAAATATACACAAATTCAAATCAGAGGTAGTGGTTGCCTGGAGCTGTGTGTTAAGAAGAGTAAAGGGTGCATGGTTTGTCTTGACTCTGTAGGAAAGAATGCTGCAGTTGATTACTAAAACCTTCTATGAGTGCAGGACAAGCCCGGGTACTGACTATATTTTATGTGCCCCTAGTCCAATTCCATGCTTCTGGTCCTACCAGGCCAGATACCCCAGGTTTCACAGTCAAGCATCTGCCTTCTTCCCCTGAGTTTTTGTCTTGACAACCTGCCTAGTCACATCAGTCCCTCTAGAATGGAGAAACAGAGTATTCATTGTTTGCAAGTAATACAAACTAGTAACGCAAACTAGTAATACAAACTAGTAATACTACTTACTTACTTAGTAAGTAATTACTTACTTAGTAATTACTAATTAATTAATTAATTAATTAGTAAGTAATTACTTAGTAAACTAGTAATACAAACTAGTAACGCAAACTAGCTGAACCTGAAAAAAAAGACTATGTATTGGCTCACTTAACTACTAAGTCCAAGGATATAACTAATGTCCAGCAAAATGTTCAGAGGCTTCATCAAACTGTCAGAAATGTTTCTCTCTTCTTTTCTTCATTTCCGAGGTAGGTTTTCTATAAAGAAGATAAGACAGCCATCAGCAAAACAAGACTCACATTTCCCTGCCTCAGTAACCACAGTGGAAGGTACAAATCTTTCTGATGGCCCTTGAAAAAAAATCCCCCATAGGCTTCTGATTATCCTTGATTCAGTTATGTTGATATACTGAAATCATTCAACCCAGGAGGACTGCATACTTTAATTGGCTACTTTGGCTTTAGTAGCTATTAGTAGGAAAAGAGCTCCATGAAAGGGAGTACCTAAGCACAAATGGTTTCTTAGGAAGAAATATCCATGGACATTGTGGGGTCTGGAGATTATCTTCAAACCATTTGTGGTCACAGAACCAGAAAGTCTTCACCTACCAATGTACACACTTCCCAGGACTGGATCATTTTAAAGGCTCCTCAAGTGATTTTATTAATCATCCAGATTTCAAAACTCTTGCTGAAGGTGCAGAGAGAGTTCTCATAAAGAGTTGTCATAAGGAGATTTTATTTTTCTTTTGGCAAAATAGAGCTTGTTTTGAGTTTATCAGAAAGAAAAACTTCTTTTTTGTTGTTGTTAAAGATGTATTCATGAGAGAGAGACACCAAGGGAGGGGCAGAGGGAGGAAGAGAATCTCAAGCAGATTCCCTGTTGAGTGCAGAGCCTGACGTGAGGCTTGATCTCAAGACCCTGAGATTAGTACCTGAGCCAAAATCAAGAGTCAGACGCTTAACCAGTGGAGCCACCCAGGCACTCCAGAAAGAGAAACTTCTATTTCAAGTACCAAGATCCAGAAAAAGACATGAATCCAGAGAAGTGAGCCTGGCATTGACATTACTTTTGTGGGGAGGACATTTTCCAATACAGAAAAAGAGAGAAAGAAAGAGAGAGAGAGAGAGAGAGAGAAGGCAGAGAGGATGAGTGTGTTACTGATAAGCCTCTCAGGGATGAGGAGTAAAAAAATCCAACAGGGTCATTCCAGGTCTCTGATAAAATATATCTTCCACCACTACTTTGAGTTAGGACACTGGAAGTAAATCAGCCCTCATACAGTTTTCTCCCCATTTTCACATCATCCATGGGGGAAACAAATTTTAGCCAGTACTTACTTAATTAAAGTGACCCCAGACAGTTTGTTATGCAGAGAAAAAGCAAAACTGGTCTCATGATGAAGAGAACATTATTTCAGGCCTCAAATTATTTCTACAAGTTTTTAAAATAAGACATTTACAGGGCACAGGAGTGGCTCAGGCAGTTAAGCGTCCAACTCTTGGTTTTGGCTCAGATCATGATCTCAGGTCATGGGCTCGAAGCCCCACTTCTGGCTTCACATTCTGCATGGAGTCTGCTTGAGATTCTTTCTCTCCCTCTCCCTCTGCCATTCCCTCCACTCACTCACCCACTCACTCACTCACTAAATAAATAAATAAATAAATAAATAAATAAATAAATAAATAAATACCTTTTTTAAAAAGATGTTTAGAACACAATCAAGAATAACAAGTCACACAAAAAAGACAAAGCACTATGGGCAAGAACCAGCAGAAATAACAGACAACAGTAACAGATGCAGAGATATTCCAGATTCTAATAGATATTACACAGACCATAAAACAATGTTTACTATTTTCAAAAAATAAAAGATAAGCTTTAAAATTTTGGCAAAAAAGTCTGTAAACTATAAAAGTAGCACTTCAGACTTGAAAATAAAATAAATAACAATTATAGGACTTAAAATACAATGATTAAAACTAAGAACTCAAGTTCTTAACTCCTGATAGGTTTAAGAGCAGATTAGACAAAGAAGCAAAAATTTAGTGAACGAACACTAATAGATGAGCAAATCTTCATAAATCTCAGACAAAAGAACTTTTAATCTAAAATTATATCAGCCAACATTTGAGTGAGAGGACAAAATAAATACTTTCAACATGAAAGGATACAGAAAGTTTATTATCTCCTTTCAGAAAATCACTTACGAGCTTACTTCATGGGGTGCCCAGGTGGCCCAGTCAGTAATGCATGTGACTCTTGATCTCAGAGTTGTGAGTTCAGGCCCCACACTGGGTGTAGAGATTACTTTAAAATAAAATCTTAAAAAAAAAATAAAAATAAAAATAACATACTTCAGAAAAATAAAATTTGTTAGGAAAGAAGGAAAAAAAACAAGGGCACCAAAAACTTTATGTAGAAAGATGGGTAATTAAGTTTAAATAATTGTGATAAGCAATGTAAAAAAATTAATGAAAACCTTAAATTAAAATCCCAGATGAGGGGTATCTGGGTGGCTCAGTGGCTAAGTGTCCAACTCTTGACTTCAGCTCTGGTTATGATCCTAGGATCATGAGATTGAGCTCCGTGTCAGGCTCTGCACTCAGTGTGGAGTCTACTTGAGTTTCTCTCTCTCCCTCTTCCTCTGCCCCTCCCCTTATTCATGCTCTTTCTCTCCTTCTCTCTCTCTCTAAAATAAATAAATAAAATCTTTTTAAAAAATCCCAGATGATTTTCTTATGGTTGGAAATGAAGAAAAAAGAAAAAGAAAAATTACCTAAGCTTTGTCTTATTATTTGGAAAGGATACGCCATGGTTTATTTCTAGATACTGATATGTTTAATAAGTACATTTTTAAGAATAACTATTAGAGAAATAGAGATTGTATGTTTAATTTTCAAAGCAAGAATAGAAAAAAAAGAAGCAAAACAGTCAATTTAACAAAAATTATGTTTGTCTACAAATATAAATAAAAATTTATAAGGATTTAAAAAAAAAAACACCCAAAATTTTGTATCTGGAGGGGGAGGAAGGAATAAAGAGAAAATTAATATCTATCTTTCCTCCCTATATACTTTTGATTTGTTTGATTTCCTAAATCAATTTTATTTTTATGTATTATGTATGTCATTTTTAAGTACTTTGGGGTTTTGTTTTTTTTTTTGTTTTTTTTTTTTTTAATCCAATAAAAGTCCTAATGGAATAAGAATTCTTTAGGTTTTTTTGGTCTTCTCTTCTTTCTCCTCCTTCTCTCTTTCTCTCTCTCTCTCTCTCTCTCTCTCTCTTTCTATTTCTCTATATTTAGTAAAATTATTCTGAAATTTGTTGGGGAAAACAAGAGCATAAAGAATGAGATATCATTCAGTGCTTATCAAGTTGGCAAAGATTAAAACAATTCTAAAAATTAATAATGGATGACATGGATATTCCTGCATCGCTGACAGTAGCAAGGAAAGCCATAAGTGAACAGAAATAATCTGAAGAAAATTTAGCAATAGATATCAAAATTCATTTTAAAGATCATGTTCTTTTGGGGTGCCTGGGTGGCTCAATCAGTTAAGTGTCCACTTTCGGCTCAGTTCATGATCTCAGGATCCTGAGATTGAGCCCTGCTTGGGCCCCCTGCTCAGCAAGGAGTCTATTTCTCCTCTGCCCCTCCCCACCACCACTCCTGTGCTCTTTCTCTCTCAAATAAATAAATAAAAACTTTTTTAAAAAAAGATCATGTTCTTTCACTGTAATTTCATGTTTGAGAACTTATTCAAAGGAAATAAAATTAATATTGAGAGTAAACATTGAAGCAAAGGTGTTTATCCTAGTCATTATACTTAATATCAAAAAGTTGGAAATGCTTTGAATATATTCAGAAATTATAAATTACAGGATACATATAGGATGTGACAAAATTATGAACAATTATTATTGCAAGTAGTCTTTAATAAATGGAAAATAATTAGTTCTAATGTAGGATTTTAAAACCCACAAGATGCAAAATTGTATATATATATTGTTCAATTATAATACATTGAAAAATCTTACTGAATCAAAATGGCCAATTCATGCTCATGAATATATTTCCATTCCAACCAACATCTCTAAAACATGACAGATAAGTGCGGTTTTTAGGAAGGTGGGGAGATTTGGGAGGAGGTCAGTTCAAACCTTAGTAATGCTATGCAAAGCATGCTACCATCAAATTAGAAATTGTAAATAACCCTTGAAGTAAGGAAAGCAGAGAAGACTACATTGACAAAGCAAATTACATCTGAAACTATGTTCAGGGGAGACTGGTGGACCTGTAGGAGCGGCTCATCCTGCTCTCCAAACACAGGAAGCAGATACAGTGAACAGGAGGGAGCCTTGGGGCAGTCATGGGGAGATTATAATAACCCAATCCAGGTCACCAGGCTGGTAGGTCTGTCCTACCACCAAACTGTGCCAAGAAGTAGGCCTGTTGGATTGTCTGCCTCAGGCGAGAACAGTGAGTGTAAGGACTTAGAAGAAAGAGGCAGGAAAATGCCTCAGGGTGGTGGCAACTCCCAGAAAGAACAGGGAGCCCCTAGACCTGGAGAAGAGTGACTGGTGTCTCCCAACCCCCCAACCACCCGCCTCAGTACCAAGACTGTGTGACTCACCTATATCTGCTGAAGGTAGAAAGAATACCAGTAACAGGCAAAACCAGATTTCTCTTCCTTTTTTTCACATAAGAGAATTTCAAACATATACAAATGACAGAGAATATTACAAACAACCTGAACTCAGTGCCCAGGTTGAAAACTACCAACATTCCATCATTCCTGTTTTATGTATGCCATCATCACCACCACCAAGACCGTTCATTTTTTTCTGGGGTATTTTAAAGCAAATCTCAAGTACTACATCATTTCACTCACAAATACTGAATGTGACTCTAACACATAAAGGACTATTTATTTTTTTTATTTTTTTAAGGATTTATTTATTTTAAAGATAGTGCGAGGGCTTGCGGGGAGGGGCAGCGGAGGGAGAGAGAGAGAATCCCAAGCAGACTCCCTGCTGAGTGCAGAGCCAGATGGGGGACTGGCTCTCAGGCCCCTGAGACCATGACCTGAGCCGAAACCAAGAGTCAGAGGCTTAACTGACTGAACCACCCAGGTGCCCGAAGGACTTTTTAAAAAACAAATCCATGAGACATTACCACACCTGAGAAAAAAAAAAAAAAAACAATGATTTATTAATATCATTTGACAGCCAGTTGTGGCAGATTGTATTTTCCAAAAATGATTGCGGCAACATCTCCCATCTTCTTTAGAAGAGCTCGCCATGCCCCCCATCAAGAGGTAAAGTCTAAATCCCCTCCTCTTGACTCTGGGTGGGATTTCATCATTCACTGCAGCAATGGAATGTGAGCACAGAAATGCCGCCTGCCTCTGAAGGCCAGGTCAGAAAGGTCTCTAACTCCTACCTGACCTTCTTGGAGTATTTACTCTTCAGAAACTCTCTCTCTCTAATGGCCCCTCTCAGAATTCAGCCACACAAGGGACCATCTGTAGGTGTCCATTCAACATTTCCAGCTCAGCCCAGCCTTTCAAAGCTTCCAAATTTATCCAAATTTCTGACCCACAGAACCTGTGAACATAACCTGGTTATCGTTCTACATCACTAAGTGGTAAGGTCATTTGTGTCGTATCAGTAAAAAATCAGAAATGCTAGTTCATGTTCCATTCTCCCTCCACTGTTTCAAAATCTGCTTTTTATGGTTCACCTATTTCAATGAGTATCCAGGCAAGGGTCACACTTTGCTTTTGGCTGATAGTTTAAATATTATTTAACCCACATTCATTTCCTTTTTTCTTTTTATCTAATTTGTTTGTGAAGAAGCTGAGTGTTTGTCTTATAGAATAACTTATAGTCTGCTTTGGTTGAGGTATCAACATTGATTGCCATGCTCCTCTCTGCGCTGTGTTTCCTGTAAAGTGATAGCTAGATCCAGCAGTGCTGGCAAACTTTTTTTTTGTAAGGAACCTGATTATACTCCAGGCTTTGTGGGCTACTTGGTGCTGCTGCCATCCTGGCATGAAAGCAGTCATAGATGATATGGAAATGAATGAGCATGTCTGTGTTCCAAAAAAACTTCATTTTCAAAATAAACAGTCACCAGATTTGGACCATGGGTCACAATTTACCGGCCCTAATCTAGAAGAAAAAACATCATCAAATACAAAAATCGGTGCAGAGCCCAGAATCATCAAATATTTAAGGAAGACTCAAATTATGAAAGGAAAACCAAACTAAACAAATCAAAAAGCCAATATCTGAAGAAACAATATAAATAAAATAAACAGAAGAAAATCTCAAAAGAAGTACTGTATGTGGAATGTTCTCAAGAATTAAGTGATGACACTGTGTTCCCTAAGCAAGAAAAGTCTGTTGTGACGTTCAGTATTTAGAGATCTTGGAAGTGAGTAATACAGTCATTGAAACATAAATCTCCATAGACGTGCTGAATAACAGCACAGACACAGCAGAATGCAGCCCTTCGCTAGCAGAGTAGGCTGAGAAATTGTTCCAGGACACTATACTAAAGAAAAAAGAAATGGAAATATTAAAAGTTAGGGGACTGTTGCAGTTATACCCAGAAATTCCACCATCCATCTAATAGAAGTTACATACAAAGAGAACTGAGAGACAGAGCTAAAGAAGTAACCAAAGAAATAATAATAGAAAATGTTTCCTGGAGCTAAAACAAAACAACAAATGTGATTTTTTGGTAAAGATTTTACTTGTGAGAGAAAGAGATAGGAGCAGACTTTTCACTGAGCAGGGAGCCCAACATGGGGCTCCATCCAAGGACTCTGGCATCATGACCTGAGCCAAAGGCAGGTGCTTAACCAACTGAGCCACCCAGGAGCCCCATGATTCTTTAAATAGAAATGGCCCAGTGGGCAACAACCAGTGCAATTATGGGGGGATATCCTTGTACACATGATGACAGTTGCAGGACTCCTGCTGCCCCCTTTGCACATATCCAGAGTCTCAATCAGGGACTCTGGGTTGGAACGTGAAAATCGGACTTTTGTTTGTTTGTGTGGTTCCAAAAACACTGCTCCAGGTAAAAGTAATTTGCAGATAAAATTGGCAACAGCTGCTCTCTAGAGCCGTAACTTGGAACTCTGAACTGAACCATGGTTCAGAGCTTTTGATCCTCACAACCATGCTCTCCCGGCCTGGTTGTATATCCCAATTGTCCCAGGCTCCTCTCAGGCTGAGTCCCAGTCTCCTTCCCACTGTTAACCCTCTCCCTGTGACCCCCACTGAGCAAGATCCTCCTTCCACCTGGTGCCCAGTGACAAGTGTCTTTATTGACAACTCCTCCAATGCTCCCTTGCATCTCCAACATTTCTCAGCCCTAAACTACTTACTGCTCTCCAGGCCCCCGTGCTGAGGGCCCTGATGCCTGACTCCTATCCCTGCCTTATTTTCAAGATACTGGCTCTGTTGGATTCATTTATTCACTTAACACACAAGAGCTTAGTGCATGCTGAGTACCATGCCAGGTCCTAGGGAGACATAGCTGAAAAGACCTGAAGCTTGCTCCTCCAGCAACTTCTAGTCAGAGGCAGACATGAGAGGGAAGGAGTGGACTACCGTGGGATACGGGTTATCATATTGTGGTTCTCCTAAGGCAGCCTGAGCCACCTGAACTTGACTTGGCCAAAGTTCTTGCAAAATTTCAGATTCTCCAACTTGGCAGTCCTCTAGATCATAATCCAGTAAGGATGTAGCCCAGGAAACTGTATTTTTTAACAAACTCAAGTATTGCAGGACTATAAAAACAGGATAACCCCTGGGCTCGAAGAGCTGTCTGAGGTCTCTGACTCAGTTTAGGGGAAAGCTGGGGAGTGAGAGAAAGGGTGGTGGGACAGCAGCTGGGTTGGTTGTTAAGAGGAATCACACCCCACAAATGTCTTGCCATGCTAAGGAGCTTGGGCTTCATAGGATGAGCTATAGGGAGCCAGTGAAAATTTTAAGGGAAGGAGAGAGGGAGTGGGGTCAGCACAGTATGCTTTTTAAAAATGACTTAACATTCTAGCAGGAAGGAGGATGAACAGAGGTGAGCTGGGGGCGGTGAGGGGGTGAGCCCGGGGGTGGAGAGACTAGTAGAAAGTGAAACATGATGGGGACCTGAGCCAGCTCAGTGGCAGGGCAGACAGAGAAGGGAGAGCTGGAAGTCGGTTTGGGAGGTGCACCAGCCTCGCTAGGTGACAAGGACCAAGGTCGGACTTGTAGCTCCTGTACCCTGGGCTTGCCCCAGCCCTGTGGGAAGGTCAAGTTCTCAGTCCCCATTGCTTCCTACCTGCCCTGACCTGCCACGGTTCTCAAGGCCATACCAGGTCCTGTCCTAAAATATGCCAGTTACTGGAGGAAAATCATACATAAACATACCTCTCTTATACTTTTATTTTCATTGCCCTAACTGTTAGAGACCTTATCTAATTAGTCTTGATCAATGAATTGCCCTTCATATTTTGTTCTTATAAAAATCTAAATACTATGTGATGCTTCTCTGGGAGTTCTTAGTTTTATAGCTCTTTTAAAGGTTCATGCCCAGACTACCCTTTCAGGTTCCCAAACACCCTCAGGGCAACAACTTCAAGAATATGCAAGGGCAAGAACTGACCACCTGGATGCACCCAAACTTTCACTCAGTGAGAGGAATGTCACACGCCCACTTGCACAGGCTGCTCCAGAACATGCATTTTACGAGTTATGAGTGGTCACACAGAGAGTTACTCAATTTATATCCACTTGGCTGAGAGTTTGGAGGTAAACCCTTTCAAGCTTACCTAGGTCACCCAGGACTTCAAAAGTAAAATATTAGAGCTGTACCGAGTGAAATAATGGTTATTGCTGATTAACCCCGATGAACACTCATGATACAGCAATAAAGCAGGTATTATAGAACTATAGGCTTGATAAAATAAGTTCTGTGTATGTTACAGAGGTATAAATGTGCATTAACAATTGAAATAAATTATATGTGTGATAATAAAAAGATTGAAATAACTGCTTACAATTTACAAAGCACTTTCTCATTTATTATCTCATTTGATCCTCACAAAAATTCCTTAAGGTAAATTGTCTTAATAGCTCCATTTTATAAACAAGAAAACTGAGAACCAGAAAGATCAAATGACTAGTCTAAGGACACACGGACAACAAGACAACATTTATCAACTAGCATGCTTTGGGCTGCAAGTAACAGAAAACTCAAATTAAAATGTATGAAATAGTAAATAAAGGAAATGTAGGAACTCCTGTAACAGAAAAAGTCTAGGGGGGCAGAGGGCTTCAGGCACAGTTTGGTCCGAAATCCAGCCCTAGGATGCCTGGGTGGCTCAGCAGTTGAGGGTCGGCCTACGGCCCAGGGTGTGATCCAAGGGTCCCAGGATCAAGTCCCCCATCGGACTTCCTGCAGGGAGCCTGCTTCTCCCTCTGCCTGTGTCTCTGCCTCTCTCTCTGTGTCTCTCATGAATAAATAAATAAAATCTTTAAAAAAAAAAAGAAAAGAAAAGAAAAAAGAAATCCAGCCCTGTTTTATTGTGTCTTGGATTTATACTTTTTGTGTGTGTCAGCTTTATTCTCAGGCTCTTTTTTCATTTCATAGCACTTGTTGAAGCAGTTTCAGGACTAAACTAAAAGAGTTTAGTCTCTCTTCACACTAAGAGAGAGAAAGGACTTCTTTCTCCTACCACCAAATATGAGTACCAGGCTTCATTGTTATCACCAGGGGCCAAAGGAATGTCAAGTACTGATTAGCTCAGGACTGGGAGATCCCTGCATGAACCAGTGACCATGTCAATGGAGGCCACTGTCTAGAAGCTTGGGATTGGGTCAGTCTCCTTCAAACTCCACGGCTGTTCTGTCATGTGGGAGGGACTCATGCTACAGAGTCAACCGCAGTATCTGTGACATGTCAGGACTTGAATTCATGACTTAGAACTCTGAATCCTTTGGGTTTGCTTGCTTTTGGGCTTTGGGGTCTTTTTCTGGATCTTGTGTACTGTTATCCTTCACTCCTGGAGCAGACAACTCTAAGTAAAACTGCTATTTTTGTGCGTGTGAATGTGCCTGGAAACAGGTCCTTAGGTGACCAGAAGTCCTTTCCAACTGGTACACATCAAGATTGGACATTCCTCTCCATGTGCTGTCACTATCTGTGGAGTCTTTGGTTTCTTGGGCTCCTTCTCCAACTCACATTCTCCTACCTTCTTTTGCCTGATTCATTTGTGCTTCAAACACATTTTTGTTTCTTTATGTCAGGGACCAGCTAGGAAGACAGAAACCACCTTGAATATTTAAAACAGAGGAAATCTAATGCAATAAAATGAAAGAAAGTTAGAAGCCAAACAAGGGATTGTGAGGCAATCCAGAGACTAGCCACAGCAGGAAGTTGCTGCCACTCCTAAACTGGAGGGACAAAGGGAGGAGGTGATGCTACCCAAGCCCAGAGCCCGGGATGGCCCAGAGGAAGCCAGAACTATGGCAGGCTTCCGGTGAGAGCTGGAGCCAAAGAAGGGAGGCAGCAGCTGCCAGAGATGCCAACTCAGTGCAGAGGGAGAGGGAGAAACATACTGACTCCCCCTTTCTCCTGCTCTCCACACTCCCACCACTGGCCAGACCCAGTTAGGAGCCCACTGACAAGGGGTCTGGAGGGTCAGGTGCCCTGCATACAGAGCCAGCAGAGAAAGAGCAAGGAAAGGATCTCAGGTCCGAGACACCCAGAACAAGCATGCTTGCATGACAATACCATCCATGTTCATTGTGGGAAAATATTAGAAAATACAGATAGATACAGAGACAAAAAGGGAAAAATTATGATTTTATGAGGGGTTTTTTTCCCCCAGTTTTATTGATACATACTAGACATACAGCACTGTATAAGATCAAGGTGTACGGCATGATTGCCTGACATATATTGTGAAGTGATAACCACAATAAGTTTAGTTAACATTGATCATCTCATACAGATACAAAAAAAAAAAAAAAAGAAAGAAAGAAGAAGAAAGAAAGAAAGAAAGAAAGAAAGAAAGAAAGAAAGAAAGAACACTTTTTTTCCCTTGAGATGACAACTCTCAGGATTGACTCTATTAACTACTTCCCTATCTACCATAGAGCGATGATAACTGTAGTCATCATGTAGTACACCCCATCCCTAGTGCTTATTTATCTTATAACTAAAAGTTTCTATCTTTTGACCACCTTCCTCCAATCCCCCCACTCATCATCCTCTGCTTTTAGTAACCACAAATCTGATCTCTTTTACTATAAGTTGAGGTTTTTTTCTTTCTCTTTTATCTCCTTCCCTGCCTCCCTCCCTCCCTTCCTTCCTGTCTTTTATCCTTCCTCCCTTTCCTTTTGATTCACATATAAGTAAGATCAAGCAGTATTTGTCTTTCTCTGTCTGACTTATCTCACTTAGCATGATGCCCTCAAGGTCTCATCCATGTTGTCACAAATAGCAGGATTTCCTTCTTTCTCATGGCAGAATAATATTCCATCGTGTATAGACACCATATCTTCTTCATCCATTCATCCATTGATGGGCACTTATATTGTTTCCATGTCTTGGCAACTATAAATAATGCTGCCACTAAATATGATTCCAAAAAGTGCTAGAGAAGCAGAGAATATCATCTATTAACACTATGTAATAGGAATATTTTGTATATTAATAATGCTGTTTGTTCACCATTTTTCTCTCCATTAACTTTACTTTTTTAAAATATTTTGTGTACTGGAGAGAGAGAGAGACAGCACCAGTGGGGCTAAGGGCATAGGGGAGAAGCAGAGTTCCCACTGAGCAGGGAGCTCGATGATCCTGTGACCCCAAGATCATGACCTGGGCCGAAGGGGGCCACATAATCAACTGAGCCATCCAGGTGTCCCTCAATTAATTTTACATTTTGCACTTACTTCCAGGATCTTTGTTTGCTTAAATACAAAGTGTAGTGTGACTTAAAGGGTTATTTTGTTATTGTTTTGTCTTTATTGAGGGGGGAGCATTTTTTTGGTGAACATGAGTTTGTGCAAGTAAGTATATACGTATGTATTCAGTGAAGAATAAATTAGAAAATATTTCTATTTTAAAAAAAGAAACTATTTCTATTGATTGTCCTCCATCCTAAGTAGAAACGAATGTTTTTATTTTTTTGTTTTTGCCTAACAATGCAGAGAAAAGTAACTGCCCTGTGTTTCGAATATGAAGACATTCCAGAATTGGTTTTAACTGCTGTGTTAAATTTGTTTTTGAAAAACACATTTTAAAAAAATTAGGCTGCAATGAACATGGGGGTGCAGATATTTCTTTGACATAGTATTTAAGAGGCAAGTGTCAAGAGGCAGAGTTAAATCTGCCAGTCTCAGAGAACTGCTGAGTGAGGGGGGTCAATGTTCCAGTCCTCTCCCTGTCGAAAGGCCAAGCATTTTAGCAGTTTGCCATTTTGTTATATATGCCCTAAAACACTCAGTTTCTCCTCTCTATCAAGTCACAGATGAAAAAATAGATTTGACAACTGGGGTAAGCAGCTTTATTTCTTCCAAGAAACTGATTTGCTTCTTTTCTCAAGGAACGTGAACTATGTGACTTATCAGTTCTCCTCTTTTTGCCCAGGCTACCAGGAAACTCAAAGTTATCTCCCATACTAAGACCAACAAATTTTAGCCTTCACAGTGGACATGGGCTACTTCTCTCTTCTCCATGTTCCAAACTATGTTGTTTCATGTCAGCTCTACAGTGTATGTGTATGAGTCAAAAAGACAGAAATAAATACAGGCACATAAGGGAAAGACCCTTGAATTATATCCCCAGAGGGTTGCTGGGGCATCACTTGCCCTGTCCAACTTTGTCCCCTCTAAGCCAGCTGGCCAGCACTGGGGAATCATCTGCCACAGTGAAACAGATTCGGTCTACCGCCTTCCCCAACAGCAGATGGCCACTCCGTACTAATCCATGTCATACATCAATGCTGAGCGAGACACCACCATCCACTGGACAAATCACTAGTGTCCTTGCTCCAACTCAGCAGGCTAGGCATTATGTGTGTGTGCTCAAATGGACTCTAGTTCAATAAGTTTTCAGCTAGAGGGGGGTGCCAACTGAGCATCTTAACAATGGAAAGAGGGAGAGCAAGAGGCTTCCAGAGGGATTATGGTTAGATTTTTAATTACATTGGGCATTTTAATTAGGTCAGGCAAAGCTTTTGCAAAGAAGTGAAAGCATTTTCTCTTCAAGCAAGCACCTCTCTGGCCTGTTTTATTTCCTTGATTCACAAGTTAGTCTCTTTAGAGATGTTTCTCTTGTCCTTTGTTTATTGGAGGCTGATAGTCTGGCATCAAGCTAAGTTTAATATAATTTTTACTGTTGCTATCACATCCCCAATTCTATCAAGAGGGTTATGATCATGTTGTCTAGGACACCTTACCATGGCAATTACCAGGCCAGGTGCACACCCATACTCACCCCACCACACCCCTTTCTACTACGAATTTCAGAAATGAACTCGATGCTCATTCCCATTCTGTTGAGACAACAAGAACTTGTGACTCTGTGGTGTAGCAAAGTAGATATTTAGCAACTATCTAGATAGTTCAATTGGGATAGGCAAACAATTCATATAATTCAGGTTCTAGAGTATACCTGTGGGTCTAAAAAACATGGAAAATCCTCCAATTGCTTATAATTGATTCAGAGTTCTATAAACACACAGTCTGCTTTTATAGCAAATTTACTTTTCTAATTATGTTTTACATAATCTAATGTGTTCATATTAATTTGTCTTCTCTAGGCATATACCAGCCCAAAGGTATGTTGCCCGGGAAGCTGGGGAAGAAAACTGACCACAAGTCATCATCAGCGTCGAGCTGAAGGTTGGCAATAACAGTAAAGATCCAGTACTGACAAAAGAAAGGAAGCACTGCAGAGTTTGGTTTGGAAAATGGTGCACATGTGCGTGCCCACAAGCTCATGTGTGTGCAAGTTCCATTCTTGGGTTGCACTGAAGAGTTGGGTCAGACCCTTAGCATGACTTTAGAACATGGGCATCAATGGTGAATGACTGTAATAACAACCCACTTTAGTGGTGTGGTTGTTAGCCAGTAGACCTAACCCTGTGACTTTGAGCCAAGACTTGAGGTGGATCTTAGGTCTGGACTTGTCAGGAGGCCTAGCTAGGCCTTCAGCAGATAGAGTCTTACTGCAGAATGATATCACACTAACAATGAGACTTACTGGAAAAACAAATAAAATGCTTTAAATGTTTAAATGCACTTCCAAGTATTCATCCTCCAAATATTTAGACTCTGAGCTGACTGGGCCAAGAGCCCAAGCTTCCTGTGCATGCTGGATGGTTCCAACAATCTCCCCAAGATCAGCAAATATATAACAACTTAAAATATCATCCTTTTGGAGCCAAAACAATTATTCCCCAGGTATTCCTCCAGGAAATCAGCTGGGTCCCTGTCCAAAGTCCTCTGTAACGTCTCCAGGAGTTGATTCATTTTTAATAAATTTTCACGAAGGCCTTCATAAGACCGTAGTCTGTGTCCACTGTGAGGTGGCAACATAAACAAAAGTGGGAAGGTGATTTTGAGGTAGAGGTGGGGAGGAGGAAAAGGAAGGGAGACAGAGAGGATGCAGAAAGAGCAACGAGCAGCCCATTGAGGAAACTGGTGGCCATAGAAGGCTTTGATGCGTAAATCAAATCTTCAAGAGGAAGTATGAGAAAACCAGGAATTTTGTTTTTGTTTTTTAAGGGAGGGGGAGAGGAGGGCAAGGGTAGTGGAGACTGATTTCCTTTTGCATTTAAATTTCCCTAAATTCAATTGTCATCAAATTCATTCTCCTTTTCCCAGGGATATTCATACAAAAGCTTCCTTTTCTTGTAGCCTACACAGCAAAAAAATAAAAATAAAAAAATAAAAAAATAAATCTGATTCTAGAGTTGAGCCATCTCTTAACTAAGAAGCTCCACCAAATTAAAGAAATACATTTCATATAGATCTTGATTCTAGAATATTTTATTAGTACTTAGTTCAGTCTTCCTTGTGGACTAGGTAGGACAGTGGAGTCGAATTTTACACGCATTTAACTTTGGTAAGTTTGATTATACAAGAAATAGAGAGAGATGGTTGGGGTATGGCGGTGTACGTGTGGGGGCAGGTACTGGCTGAGAAGCAGTACACAGCCTCTTGGCATGGCACCTCCCTAGGAGAGTTTCAAGGGTAGTTTTGCTTATCTGTGGCCTTCATCTTGTGGCTCGCCTCAGAACCTGACCCTCCGATCAGACACATCAATGCCAAAAGATGGCCCCTCAAGTAAACGGAAAAATAAAAAAAGAAGTGGAGTCATTTTTCTGATGTTTCTCAATCTGTACCATAACTAAAATCTTGGCTTTCTAAATCTTTGTGCCCAACTACAAAGCCCACCACAATCTCTTTTGCCTTTTTCTTTATTCCGGGGTACAAAAATGGGGTTCACAAATGGAAAGTATGGCAGATGGAGCCTCCCTTCTTCCCTCCCTCCCTCTCTCCTTCCTTCCTTTCTTCCTTCCCTCCCTCCTGCTCTTCTCTCCTTCCAATATTTGTGGAATATTAACAATGTATCAGGTGCAGGACTCAGCAGTAAGCTACTGCTGTATCCAGAAGGGAGTCCAAAGACCTAGTCTTGACTTCGTTATGTGGAATTTGCACTGTGACATCAGGGGAACTGCTGATCCTTCTGGGTCTTGATCCACCATAAAAGGTGGGGGGAAATGGCAACTAAGTTCTAAACTTTCTCCCCCAGTGATAAAATTCTGTGAAATCAACTTAGAAATATTTTCTTAAAACTTAAAGGAAAAAAGGGGAACGAGGGTGGTTCAGTTGTTTAAGCGTTAAACTCTCTAGCTCAGCTCAGGTCTTGATCTCAGGGTCGTGAATTCAGGTGCTGTGTTGGGCTCCACGTTGGGCATGAAGCCTACTTATAAACAAACAAACTTAAAAGAAATAGAGCAAACTGTCCTTATAGCAACTTCATCTATTCCTAACAAGCACTGTGCCCTAAGCAGCGCTTGCTCCTCAGCTTCACCCTTCCATGCTGCTGCCAGCTCCACCTACCTCCCTCTCTCCCTCCAGATTCACCATCACCTCCTCCTCCTCTCAGCTCTGGGGCTTCCAAGCAGACACTTCCACAAAGTGAAGAGATGTCTTTCTAGATTTTCTTTCCTGCCATAGATGCTGTTGTTCAGGCCCCGGAAGGAAGGCTGATTCAGGCTTTAGTGTTTTGATGAAAAGGCAGGATAGCCATGTTATGGACAAAAGATATGGAAATCAATCTCTTGTAAGATTAATCATACTTTCAGATTGTGCAAATGCTTCATTTTCAATGACTGCATCATTTGCAATGTGGCTTTGTGTTCTAGCATCGGGCATGTGAACCTGTTAGCACTTAGTTGGTGAATTTGGCAATAGTAGGGGTTCACGCACCAATTGTCTTTGTTTAATCTAACCTGAAAAATAATAAAACACTTGGTTGCTCTCAAAAGGAAAAATATTCTTATAAAATGCTTGAGTGTCTGTGATATCATATCAGGGAATGTTGACCAAACACTACTGTAGATAATACCTGCTTCTTAGTTATTCTATTCAATCAATAAATACATATTTGAAGTAGGTCTATTCAGTCAACAGGTGAGTTTAATTCACTCCCGGAGCATTAAAGAGAAGATAAGAAACGTATAATTTCCTGATATCACGGGAGATGCAGTGGAAAACCAGAACACTTAAATCTGAATCGCACTTAACTAAATATGTGATCCCAGCCGACGGGCTCTGTCATTGTGAGTTTTCTATTCCTTGCAAGGACATTAATGACTCCTGCTCTATCTTCCTCATAAAATGTTGGTGATGATAAACTGAAGGCATGTAAGAAGAAAAATGGATTATAATTATAGAATGTTCCCATTGCCAAGGACTTCACATATCCACTCACTTAATCTTCACAAGAACCCTCATTTTATAAGAAACCACATCCTTGCGAGGAGGAGGGGCTTGCTAATAAAAGGTAGAGATGGCATCCCAACCAAAGCAGAATCCAAGCATTTACCCCCATATGATAATCAATTACACAAAGGTAGCTCCTAAAATTTTTTAATGCAAAAGAGGAGGAAAAATCTTTTTATTTACCCTCCCCCACTTATAAAGGCAAAATGGAGGAGGATAAATGTTTGCAATATTTTGAGTGCACGTTACATGATTAAGATGACTTTGCTAGGTTAATAGCATGAGAATGTTTCACATTTTGTGGTTTTCTTACAAAGTTACAATGCTTTTGACTTATTAGGCTTAAAAATACCACCCATTTACGCAACAATCCCACATTTTCCTCTTGAATTTGCATTCCAACAAATTAAAATAATTTTTTAATATCATGGCATTACAAATTGCTGGACTCAAGGGAATCCAGCATCTTTTGCTTTCTGCCTGCTTCTATGAAGCAAGCTAAAACTTGAAAACCAAAGACACCAGCAACCTTCCAGCAAACAAAGGCAGTCATTATGTTTTCTGCACTTAGGAGCTTTTCCTCTGCCAGGCAGATACAGAGAGTACTCATCTCCTTCCAACTCCCAAATCTCTTGACTTCCTCCTTCTCCTTCTCTCTGTCTAGGGCCTTTTGAGTGAGATGGCCAATAAGCCCCTTGTTTCCAATCTCTGCAGGAACAAGTGGATGCTACTCTCAGTGTCCACTAAACCATAAGTCCTTTGAGGATACAGGAAGACATCCACCAATCTCAAGATCAAAACGCAACAAGGGGAAGTTAGCAAGGAAAGGAGGGGCTGCCCACCACTGCCTTCTCTTACAAAAATGATAGAATCTCTGGGCATACTAAGCAGCTTACTCTTGCCTACTGCATATACTTAGCAAGGGTTCAAGAATAATATTCTCTACTTAGTTTCACTTTTTAAAATGTTCTTATAGTACAATAAACAACATCGTTAGGAACTGAATACTTTGAATGTTCTCCTTCTGAACTTCATAGTGATAAGGATTGGAACCTGTGTCCAGCAGGCTCCAACACTTTGGCCCTTTTCTTTCTTTATTTCCTTTCTTTTGAGAGAAAGAGAGAGTAGGAACAGGGGGGAAGGACAAAAGGAGAGGGAGAGAGAGAATCTCAAGTAGACTCCTCGCTGAGACTGAAGCCAGACTAGGAACTTGAACTCAAGACCCTGAGATCATGACCTAAGCCAATATCAAAAGTCAGATGCTTAACCAATTGAGCCACACAGGCACTCCCTTCTTTTTTCTTTTATTTTTTTAAAGTAAGCTCTACACCCAGTGTGGGGTTTGAACTCACAACCCCAAGATCAAGAGTTGTACACTCTGTGGTTGAGCCAGCCAGGCACTCCCAACTCCTGCTGTTTTCTTAACAACAGACTGATCTGAATGGATTCCCAAGATCACAGAGTAGCCATTTATGATAATTTCTTCTTAATTATTTCATTCCACATTCTAAAATATGTGTAATTATATATTTTCAGGAAAACAACACCAAGACATCTAAAGAGAATGGGAGGGGAAATTTTTTTCTGAGTTTTTTAGGTTTTAGTCACAAAAAGCAACACATCTACTCTAAGCACCTCTTTCTGTCTTTGATTTTATGATTCCTGTAATGTTTCTCTGGCCCCCACTGCTAGGAAGCGATAATGGGGTAAACCCAGAGAGGGTTATCAACAGATAGCCAAATCAACGGAAAAGATCAATTGAAAATAAAATGGTTTAAGATGGGTTGACTTCTGGAAAAATCAGGGTAGCCATCTCTTTTTCACATGTCAGCACGCATGTCCTAAATACTATTCTCCAGCCTGCAAATTGCTTGCATTGTCCAACAAAGCAGGAATGCCCAAGGGAATAGGACCTTGTCACCTTCTTTGCTACTCCTACTGATAATCCAGCAGGATTCTTGATATGTCTGGATTGGCCCTGGGCCATCCCAACAACTCTAGCAGTTCTACTGTCACTTCTCTCAGCATGGTTGTTTTCACAAAGAGGACATTCCTAATCATTCAACAGGAACTGGGTCATCACAACTAATTACTCACCAGTTAGAAGAATGAGTTCTATTAGACGAGCATTCCCTTCCAAGCATGAGGATGGCTTGATCGTGATACAGGGTAAAGTGTCCACCATCACATCCTTTCTCAACAGGTAGTGGGGTGGGGTGCTTCATCCCCAAAAAAATCCATCAGGAAAAGAAGGACAGTTTCAGAACATTTAAGGTTGTCCAACTAGTCCAACTTAAGTCGGGAGTGGTTAATACTTGCAGGTATAATGCCTATCATTAGTTATTCAGGAAAGCAGCATGGGAAGTTACTATCATCTCAGATGGCCCAAAGCACACAAGTCAATTAAGCAGCCCAATGAAGGTGACACCAGGCATGAGTGATGCCCAAAGATGGTGACACACCCAGCATGGCTGGGTACGAAGCAAGCTTCCTGATACCTGAATGCGTTGTGAAATACTTGTAAACTCCTTCGATAAACATCTCCCATTCTTGTGATAAATAGAAACTACCAAGGAAAAAAAGCACTAGACCACTAAGCCAGAATACAAATTGATGGAGAATGGTGGCGTCCACAATACTGAATAGCCTTGGAGGCTCTTTGATCTGTGCATTACTATATTTGGCTCAAGGCCGCATTAAAACCAAGCAGTGTATGTTTGGGCCAATAAATAGAGCTAATAAAAGTTATCCTTGGACTGGGACTCTTTGAATGGATGGAACACAGGTCATTTGTGGTGTTTGGTGACTGTGAATGCAGACAGGTACTGCTGCTATGTATATACAGGTCCCTCTGCACCCTACATGAGAAGGGCTAGGAGCACCCAGGAGAGTAAACTGGAGCATAAACTACTTGAAGTCCCAGCATACAAAATTCATTTGACAAGTATACATTGAGCATCTACTAGATGCCAGAGTTTAAACAGGAAGTATACAGAGATGAATGAGAAGTAAGCCCTGCCCATGAGACTCCAGACTTTATGTATCCCCAACAATAACACAGCTCAGATCATGATGGTGGCCAAGCAGAAGGAAGAGCAATCCATTCTACATGGGGGAAATTCTGAAAGGCTTTACAAAGAAGGTGCTATTTAGCTGAACCATAAAGAAGGAATGAAAAAACCAACAGTTAGAAAAGGTGGTACTCTGAGCAGACACAAGCTAAGCAAGTCTTTGAAGAACTGAGGGACAAAGGCAGCTAGAGAGAGTGCTAGAATTCTGACAAGGAGGGAGTGCAAGGCCTGAGGCTGGAAAGGTCGGTCAGGACAGGCTGCAAGTGGTCTGGAATGACTTCACTACACCTGCACCTGACCTTATTTTTGTAGGCCAAGGGTTGTAGACATTATATATCTTTGTACTTTATATTTGTTTTTAAATTTTTGTATTCCAGCAGAACTTTTGTCAAGTGATTCCTACTTGAAACTTGAATGTATATATACCTAAGAGGAATGATGCTTTATCAATGCAAACTGACTTTTATACTTTCACCTTTATTATTCCATTTGTCTTTTCTTAAATTAACCAAAGGGAAAAAATTATAATCGTTGGCATGTTAGTCAAGATTTTTTTTCCCAGTGTGAATGATAGAAACTCCAATCTCAACTAACTCAGAGAAGAAACAAAAAGTGAGGGATGAGAAGGATTTATTTATTTCTGTAAATTCAGAAGTGGTTCTGGGATTCAGGAGAAGCTAAAAGAGTATGATCAAAGCTTTTTGCCCATTTTAATACAGCTCTGCATCCCTCTCCACTGGCTGCTCTGCTCTCAAGAAGGGCTTCCTCCCTGTGGTGGCTCCAGCAGCTCTGAGCTTATAACCATCTTTATCAGTTGCAATCTCCTCCCCCAAGAGAACCCAACACAGTCCCACAACTAAGCCTCAGTGGTTGGGCCTGGCTCACACACCTCTCCCTAAACCTGTCACTGTGGCCTGATAATGGTGCCTACTGAGTGGCCAGAGTGGGTCCCCAGGACACCCAGAGTCTCCATGGACTGAGTATGGAAGCAGATGTTGTCTCAGAGGGAAACTGAGGTGCATCCCAGGAAGGATGCTGGGCAAGTAATAACCACACAGTCTACTCTGCCGTGCCTATATAATGTGAAGATTTTAAACTGGGGGTAAGGAATGACAATTATACGTTTTTATCAGTCTTAACACCCAGTCTCTTTCTGTATTTTATTGTAGTTGCACAGTATTGACAAAAATCTCGATTCACATAGGGAGTAGTTACAAATAGTAATTGTTTGGGTTTTTTAAAAGGATTTTATTTATTTAGAGAGTGTGTAAGTATGCAGAGAGGCAAGTAGGGGAAGGAGCAGAGGGAGAGGGAGAGAACCCAAGCAGACTCCACACTGAGCAGGGTGCCTGATGCAGGGTTTAATCTCACGACCCTGAGATCATGACCTGGGCCAAAATCAAGAGTTGGACGTTCAACCAACTGAGCCATCCAGGCACCTCCAATAGTAACTGTTTTTTTAAACAGCATACCTGGAACATTCAGGATATCCTTCAGTTAAATTTGTGCCTAAGTTTGAAAGTAGACCAAAGGTTGAGTAACAGGAAATTCTATTTCAAAGTTTAATTACAGAAACCATGATGAGGCTCCTTTGCTGATTTCAGTGTTCACTGGGAAAATGCTTCTCAAATATATCTGTAATATATAATGATAAATTCAGCAACATCATTTAAAAAAAAAAAAACTCCGATATCTCAGCGACTATGGTTCAAAGCCTGAATACAGTAAAATAAATGTCTTGCTATTTGAGTCACAATTTGAAGTTTCAACTGAAGTGCTGACATGTTATCAGCAAGTAGGCATCATGATATTATAACCCCATGTTGCCAAATCAAACGCATTCAGCTTACTAAAAAACATCAACCAGTGATGTAACTCTTATATCAGTCCTATTTTGCAAAGTTTCCTTTTGGAGAAAATAGTGATTTCTCATCTCAATTGAAATAGTAATAATAATAATAGCTTCTTTTGAGACTGTGGATAAATATTACCTGAAAATAACAAATTCAGGAGCTCACAGCCTTATACATTCCAAATAACTTTGAAAAGCCTGGTTTGATGACCATGCCCTATTAAACTGACAATACAGAGTATTATCAACCACGGTTTTAAAAGATGCTGCTACCTCCTTAATAGGAAGCCCTTTCTAGGCAACTTTCAAGTGTCTTTTCTAAAATCATGTTTCAGAGGCACCTGGGTGGCTCAGTAGTTAAGCATCTGACTTTGGCTGAGGTCATGATCCCAGGGTCCTAGGATCCAGCCCCCCATCAGGCTCCCTGCTCAGCAGGGGAGTCTGCTTCTCCTTCTGCCCCTCCCTCCAGCTCATGTTCTCTCTATCTCTCTCTAATAAAAATAAATAAAATCTTTAAAATAAATAAAATCACATTTCAGCAACACTTTGCACCACTATAGTCGTTCTACATTATTTTATTTTTCCTGGTGTGGATGGCATGCTTTCTTTGCTAGACTGAAAACATCCATAAAGCTGGGACTCTGTCTCCCCTCATGCTCCCTCCTCATACAGCACAGCATAATGTATACTAAGAGCTTAGCCTAATGTCTAATAGGAGGCAGGGCTCAGTAAATGCTCAGAAAAGAAATGCATTTAAAAAAATTAATGTGGCACATTTACCACAAAGTTGAAGGGGGATTTTTGCCTAACCATTGTGTCAAATAAAATTCCTGCGATTAAACAGTTTTGTACCCCAAATCGGTGGTAGACAAAATCAAAAACCAACACCTTACCTCCTTAGCGAAATGCTCTCTGACTGCTCTCTGTGTTCTGAGGGCTCTTCTGGCCACGTGCAGCTCACACTTTTCACCAGCCATTCATTCTTCAAACAAGTGGTGAGCACCTACTATGTGTTCGTGTACTGTCCTGGTTGCTGAGGACGTTTTAAGAAGGCTTTGAACATAGTCCTTGACCTCAAAGACTGTAGTCGGGGAGAAACATAACAAATCATCATAAAGCCACCTGATATGGGCCATAATAGAGAGACTAATATTACATGGTGTCGATCAGGCTTTTTTAGGTTGCCAGGAAGACAGACGTGCTCTGGTGACTTGGGTTAATGTGGTTCATTGTGAGGATACCGGAGGAAGTGGAGAAGAGCAGGAAGCAGTTACAGCAGCTGCCTGGCGGAGCTGGGAATATCATTCAGGACACAGTATACCTCCAGCCACCTGTTTTTCTTGACATTGCTTCAGCAGTAGGCATCTGTTGCTCCTTCTCTAATGCTCTGCCAGTATGGTGACTCAGCTACACTCTGCCTCTGCTTTTCTCTCCTCATGCTGCCTAATC
Source organism: Vulpes lagopus (assembly GCF_018345385.1). Lineage (NCBI taxonomy): Eukaryota > Metazoa > Chordata > Mammalia > Carnivora > Canidae > Vulpes > Vulpes lagopus. The sequence continues at coordinate 134,079,784 of NC_054827.1, read as the reverse complement.
CTCCCCACACTTCTTTTCCTCTACTCCATTGTTCCTGTTTTGTCACGGCTCCCACTTCCATGGGGACAGGGCTCTCTGACTGCTCTCAGGGTGTCTGCCCCTTTCTAGCCAACCTTTTGGTTGAGCTCTCTTCCACCTCCACACCCAATAGATTTCAAATTCAAACTGAATTTGAAAGAGCCTTTGTTTGATTGGCCAGTCATCACCTAGGAAACAGTGGCCACATGAGTTGGCACTCATGCCTCAGCCCGTTTCAGTGGCCACTGGACACTCCATGTATGACTGTCTTTGGGTCAGTCATCAATTCTCAGTTCAATCTGCTGTAGCCCTGGAAGCAGGGCTCATCAGGTTTATATGCATCACAAGAGGGTTGTAGGTGAGGCTGGCAATCTTATCAATTGACTTTTCTTCAGTACAGCATTCCACAGCATTGCTTGCCATCTCAAGTTTGTGGCAACTGTTGGGCTTTGCTATGTATAATGTCAGAGTTACAATTGATTCTTGAAATAGAGTTTTTAAAAATATTTATTTATTTATTTTAGAGAGAGCGAGAGCGAGAGAAGATGAGCAGGGGAAGAAGGGCAGAGGGAGAGAGAATCTTAAGCAGGCTCCTCACCCAGCAGGTATCCAACTTGGGGCTCCATCTCAGACCCTGATATGATCTGAGCAGAAACCAAGAATCAGAGGCTCAATGGACAGAGCCACCAAGGTGCCCTGAAATAGACTTCAAAAGTTATTTTAAACAACTAAAAATTAAAAACAATGCCCCATAGGAAGAAAATAGTTGAGTAAATTATATTTATAAGAAGGAATATTATACAGCCCTCCTAAAGAATCATAGTTTGGAGGATGTATCATGACAAGAGAAAATGCTTATTGATATAATGTTAAATAAAAATCAGGATGTACCAAGTTATATAGTATTATTAATGAGTTAATTTTACACTCATGTATGGAATTGAGAGAGAATAAACTGGAAAGACAAAATGGCAGGGACTTGGGATAGTGAGGTGATGTATAAGTTTTATGTTTTTTCTCTTATGCATTTTTTTTTATTTCTCAACCTTTCAAAGGTAAAGGAAATATTCTCCATTTTAAGATATATAAAGCAGTATAAATGACCACCCTTTCTTAAGGGGGCAAAACCCATAAATTGACTTGACAAAAAATACGAGATATTTTGGATCCCACTTTCATTAAAGAAAGTGAGGTTTTCTTTCTTATTTAAAGATGCCTAACAGCAAAGAAAACAAAGATGACAATGAAATCAAAAGTACAACAGAATAACAGGAGGCATGATGGCTAATCATGCACCCTGTGTTTTATATTCTTAGAAGGTTGTCTGGGTTGTCAAAATATAGTCCTTGCTCATTCAAGTCATGTACTCATGGAACACAAGGGAATGGGATTCAGGAGGTGCAAAATGGGAGACAGCCTGCAAGCAACTGAAACCCAATGGAAAAAAGTACTAACAAGATAATACAAAGGAGCACGGAGGCCCAGAAGAGATGGCTAGTTCTGCTTGTGAAAGTGAGGGAAGAATTTAAAAAGTGAGTGACATTTGAGCTGAGCCTTAAGTAATAGTTATTGAATTGTCAAGGGATCCAGGAAAAGGGCACCTTTCTTCCCTTCCTGAATTCTAAACTAATTGAGAAATAATACAGAGGTATTAGGCAGATGGGAAACCAAACTATCACCTTTATTTGATATAGTTGATATTGAAGAATAAGGCTTTATGGTTGCAGGTAAGTGGGTTTCCAATTCTGAACCCAGAATTACACAGATTTATCCACACAGTCACAGGATGGCATGGCAGAGACAGACTTCCTGATGGAGGGCAAGACTCCTCTAAAACTTACAACAGGTGAATCAGTGCAGAACACATATCTTCAGAAGTCAGACTCACCCCAAGAAGGAAAGAGACTGGAATACATGAGTTTGATGTAGTGGGTTGAATGATGGCCCCCTAGAAGTTTTGCTCACCCAGAATCTGTGATTTGTAATAAACCTTCTTTGTGGATGTAACTAAGTGAAGGATCTTAGGATGAGATCATCCTAAGATGGATGGGACCTAAATCAAATGGCAGGGGTCCTTAGAAGAGATGGACAGAGAGGCCATGTGAAGATGGAGGCAGAGCCGGGAGTGGTGCATCTGCAAGCCAAGGAACACCAAAGATTACAGGCAACTATCAGAAGCTGTGAAAGAGGAATAGCACAGAAACTTCCTCAAAGCCCCAGAAAGGGACCAATCCTGTCCACACCTTGATTTTAGACTTCTGGCCTCCAGGACTGCAAAAGAATATATTTCTACTGTTTTAAGCCATTCAATTTGTGCCAATTTGTTACTGTAGCCATAAAAGACTAATACATTCTGTTTCTTCTAAACTCGGCTGTCTGTGAGTAGAGAGAGAGGGGGGAGGGGCCAGATAATTCCCCTAGTAGAGTTGCCTCTACATAAAAGGAAATAGTATGAATGGGGGAAGCATATCTTCCCTCTAAAATAATAATAAATGCGTGCTAGTTTTTTTTATAAATAATTTTTATAAAATTATTTTATAATAATTTTTGAGTGCTAGTTGTACCAGCTCTTGTTTCAAGTGGTTTCAGAAAGAATACAATAAGGGACTATGTAAGGAAAGGGAATTCCAGGCTAAGGGGAAAGCTCCGTGGGGTTTCCCCGACCCACACACTTCCTCATCTATTCCTATACAACTTCCATCCAACCCACAGACATTTGGTCCAGGGCTCCTGTGATTTACAACTTTGAGTCTTTGAGTTTCTCACATCCTCTAGTCATAAAGATAGGAAGGTGTTTAATTATAAAATTTATATAAATATTATATAATGTTTATGAAAAAATAGAGCTATATTAGTCAGGGTTCCCCAGAGAAACAAAACCAAAAGTTAGTGATGTAAATGTTCGTCAGATCTAAAAATATCTTCACAGCAACATCTAGACTTGTGTTTGACCAGCTGGTACCATACATAGCCTTACCAAATTGACCCATAAAATTAACCCTCACAATGGGATTTTTGTGCTTAATTTATACATTTTTTTAAATTGTGGTAAGATACATGACATAAAATTTCCCATTTTAACCATTTTTAAGTGTACAAGGTCAGTGACATTAAGTACAATCACATTGTGGTGCAGAACTCTTTTCTTCTTGCCAAACTGAAACTCTGGATCCATTAAACAATAACTCCCCATTTTCCCTTTTCTCCAGCCTTTGGCAACCTCCATTCTACTCTGTGTCTCTATGAATTTGACTACTCCAAGTATCACATATGAATGGATTCATACAGAATATTTCCTTTTGTCATTAGCTCATTTTACTTCCATATGTCTTCAAGGTTCACCCACGTTTTAGCTTGTATCAGAATGTCCTTCATTAGAGCTGAATAATGTTCCACTGTATGTATAAACTACATTTTGTTTCTCCGTTCATCTGTCAATGGCCACTTGCATTCCTACTGCCTCTTGGGTATTATGATTTATGCTGCTATGAACATGAGTGTACAAATATCTTTCCGAGATCCTGCATTCAATTCTTTTGAATACTTAAAAGAGGAGTCACTTGATCATGATAATTCTATTTAATTTTTTTAGGAACCGTCATACTAATTTCCACAGTGGCTGCACAATTGCACTATGCTCTAGTCAGCATTTTAAAACTGGTAGCAGAAGAGAAGATTAACAAAATACATATACGTTAATATTCAGCCTATAACCACACACACCAAAGTGAGCAAAGCACTCAACAAGTAGTGAAAATAAGTTACAGGTACTGCAGGTTGACTATATAGTCTCCATTCAACCTTTCGATCTTTCCTAACAGAATTCCAATTATATTCAGTTGCTCTCCTCTTCTCCACAGTGGCATGTGCCTCAGTGGAAACTAACCCCAGCTCTAGGAAGGCATTTGATTGGTCTAAGGAAAGTATTGCCCTTGTCAGGAGTTAGGCGGTGCTCAGGCAAATGACTCAATTTTGGCCAATAAAACAAAAGTGAACTTAGTAGTGGGGCTCCTGAAAAATTATTCCTAATTCTTACAAAAGCATCATAGGAAGAAATCCTTTCTCTTCTTCCTCTAGACGTTGTCATTTCTTCATATAATTCTTGGAATTGCTACAGCCAGGCTGCCACTAACCTGAGGATCAAGCCAACATTAACCATGAAGAAGTGGAGAGATGGAAAGAATCTAGGTGCTTGGCATTAACATCATTGATGAGTTGCTGAATTAACTGAGTTCAGAGTCTACCCTATATACTCTGGTCTACTTGACGACAGAACAAGTTTATAAAAATATTTGGCCTTCCATGAAAATGTAATCTGGTTATAACTACATGAAAGCTGAAAACAGAGAAAAGGGTAAAAAAGAACAAAAAATAAATAGCTCACAATTTCACTGTATTGCTCAGGGTCCTTGGTTGCAAGCAATAGAGACCAACTCTGGTTCACTTAAGTAGAAAAAGAGTGTATTGGAGGGATTGTTGAGGCTTTATCCTCAGGTTAGTGGCAGCCTGGGCTGTAGCAATTCCAAGGAGTATATGAAGAAATGGCAATGCCTAGAGGCAGAAGAACCAGGAGTTTTTCCCACGGGAAAACCAAGGGGAAAGCTCCCAGGGGAGCCAAGCTCATCCCAATCTATGTGATGCCACCGTTAGCATCAACAGCACCACAGGCACTGCCACCATCACTGTGTCTGCCATCACTCTCATCCTTTCACTGTCATCTCCACCCCCACTGTGATGATCTGCTTTCTGACTGTCCAAGTGTCATACCATCACTGCAACTTGAGAAGGCAAGTCAGGGGCTAGGGCACAACATTTAAGGATCATAGGCACCTGAGAATGAGTGCCTCCTTAAATTGTACACCTAAGCACCCTAGATGCCTCGCTAGCTTACCTTACTCCAGATTCTGGGTCACACACCCAAGTTTTGATATTTTAGGTGGAAGCCTGGAAGCCTTTGGTGTCCAAGCCTAGGTCATATGACCACACCCTAGTGGCTATGCAGTGAGCAGGAAAAGGACTCCCCTTTCAGTTTCCACAGGCAGCTAGGGCAAGGGACTCTACCAAAACTGAACACAGTGGAGAATTGCCCCCAAATAGGAACTACTCAGAGATGACCACAGTTAACACGGTTTGGGAGCAGTTCCTTCAGATTTTCTTCCCTGCGTATATATCTTGAGGGTGGATACAAAAAATGATTTTATGTTTCTTACCATAGTTTTTTTGTTCTTAGAAAATATCCAATATTCTAAGTTGCAATTTACTCCACATTTTCTCCTAACCATTGTCATACCCTGATATCTGAACTACATTACCTCTGTCATATGTGACTCAAAAACAAAACAAAAAACAACGGTTTATTTTGAATCAATCATATGTTAGGTTTATACCTTTATTACGAACATCTGATCATTGGCCAATGACCCACATTGTTAATTCTTTTCTAAAATCATTGTAGTTTGCCTTTGAAAGTCCTGTCATAGATATTTAAATTGTAGTAAGTAAGAGGATTGGCAATCCCAAACCCCCCCATACAAAACAAGTGTGTCAATGACAAAGTCCTATCAAAGAATCAAAATACTACCAAAAAGACCCCCAAAATCCCAAAGTATGGAATTCACTAAGTGCACTGGCTGCTTTTACTTTAACGGTGATACTTATAGAAAGAGGAAAAGTTTTTTGAAGTGTAAGCAGCTTAACAAGGAGGGAAAAAAATAGATATTCAAACAAATCTTAAATGGAAGGAAATTGTAGAACATTATGATTTTCAATTTTGCCTTTCAGGGTAACTTCTTTTCTTAAAATTAAAATGTATTTACTTTAAATTTACATAGTTTAATCTTTCTCAAAGCCTGGTCAGAAGTCTTTTTTTTTTTTTTTTAATTTCACTTTCTTTAATGGTTAAAAAAAAAAATCACTCAAGTCCTCTCTGCAAGTTTACTTGCAGTTTTACTTTGCCTTCATAAAGCTGATTCAGTTGACAGTTGCTAAGGTGATGGTCTTTTTACAAGACATTTTATTTATGGAGAATAGCTAAAGGAGAGGCACATTTTACTTGAGAATTCCTAGAAAATGATGCTTGGGTTTGCCATATATGTCACTCTGGGTCAAATTTTAAAGACAGGAGAACTAATAGATGTTGTGAAACTTAATTAAATTAAGGACAAATGTACTCTGTAAACAAACGCTTTAAAGTTTCCTAGCTGGTGGCTATATTTTCATCTCTTCACTCTTTATTCGGTTGTTTAAGACTATGAAACTCAGACCTCATTAGTGGCCTGAAAGATTTAAAGAAATAAATTTTCTTACATGGTTCAAGAAGCAGATGTAAATATTCAAAACAAGAATCATGCAATGAGATTTTTTAAATTATTTGTCCTAATTTACTTGAAATCCCTTGAGTCAGGGACATCACCTCCTACCAGTTGACTTCATTTTACCATCTATTGTTGTCATTGTTGTTATCATTACTATTAAAGAATTCATTGCAAATGGTAGGGATATCCAGAAGGATAAACCCAAAGCTACTTTCTTCATGGAACTACTTGCCCTACATTCACCATTCCTAAGCTGCTGTATTTCTTGAGGGAAATGTATGCGTAACTCACCACCTTTAATTCCCATCTTCTTACCCCAAAAGCTAGCAGTAGAAAGTTGACAGGCAGAGCTTCTCAATCTATTTATCCTCAGTTACAGTCTTATGATATAATGGGACCCAATGGAAAGACTGTAAAGGGCTTCTGGGTATATTTTCCTCATTTCTAAAGAGAAATACAAGACAGAGACATTTCATTTTTCTCTTCTAGACTTTGATCATTTATAAGTAAATCCTGAAACTGTTGTAGACATCTTGTTAAAATGTGGACAGAAACAAAGATGCTGGAAATGACAGAGTGGAAATTTGGATAAAAGAAAATCTAGGACTATGATGGCATTGTTAAGCTATTAAACCTATAATCATTTTTCCTCCAAACTTCATATTTTGTGAGATATATGGGCCTTTATTGTTTAAATAACTTAGAGTTGGATTTTCTGTTATTTAAAACAAAAGCATTCTAAATGATTGTGACAGATTACAAAACTGGCCATAATTCTTCATCCTGTCCCCATATCTACAGCCTATATAATGCAATCCTGTTGGAGGAGGCAATTTCTTTACCTCTTAAATCTGAGCTGGGCTTGTGACTTGCTTTGGGCAATAGAATATGGCAGAAGCAATACTGAAAAGTTCAGAGCCTGGGCTTCAAGAGGCTTTGCTACTTTTTTTTTTTTCACTTGTGGAATCCTGCTACTGTTACATATAAAGAAGCCCAGGCTAGCCTATGGAAGAGAAGAAACCCTGTAAAGAGTGACTCCTTGTTCCCAGCCACCTCTTTGGAGCCATCAAACCATCCAGCCCCAACTAACCCACCAGTTGATCACAGATACATAAATGAGCTCAGCCAAGATCAGCCAAGCCAGCCCATACCAGACCTTCCCAGCTTCCCAATCAAATTACCAAACTACAGAATTAAGAATTAAGTTAAAACTTATTCTTTTAAGCTACTATGTGTGGGATCATAGCCAAAGGTAATTGATATATGGAAAAAAGTAAAAAATAGAGATTGTTGCTAAGAACAACAACTTCTCTTAACTGCATGTTTCATCAAGCAATCTTTAAATATACAGTTGACCCTTGAAAGATCTGAAGAGTGAGAGGTGCTGACTCCCTATGGAGTTGAAAATCTATGTATAACTTTGACTTCCCCTCAAATTAACTACTAACAGCCTACTATTGACCACAAGTCCTACTGATAACATAAGCAGCTGATTAACACATATTTTGTATGCATACTATATTCTTACAATAAATTGAGCTAGAGAAAAACAAATGGTATTAAGAAAATCATAAGAGAAAATATCTGTAGTATTGGACTATATTTATCCCAAAAAATCCACATATAAGTGAACCTGTGCAATTTGAACCGTTGTTGGATCAAAGGTCAACTGCATATCAATCTTGGCATTGGAAATGGATACATGCAAATGCTGCCAAAATTAAGTTATTAAATAGTACAAGTGAGATTTTTGCAGTTTTGGAAATGGAATAATTGAAGACAATACTGGCATCCTACCATCATTTCCTATTTTTTATCTGTTATGAGGTTGTCCCTATTAATTGGCAATGAGAGTGAGTAGAAAGAAAGGATGGGTAGTATAAAACCACATACAATTTGAAACCATTTATTTTTGGCATCAGAAAACCATATTTGTATGCATCTACAATCCCAATATTTCCTTCCTAATTAAAGTGTTCCTTGGGCTGGGATTGAAAGTAGATTGCATTGTCCATGCATTCCCTAATCAAGTGCAGAACTAGAAAACTTACAAACTTCCTGAGTGTTGGGGACAACCAACCTTTAATTAAATAGTATTTCCATTCACCCAGCTGCTCCAGCCCAAGTCTAGGAGGTGTCTTTGATTTGTTTCCTTCCCTCAAACCCCATATCCAAGCCAGAATCAAGTCCAGTCAGCTCTAACAACCAAGATATGTGCAGAATCCGACTCTTTCTCACCACCTCTATCACTGCCACCTAAGTCTAGCTTTTTCCATAGTATTCTCCTAATTTGGCCTGTTACCTCCACTCATCAACTCTTTCCAGTCTATTCCTTGCACAGCAGCCTAAATGAGCTTTGTAAAATGTAAATCCATTCATACCACTTTCTCCAGTGGTTACCCTCCTGTGGTTTCCTGTCACACTAAGAATAAAATCCAAACTCCTTGCCATAAAAACCAAACTCCAAGGGCTTTTTAGGGTCTGACCTCTACTAATTATCCCTTTAACCTGCTTCATTTTCTTCCTAGTACTTATTCCCTGAAATTACAGTATATATTCATGTGTTGACTTATTTCTTACCTGTATTAATATCAGTTTCCTATCACTGTTGTGACAAATGACCACGGACTTGGTGGTTTAAACAACATGAATATATTATCTTAGAGTTCCAGAGGTCAGAAGTCTGAAATAGGTCTCGCTGGGCTAAAATCAAGGTATCAATAGGGCTGTATTCCATTTGGAGAACTCATTTCCTTGTCTTTTTCATCCTGCAGCAGCCACCTGTGCTCCTTGGTGTTTGCCCCTTTTCTATATTCAAAGCCAGGAACACCAGGTCAAGTCTTTCTCACATGGCATCATTTTGATGTTCACTCCTTTGCCTCCTTCTTCCATGTTTTAATGGCCCTTGTGATTACGGTAGGCCCACCTGGATAATCCAGAATAATTTTGCTATTTAGAAGCCAGTTTATTATCAACCTTAATTTTATCTGCAACCTTAATTCCTGCTGCCATGTAACCTAATATATTTACTGGCTCCAGGGATTAGAGCATGAACATCTTTGGGGGGGGGGGGGCATTATTCTGCCTACCACCCTCCATAAATACAATTGAATGTGAGTTTCATTAGGGCCAGAACCAGATCTCCTTCATCTTTCTCCTATACCTGGCACATAACAACATATATTGTATAAATGTTTGTTAAATGAATTCTTGAATGCAACATACTGTTCTAATACATGTAGATGTATTATCCTAATTTTGTCTTCACAAATAGCCTATGAAATAAGAACAATTATTAGTTCCATTTTTACATTTGATAAAATAGAGGCACAGAGAAGCTAAGTAACTTGACCTTGGTCACATAGTAAGTGCCAGAGCCAAGGACACAAAATGAAGCAACCTCTAAGACCTCTGTTCAAACCAGTGTGCTACGGCCGCCTCATAAGAGAGTCATGGAAAAGGAAAGTGGGGCTCTTCTAGAGTCTGCCTTGAATAAACTAAGAGGTAAGCCTGAGTGGTAAACACATGGAAAATGCCATTCTCCTTGACACATAGCTAATCAGTCTCTGTCTGGGTGCTATTAGTGAGACAATCTCACTAATTTGAGGGGGAAATTATTTTAATCTTTCAGTCAGGTCTGGTTTTGGTCCAGTTAACCATAACAACCCACAGCTGCCTAAGGATACTTTCAAGCTAAATGAAAACTCTCATTTTTCCTGAGTAGACCTACAAAGAATCTCTCTCTGCTTTCCTACTCTGGTCAACAAGGCTGGGCCTTGAAGAAACTCAGGAACCATCACTATCTTTGCTTCAAGACTAGATTTGAGCCATCTCAACAGCCAACTTCTATAGCCTTTCTCTTGTATCTCACCCTGGTCTCACTCAAAGACCAAAGACTCCTCCATACAGACAAGACAACACCCCTAACCCAGAGGGCTTCAGAGAAGAAAGAGTAAGTGAGGGCCTTTTATTATCATTTCCCTCCACTCCTCGCAAATTTCCACCTCCCAGGCCAAAGGAGAGGGTGGGGGAGGCATTGTTCTAAGAGGATCCCATTGTATGTTTGATGAATACCAGGGCCCCTCCCTCAGGAGGTTGGGAAGGAGAATGGAGAGTGGGTGGCCAAAAGACTGTACTTTTCTTTTACTGGCAAATAGTCCAGAAAATGGATAATTCCCACAAACATAATTAAGTTAGCAATTCATGTGTAATTTGGCAATATGCTTGCTAATCAAATAGTGACTTAAATTGCTTGTGGGATTTTTAAAGGAACATTTACTTAGTTATTTTAATAAGGGTGTTCCTTGGAGACCAATTTTTTGAAGAATTTTGAGGCAAATAAGACTAAGGTCAAAGTATTATCTCTAGGCCTATGTCATAACAGCAGTTCAGAGCACATTATTTCCCCTTTAATGATCCAGCTACCATACCCACACATTCTCTCTCTGTCTCCCTGCCTCTCTCTCAACCTCCCTTTCAACCATCTCAACCATACACACACATCCACTTATATAGACACTTACTACTTCCTCCTAGTATTTCCTAGCTGCCCGTTGAATTCTGTCAGCCCTCCTCCCATACGCTGTCCTATTCTCCACTTCCACATGTAATTCCATTTGTGTAATGACACCCCTGGAATCACTGAATGCTATCCACTTAGACTATTGGTATCAGTCTCTATCCATAAGATGGTGTCCCAGCTCTAACACTTACTATCTATATGACTTCAGTCAAATCAGTTAATGTCTCTGAGCCTCTATTTTTGCATCAGAAACTGGCATAATAATAGTACCTAGCTCATGGCAATATTGAGCATCAACATTTCATCAGACATTGTTCCAGGTGCTGAAGATACAGTCATTAAAAAGGTAAAATCCCTGCTCTTGGAAAGGCTTACATTCCAGTGGGGAGGAAATGGACATCAAGCAAATAACAAATTTCAGGTAAGTGTTATTAAAGATAAAACACGGTAATGTGATAGAAATTTAGGAGGAAGATAATAGCCAGCCTCAAATATGACTATTGATGATCTTCACTTCTTGGCATTCCTGCTCTTTGTAGTCCTCGCCACAATGAATAGAACTGACCAAGGTAACCACTAGGTTGCTGTGGTATGTGGCTTCCAAGAGTAGGTCATAAAAGATATTGCAGCTTCCACATTGCTCTTTCTTGGATCACTCATCCTGGGGGAAGCCAGCTGCCATGTTGTGAGAACATTCCATGTGTTTTTCCATGCCATGGAAAGCTGATGCAAGCTTCATGCACAGCTGATGCAAGTGCCTAGAATCCCTTGTTTTCCATGCCATGTGTGTCCAATAGTCTCATGGACATCCTAGGGTGCAAGGAGGTGGCAATAGCCAGTGCCTACCACCTATGTTGAAAATGATGACTGCAGACCCAGCAAATTCATAAAAGACACCAAGTCATAATCAGTCTGTTAAGCTTCTCTGGAAATCTGACCCACAAAAACTATGAGACCAAATTTTTATTGTGGTTTGAAGTAACTACAAGTTCAAGTAAGTTGTTACACAGCAACAGATAATGAATATAGGGAGCTTTAGATAGGATGGTCAGGAATGGCTTCAGAGAATTTCACCTGATACCCTCATATTACAGATGAGGATCCTGGGATCTAGAGAAATTCAGACATTTGTCCATATCATACAAAGTAAGAGTAGGTTAACCTAAGTCTGAGGGACAGATCTCCTAGCTTCTACTGGAACCTAAGTCAGACCTCTTTCTTCTTATACACTCATATTTGTCTTTTCCCTCTTTGCACAAAATCTGTCAAAATGTGGATATGACAACTCTTCACGCAGATTAAGACTCTACTAAATCTGCTCTACTGCCCTTGGTTGACAGAACAGGGGAAAGAGAGGAAGTGGGTGTGGTGCATGCAGAAGCTTTTTGATGGCTTACCCATAAGGACCCCTTCAGAAAAGCAATGGCCACAGCCAGATGAACATTTCTAAACTGATGTGAAAGACTCTCTTCTTTGCGAATTGCTGTTGGGAACCCAACAGCTATTTTTAATATTTTGATGCTAATCACCTGAAAGCCCATGGGGTGGAGGAAAGAGAGAGAGGCAAATTGTCTGCAAAGCCCATGAGCCTATCTGTGCCTTAGCCTAAAAGATCTTCTCAGAACAGGCTGGCTCCCATATGCTGCTGTTCTCATCTTTCCATGGGATAAAAGATGCAGCCCACTTTCCTCTCTTGGTGGCTGCCACACCCATTCTCTCCCTGGGCATTCTGTCCTCCCCTCCGCCCCCAAGACCAGCTGTGGAGTAGCACATGTCCCCATATTTTCCTCTTTCCTTATATCCTTCAACGATAAGCCCACAGGCCCTGCTTGTTATTAAGAGTTCACTGCTAGTCACAATGAGGAAATAGACAACAGGCAAAGAAAATGACCAGTGTAGGGAAAATTATAAAGAGGATAGAATCTTTTGGTGTGGCCATGTCACTCCCTTCCTTAAAACCTTTGGGTCACTTCACATCAGCTACAGAACATAGTCTAAGCTCTTTAAAGAAACACATAAAATTCTCCAAGATCTTGCTTCGGTTCAAATCCCTACACTGCACTTGCCAACTATGTGCCCTGGAGCAAGTTATTATTTCTTTGTGCCTCATTTTCTTCTTTTTTAGATTTAAGTTCAATTAATTAACATATAGTGCATTATTAGTTTCAGAGGTAGAGTTCAGATTAGTCAGTTATATAGCACCCAGTGCTCATTACATTATATTATATTATATGCCCTCCTTAATGTCCATCACTTTACCCCATCACCCCACCTCCCTCCCTTCCAGTAACCTTGTTTGTTTCCTCTGTTTAAGAGTCTTTTATGGTTTGTCTCCCTTTCTGATATGTCTTTGTTTTATTTTTCTTTCCCTTTCTTTTGCTCCTCTGTTTTGTTTCTTAAATTCCACATAGGAGTGAAATCATACAATTGTCTTTCTCTGATTGACTTACTTCCCTTAGCATAATACCCTCTAGTTTTATCCACATTGTTGCAAAGCTTCATATTTTTCTAATGTAAAAGAGGAACAATAATATAGGGTTGTTGTGAGAATTAAATGAGTTAATACGTATAAAACCTTTAGATCAGAATCTGGCACATAGTAAGTATTCAGTAAAGATTATCTATTACTACTCTTTATTATTATGAACACTTCTGCAACTTTACCCAATCCTCTCTGCCTTACACTTGTTTGATGATCCCTCACATATGTACCAAGCTTTTAATCACCTCCATGCTATTTTGTTCTATTCTCCTGTATCTAGACAGACTTTACCCTCCCACAAGCCTGGCTGACATTTAGGTCATTGGAGAAGATTCTACTCAAGCAAACCTGCATTGGAAAGCATTCCACGACCACTGTCTCAAGCTGGCTCAGGTACTTTCTTCTGTGTTCCTATTAACATCCTATGCATCCCTCCATCATTAAGAATAATTGTGTTTCAATTATCTATAGCTGAATAACAACCTACTCAAAAGCTAAATGGTTTAAAATTAACAGCCATTTCATTTGCTCACAATTCTATGGGTCAAGAATTTAGTGGGACGCCTGGGTGGCTCAGCGGTTTAGCACCTGCCTTCGGCTCAGGGCATGATCCCGGAGTCCCAGGATCAAGTCCCATGTCAGGCTCCCTGCATGGAGTCTGATTCTCCCTCTGCCTGTGTCTCTACCTCTTTCTCTCTCTCTCTCTGTCTCTCATGAATAAATAAATAAATAAAACCTTAAAAAAAAAGAATTTAGGCAAGTCTTGGTTGTTGGTTCTTCTGTTCATGTGGCGTCAGCTGACATCATTTGCTTAGCTGTATGCAGCTAGCTTTTGAACTAAACATAAAGCCCAAGAAGGTTTTAGTCACATGGGTAGTACCTTAGTGCTCCTCTCATACTCTTGCTCCATGTGACTAGTCTGGGCTTCTTCACAGCATGGTGGTCTTAGGTAATCAGACTCCTTACATGGTGACTGGCTTCAAAGAAGAAGCATTCTAAGAATGGCAAAAGTGAAGCTGTAGATCTTTTAAGTCCTAACCTTGGAAGTTATACAATATTACTTCCACTACATTCTACTGGTCAAAACTAGTGATAGGAAAAGCTCAAATTCAGGAAAAGGAATTGAAAGACTTTGTAGCCATCTTCAAGTCACCACCATAGGTCCCTCTCCTAATAAGATTGTGAGCTCCTTGAAGGCAAGGAGAAAATTCTTTTAGTCTTGGTATCCCCAACATCTACTTGGGAAGAGTGGTTGATATAAAGTAGGCACTTAGCAAGTTGTTGCTGCACTGAAGTCCCACACAAACACAGAAAAGCTCTAGGGGAGGTTGAGTTAACCTAACAAAACCCTCAAGGCAGCTCAGAAGAGGAGCTGCCAAAGCCTCCCACACACAGCCTCTGCTTCTTGTCAAATCCATCTTCAGTTCATTCCTGGCACAACAAGGTGTGCAAGCAATGCCAAAGTCACTAATCAAGTGACACTAGTCAGTGTCTCTAGCTGGCCTTAGCATGGATAAAGGTGAGAAGTGAAAGAAGTTAGTATAATTGGAATGCTCTACATGCCTATCTAAAGGACAGAAAGAATATGAGATGTATCTGTGTAAACATTTCTAACTCTAGTGCTTTGGGGATCCAGAGTATCTCCAACCAGGAGAGTTCTCAATTTGTTTTATTCGGGAAAAACTCTCCCCCAAACCTCATGCAAACAATGGTAAAAGTCAGTGGCTAGATCATAAGATTCACTCCTTAATTCCCTAGAAAAAGCTCTGTTGTTTTTCCCCAGGCTCATGTCAGCAGCCTGAGATTACTGCAAAACCAGGTGCCAGCGGTAGAGACCTGGGGAGGAGAGGGTATGGGAGTGAGTCAGCTCAACAAACAATTGTCTGTAGAGAGAATGTCCAGGCCTTGTCTACAGCCAGAATTTGCACAGGCACTCAATTTTTAATGAGCAAACCATTGGGAGGAAATAAATACAATTTAAAAATATCTGAGTAAGCAGATTTGCTTCTTTGTTCATCTTAGTGGCCCATGTCCTTGTCAATGGGATAGATCAGTTCCATTTCTAACATGGGATCCCAAACAACTGGAACTACCTAAGGGGGAACAACTATAGTCAGAGCCCATCTGGAACCCAACAAAAGTAAGGAACAGCTCTCCTTCCCTCATTATTGCTAGGGACAACTTAGCAGATGCCAGCCATCCTGAAGAGAATCACTTATAAAAGTTAGGAGTATTCTGGATGGATGAAAAATTGACCCATTTAGCAACTCTCTGGAGTCTCTGAGAGTGACAAGCATTGCCCAAGTCACCATCTTGTCTTCTTATGAGGCAATCAAGAGTGTAGAAGACACCCCTGGGGAGGGAAAAGCACTAACCCCTTACCTTCACATTATAAACTGGAGAGAATCCTGGCATCTGTAACATGTAGGGAGCAGGTTAGGGAGGGACCATATTCCATATTTCCCAGATTATTAGCATTCTTCACCTCCTTTCAGAAACTAGGTTATAAAAACATTGCTGTTTCCAACCAACAGATATCTCTTGGGCACCTGCTACATACTAGGGCCCATTCCATGCTGGAGATAGCAAAGAACTTAAGAGACAAGGTGTCTGTTACATTGAAGATTTCCAATAAGGAAACAAAAAGGCAATTTCAGATCATAATACATGACATGAAAGGAATAAATTAGGAGAGTGGGAAATGTTGAGAGAAGATGGTTCCTTTAGATAGAGAATGCCTCTCTGAAAAGGTGACATTTGGAGCTAGGCCTTCAATGATGATATACAGAGAGGCCATAATCTGGGAGAGAAGAGCCTCAGGCAGAGGGAACAAGTGCAGCCTTGAGACAGAAATGGGCTTGTTGTTTTTGAGGAACAGAATGAAGGCCAAGTGGAAATAAGAAACAGTGCAAAATAAAGTCTTGTACATCAGGGTCTTGTACATCCTTGTAAAGCAATTGAATTTTCTTTTACTCTATATTTTGCCTATTAGAACTGCTTCTTCTTTAACACATTTATAATGCTTCATTTATCAGAGACAAAGATGTTCCAAAGCAGAAGTCCTCAAAATGTGGCTACAAACCAACAATATTGGCATCATCCTAGGAATCTGTTATATATGCAAAGTCTTAGGCCATAATACAAACCTATAAAATAAAAATCTTTGGGAGTGGAGTCCAACATTTTATGTTCAGTAAGCCCTTTAAGTGATTCTGATGCATGATAGTTTGAGAACCACTGCTCCAGAGAAAAGAACTTTCTAGATTGCTGGAACTTCCTTAAGTACAAACACATTGTTAAAGAAGAAAAGTAAATGTATATGACATATTTAGTGTGTTTCCTGTCTTAAAAAAAAAAAAAGGAAATGATAGTACATAGATTCTGTTTGACCTTTTATGGACAATTCATGATCCTCATTATGTAGACTCTGACACAACTATGTTCTTAGGGTCTAGAAAGCAGATAAAGCTTCTTGGCCCTAAACTTAATGACCCAAGGTGGCTATTCTTTGTAAGTTTTTGTGTTTGCTTTTTATAATGGCTCTATAGCTTTCTTTGTTCTTAAGCATTCACTTTACTTAATAATAAATGTAATAAAAATTAAAATAGTTATTTATTAAGAATTTACTATATAACAGAGACTGGGCTTCAACAGCACTGTAAGTAGCTATTATTACCATTTTAAAAAAAATAAAAAGTAAATAGGCTTCAAAAGGTGAAGTCCTATGTCCAAGGATGCCAATCTAGTAAAGGGTAATGCTGGTATTCAAACCGAAGTATATTAGTTAGCTATCTATTAGAAACAAATGACTCCAAACTAAGCAACTTAAAATAGGAAGCTTTTAAAGCAAACAAACAAGCAAACAAATAGCAAGCATTTATTACCCTACACATTTTCTTCTTATGAGGAAATCAAGGATGTAGATATCCCACAGGAGCAGGAAAGAGTGAAGACCCCTTCCCTTTACACTGAAAATATCTGAACATACTTACACACATAGCAAAACAAAACAAAACAAAAAAGCATGGCAAAAAAAAACCCCGAAATTCAAGGAGACAAAAACCACATAAATGAAAACAAGAAAATACAGCCATAGAGTGCAGAGACTCAGATTTTAGAATTTTCACATACTTAAAAAAAATAAATAAAACTACACTTAATTTATTGAAGAAAAGAAAATTCAACCTTGAAATTTTTAGCAGAGAACTGAAAACTATTTTTTAAAAGATACACTGAAAATGCTAGAACTAAAAAGTAAAAAATAATTAAGATACATATGGAATATATTAAATCTGCATGTGAATAGACTTAATAGTCAGTTACATACAGATAGAGATTTTGTAATATGGAAAAAATTATCCAGAATGAAGCATAGAGAGAAAAAATAAAAGAAAAATTAGAAGAGAGGGTAAGAGACCTAGAAAAGCACTTCCTAAGTGAATTTTTTAAAATATCCAAATGTCACAAACTGATACTTCTATAAAATGCAGTTGAATAAATCAGTAGAACAATGAAATAAAAAGACATTTTAATATAAGCCCACATTTTTATTAGATTCATGGCATAAAATCAGTCTGCCAGTTGTTATAAAAGCATCAAAAATGGTTGTGCTCAAATCTTAGTATTTGCCTTTTCTTAGACTATGGCACTGACATAAAAGATCCATGAAAAGTCTTAATGTATGTTTAGTTGAAGTCCCAGAGGGTGAGGACAGAGATTATGGAACAGAAATACAACTTGAAGAATTAAGAGCTGGGACTTTTCCAAAACAAATTAAACACATCAGTCGACAGATCCGAGAAATCCCAAACTAGTTAAACAAAGGAAAACCATGGTACTTTATAGGAAAACTGTTAAATATCATACACAAAGAAAATATTTTAAAAGCAGCCAGAGAAAAAAGACAGATTGCCATTAAAGGAGTGGTAATTAGACCAACAGCTAATTTCTCAACAACAACACTGGAAGCCAAAAGACAATGGGAAAATAGCTTCAAAATAATAAGATAATAATAAGAATAATAAAAGAAATTAACTGTCAACTCTGAATTCTATTCCCAGAGTATATAAATTGAAAAGAGAACTGTTCCAACAAACCAAAACTTCTCCAGTTTTGGGGGGGATGATTTTTGATTCATCCCCAAAGATCTGAACTAATATATATAGCCTTCAGACAAGAGGAAATGGTTCCAGATAAAAGGTCAAAAATGCAGAAAGGAATGAAAAATATAAAACAATACAAAAAATATTTTGTGGAGAATTATATAAAGAATTATAATGCATTGCCAGAAAATTAAGTCAGGAGTGAAATAATAGGGTTATGGTGTGTTAAGGTCCATACATTGTCCAAGAAAAGAGAAAGGAACCAATTAATACTGAATTTATTATAAGTTAAGGTTGCATATTGCAATATCTAGTACAACCACTACAAGATTTTATAGGATTCAAATAAAACTTTAAAGTCCTCCATCAATGCAATGAAAGCAAGAACTGAAAGAAATGGAATAGAGAACAAGCGCTACAAATTGAAGAGCTGAGCAAGATGGCAGATTTAAATTTTCAAAATCAGAAATTAGATTACATATAAATGTTTAAATTCCCTGTTTAACAGCCAAAGATTATCTCACAGAATTACACTGAATTGTATGTGCTATTTACAAAAGACAAGTCTAAAGCTTAAGATTTCTCAAAGATATGATATCAGTATTAGAAAACTATATATTGGGATCCCTGGGTGGCACAGCAGTTTAGCGCCTGCCTTTGGCCCAGGGCGTGATCCTGGAGACCCGGGATCGAATCCCACGTCAGGCTCCCGGTGCATGGAGCCTGCTTCTCCCTCTGCCTGTGTCTCTGCCTCTCTCTCATCTCTCTCTGTGTGACTATCATAAATAAATAAATAAAAATAAAAAAATTTTTTAAAAAAACTATATATTAAGGCTAAAAGCATTACTAAAGACAAAGAGATTGATTTCAAACTGATAAAAATTAAACTCATCAAGAAGATATAAGAGTTGTATGGAACTAAATGCATAGCCTCAAATTTTATTTATCTATATCTGATAGATTAGACAAAAGTTAGTTCATATTCACAGGAGGATATACATATTTATAAAATTGACTTAGTGGGACTGTAAGGACACCACTCCCAACGTCTAAAGAATACTCATTTCTTTTATGTACCAAAATTTAAAAATTGGGGCCTTAAAGTAAGCCCCAACAAATGTCAAAGGACTGAAAACATGCAGAATATGTTATCTTACCACAGAATTAAGCTAGAAATCAATAACAAAACGATATTCAGAAAATCATGTTTGGAAATTTTAAAATACACTTCTAAACAAACCTACGGTTTCAAACAGAAGCTAGAAAATACTTTGAACAGAGTAATTATGAAAACATGACAAATCAAATTGTTTTAATGCAGCTAAAGCTGTGGTAAAAGGAAACCGTACAGCTTTGGACTTACTTAATCTGAAAGAAAGTATCTTCAGATACTTTAAAGAAAAGTCTATTTCAAATATTCTACTTATTACATCATGTGCTCAACTTCATCGATAATCAGGTAAATACAATTAATACCCCAATGAGATTCACTACAAACTCACCGGTATGGCTAAAATTCAAATGACCGACCGACCATACCAAATGCTGATGAGAATAATAAGCACATATACTGTTGGTGGAAATGTAAGTTGGTGCAATCACTTTGAAAAAGTGTTAGGTGATATTTACTCAGTAAGTATATATATATATATATATATATATATATATATATATATATATACACACACATACTCACATTATGTGACCCAGGAATTCCACTACTACATTTATAGTCATGAGAAATTCATATACTTTTACACCCTGGAGGAGAGATGTAAGTGCCTTATGAGTCTGGGGGTACCTGGAGGGGACCAAATTTTTGACAGGAAATATGAAGAGGTTTTAAAATTACAAAGCAGCCTTTTAGTTCTTCTTCTCTTCTTTTGGGAGACTGAACAGAAAATCTTTGTGACAGAATGTTTTCCAGGTACTTAATCATCTGGGAGCATTTAAGATATGGGTCAGTATTCTGAATATTGGATCTTCATTGAAAATCCTGTTTTCTGGGTGCCTGGGTGGCTCACTGGTTGAGCATTGGCTCAACCACTTGACCTTTGGCTCAGGTCGTGATCCCAGGTCCTGGGATGGAGTCCCACATCGGGCTCCTTGCAAGGAGCCTGCTTCTCCCTCTGCCTCTGCCTCTGTCTTGTGTCTCTCCTGAATAAATAAATAAGAAAAAAAAAAAAGAAGGAAAGAAAAGAAAGAAAATCCTGCTCTCTTCTTGTCTATGTGTATTTGGGCAAATTCCTTAACTTCCCTTGGCTTCATTTATAGAATGGAAACAATGGAAGGCTGAAATTAAATAATCAACATGCCTGACTGGTGCACATGTTAAGACATTTTTCCCTTCCCCTTGGGCAGGTACAGAGGACAGGGAGTAAGGATTTACCCAAAAGCCTGGGCTTTGGGCAAGAGGGATTCAGGAGATCTCTGAAAGCACATGAGGTATAAAAGTAGAGAAGAGATTTAGGACAATGAAATTGGGGGACAAGAGGAGATGTGTCACAAAAACAGATTAAGAAACTAGGCATGGATGTGGAGAACAAAAAGGAAGGTTGACTTTACACTCCTCTCAGCTACCAAATGGAGATTTTTTATTTTATCCATGACCAGTGATTGTGGTCAAGTGGCTCTGGAAGCGTGTCAGGATAAGAAACTAAACAAGACGTTATGTAACTCCTCCTTTGTGTACGTACACACCAGGCAAGTGTTTTTCTTATTTTGTCTTGACTCCCACAAAACCCTGTACATCCTCTACTCTATCACATGTAATAGTAAGTGGCGAATGGCATTTCTGTCCATGCCCCACTACACTCTGAATTTCTGAAAAATAAAGACAGATTTTTTTTTGTCTTGAAGCCAAGCACCTAGTATAAGAGGCTTTCAAATGTTAAATTAATGGATAGACAATTGAATGAATGATTGATGTAGTTCTGCTCACTGGAATGAGAGTTCTGGGACTGTACAGCCACCTATGAAAACTCACCAGATAGAGTCCACTGACCCTACTTCCCACAGTGCTCCTGGCCTCACACATACTTTGCCACCACAATTTCCTCCTAATCCTTCAGGGAGAAGCCTAGAGCCTGAGGGACATTCCTTGGCTTCTCTAACTCCATCCCAAATATCCCATCGGCTGACTGATATTAACCTGAATGTTGCTTCTGGTTTCTTCTCCAGATCTGGGCGAGACTAGATTCTTGACAGTGACTATCGCAAAATTATGCTTTTCTCCTGAAGATCTGCTTCTGCCTCCATTCACTGCTCCTGCACCAATAACTAGTCTTGAGGCAGCCCGAGTGCAGAAATAGAATGCCAGATCCAGCAGAAAACATCTTATCCTCAGACAGAGCTGCAGGACGTGGCTGGGATGTGTCAGCGTGAACTAGGGGGACATGGGTGGGAGTGATCTTGAGGATGATAAACAGGAGAACGAGGAGGGGAGCAGAATACAAAAGCAAGAAAGAGGTAGTTGACTGGGAACCTCCCTCTACAGTTAGTACTAGTGTGTTTCTGAATGGCTCTTCGAGGCTTGGACCTGATGATACCTTACAGCAGATTTCGGGCAGAGTCTGGAGTGCCCCGGCAGGAAGCTGAAGAAGAGCACACAATGCTTAGGGAGACAGGAATAGCAGAACAAATCTGTCATGTGAGACTTATGCTTCTTGAAAGGGTTCAAAGAACATTATCTTTGCTAGGCAGTAAAGAATATCTCGGTGAGGGCCATCGTCTTTGAGAAGCCTAGTGATGACTTTCTGCTGTGGGTCTGACTGAGTATAGGTGACTCAGCCATATAAGTGGGCTCCCTCGTGTCAATGGGAATAATGAGATCCCAGAATAACAAAGGCCAGATGCCAGTGCTTAACTACAAACAGACATAAACCATAACAGGCAGCAAGGCCAGAGGCACGACCAGGGTGCCTCCACCCACAGAGGTTTTGATGATGGTTAATAGATCGTGGTGTTCTTAGGAGTGAGTTAGATGAGCAGCCAATAGAGTGCTGCATGACTTGTAGAATAAGCCAAAAAAATAAAAATTAAGAGCTTTTAAGGCGAAGGCTGAGGTGCCCACAATAACCCAATCTGAGCCAGATTTCAGACCCAAAGCTTGGGTTCCCTTGAAAATGGATCCTGCAGTACTTCCCATACTAGCAAATTGTTTAGGATTTTTGATGATCCAAGGCACGTCAAGACATCCCCAAAAGGGGCAGCCCAGGTGGTGCAGCGGTTTGGCGCCGTCTGCAGCCTGGGGTGTGATCCTGGAGACCCGGGATCGAGTCCCACATGGGGCTCCCTGTGTGGAGCCTGCTTCTCCCTCTGCCTGTGTCTCTGCCTCTCTCTCTCTGTGTCTATGAATAAATAAAATAAAATCTTTAAAAAAAGAAAAAAGACATCCCCGAGAGGTAAAGGACAAGTTATTACACCTCGGTCTTGCTACTCCTAAAGAATCTAATGCTTTGTGAACCCCTTTGGGTTTTGGAGAAACATAACTTGCAATAGGGGATACTGCTCCTAACAAATGTATTGGGTGATTCAAGATGGTTGTAGTTTTGAGTGGGACCCAGAGCAAGAGAAGGCTTTGCAGCAGATCTAGGCTGCCCTGCAGAGTGCCCTTGACTCCTACCATCCAGCAGACCCAGTGATGCCAGAGCTCCCTGTAACAGATAGGGAAACTGCATAGAGTCTTTAGCCAGCCCCAATAGGAGAGTCACAAGATAGATTTCTAGGGTTCTTCTGGAACTGCCTTCTTCAGAAAAGAAAAACCAGTTCCTGGCATGCTATTGGGCCATACTAGAGACGGACATTTCTTCTTCCAGCAACTGCCTCAATTTTTGTTGTTGTTGTCTTTGTTGTTGTTGACTTCTCTTCATAATAAAATCTCTTGAAAGAATTGTCTACATATTCATTATCTCCCCTTATTTTTTTTCTGTACTGTTACGCAGCCACTCCAGATCAGGCTTTCATCCCCACAGTTCCATTTAAACTTGCTTTTGTGAAACTTACCAATGACTTCCATGTTCCAAATCCAATGACTAACTTGAGTCTTCTTCATACTTGATCTATCAGCAACATCTGACCCAGTTGGACACTCCCTTCTTGAAACAGCCTCTCGCCTTGTTTCCTGGGAGATCACTCTCTCTTCCTGTCTCACTGGTTCCTCCTCATCACCTTAGCTGGTTCTTCTCATATCTCCAACTACTAGTTCTGGAATCCCTGAGGATCACTCCTGGATTGCTCTTCCTCTTCACCTATATTCCCTCTTCTTAGGTGGCCTCCACCCACCTATAGCTTTAATTTTCTGCGTGCTTTCCACTTCCAAATTTATGCCTGTAGCCCCATCCTCTCCTGTGAACTCCAGATTCATGTATCTCTACTAGTTGTTTGTCCGGTATCTTAAACTTAACAATTTTTTTTTTAAGATTTTATTTATTTATTCATGAGAGAGAGGCAGAGACACAGACAGAGGGAGAAGCAGGTTCCACGCAGGGAGCCCGATGTGGGACTCGATCCTAGGGCTCCAGGATCATGCCTTGGGCTGAAGACAGGCGCTAAACCACTGAGCCACCCAGGGATCCCCAAAACTTAGCAATTCTAAAACCAAACGCTGGATCCCTTATTTCCAACCTCTTCCTCCCTATCTCAGTAAGCAACAGCTCAGATCCAAGTCTTTGACTCATCTTTACTTCTCTCCTTCTACTTTCACATTCCACTCATCTCAAGATCCTGCCAACTATTCCTTTAAAATATTTAGAATCTGTTAAATCCTCAGTCTAAGCTACTGTCATTTCTTGCTTAGATTATTTTACCCTGTCCCCTTGCTTCCATCTTTGCCCTCTTCAACTTATTTTTTAAATTGTAGCCAGAATGATCCTGTCTCTCTTCTGCTGAAAATCCTCCATAAGCTTCCTGTCTCCTTCAGCATAAAACTCATAAAACTCATAAAGTTTTCACAGTGCTACAAGGTCTGCCTTTGCCTCTGAATCCGCCCTGACCTGACCTCCCACCAATTCCCTTGCACCCTCCCTGGAACACACCCTCTATCTTGGTCTTGGACATGCTACTTTCCATGGAGCCTCAGGGGTCACCCCCTCACTCTTCTCCAACTCCACTTCCCTAGAGACACCACCCCTCTCCACCCCCTCTCTATCTTCTGCACCTTTCCTTTGTGTTTCCTCAGTGGATGCCTTGCTACTTGATATATTGTATAATATATTAATCTTTTTGTCTGCCCCAACCCAATAGATTCTAAGTTCTAAGAGAGCAAGAGCTTGCTTGATTTCTTTACCCCCGGCCTTAGAACAGTGACTGGAGTAAGATAAATGCTCAACAGATATCTGTTGAGTGCATCAATAAATATCAGGTCTTGTGCTAAGCAGGGGGGAGTGGAGGAGGGGAAGGAAAATGTATATGGAAAATGACTGAGACCTTTAGCAGTTCCCAGCATGTACCCTTCCCAGCTATATATATGTATATAGCTTCAGAGACCACAAATAGTTGTAACCAGAAAAGTGCAATCAAACATACAAAATAATTGATTTTACTGTTTTGCTCCTCCTGAACTCAGGATATTACCTTATTTCGAATATTTGACATAGATCCATTTACCAAAGTAAATTCAGGTGTTAGCACTCAAATCCACATGTATTTTCTGCTTGTCTATAAATGAGAGAATTCCATGTGCCCGGGTCTGGTCTTAGAGACAGTAAACGTTTCCTAGATGCCTGAGTGACACCATCCACCCCTCTCTTGCCAACCCCCTCAAATGTCTCCCCTATGGTGGTTCAGCAGAACCCAAAATTACACAATTTACAATTCACTGACCTCTGAAAAAAGCAAGTCACGCCCCATGGAGAGCTGCAAACAAAAGCAGTCCTGAGCCAGATTCCTTGTTGACTCTGGTCTCTGGTTACACCCCAGGCATAAAAAGGGAGGAAATGTGGTCTTCAAAGCCAGTGCCTCCCCACTTTTGTCTGCCCCCAGCAGAATCCCTTCCCCCACTCCATCCTCCACATGAGGCACACACTGTGGGGTCAAAAACACAAATGCTGCCCAGGGAGGCGTTTTCAGGTTACACACTATATATAGCTAAAGGAACTTATAGGTCCAGTCTCATGCTCTCTGTCTTGGCAAGGGTTTAAAGTCTTAAACAATTCCTCTCAAGCATGCCCTGTTGTGAATCCCCTTCCTGTCCAAAACCCTTTCTTGGCCCAGACCCCAGGAGTCACCTATCAGAAGAATCTGGCCACTCCTAGTGTGCTCTCTTTTAACCTCCTCACAAAGCAGAGATTTTCCCAAGAGCCCAGGTCTGCCCCCACAGGTAAGGCCACATGGCTGACATCTCATAAGCAATGATTGCCTTGTCCCCAGAGTTCCAGAAAGGACTTTCCTCAGACACTTCAGTTTTCTGGATTCGGAGTCTCCTGTTTTGGGAGGCCAGGGCTAGAGGGGATAAATGTGAGGCCTGAATGAAGCACCTCCCCTGCCGCACACCACCAGCAGATTTCACTTATCCACCCTGACATCTGTTTTCCTGGCCTCACTCCCCTTCTCAGTACAACATTCCACACAACCACGGACTGGCGTGATGCATAGTAATACTTGTCATTCCATTTGGGCTGTGGGTTCATCAGCCGTGACAACCAACTATACTATCATTTTTACAAAGGTGAAGCCTGAGGCCCAGAAAGTGGAAGCTATGTACTCTCAGGCAAAGAACCTTTTAGGGTCAAGGGTAGGGCAGGAGTCTCTGACTTATAGATCCAGGCTGGGGCTCCTCCCATGGCACCAACCTCTTCACTTACATTCCTGAGTTTTTCTCTTCCTGTTCCTCTCTCTTATCCTACTTTTAAATCTTAGTGTGGTATTTCTTCCAGGGTTTCCATCTGGACCCAACCCACAAGCATATCTAGGTAACTTCCTTCTTGCTACATTTAAAAAGCTCACAGCTCCATTCTCCCAGTATCCTCAGCCCACTTGTTGGGTTCAGACCCCTCCACTGCTCCCTTCTTATCTCCATACACATTAGATTGTAAAGAACTTTGGAGTTCTTAAAGGGTGTGTATGTCCACACCTCACTAATGATCACAAAAAAAAAAATCGTGTAAAGCCATCTAGGAATGTGGGTTCTGGGGTACCCGGCTGGCACAGTCAGTAGAGCATGTGACTGTGGATCTTGGGGTTGTAATTTGAGCCCCATGATGGGTGTAGAGATTACTTAAAAAATAAAAAATATTAAGAAAAAAAGGAATGTGGGTTCCTTTCTTCACTTTTATAGAGTCAGAGGATAAAATGCTAGGTGAGGAGCTTATCTATCACTACTCAGTAGGCAAGCTATAGAACTGAGGGGCAGAATCTTGATTCCCCACCTTCTAAGGGTCTTTCATTCAGTCTTGTCTTCTGTGAAATGGTCCCCAGGACACCTTTTCCACACAGCTTTTCCTCCACATATTTATTCCCTTGGTTTCATTCATCTGTCAACTTTCATGCTTCCAAGTGTATATATTTCTATTTTTTCCTAGACATCTCCAGAGTTGGATAACACCTCAGGAGCCTCACACCCCCGTGAGAATGTCTATGCCACTTAATATTGCATGCTGCCTAAGCTTAAGGGTTGAGTCTGAAAAACAAAAAAAGGGTTGAGTCTGAAATCAGACAGACCTGTACCCCTATCCTGGTTTTACCTCTTACCTGCAGTGTGACCTTGAACAAGTTTCTTAGCCTCTGAGAGTCTCAGTCTCTTCATTTGTAAGTTGAAAAGATAATTATCTATCTCATGGGGCCATTGTAAGGATTAAGTGAAGATATGTGGTGCATAGTAAGTGCTCGATAAAATAATAACCAGCATCATTACCATCATCATCAATATCTTTTACCTGAGATAGCGGTGGGTCTCTTAACTGTTCCACCTCTAAGCACATCCCTCCCCATTGTCCAAACCATCTACAAATTACCTTTCTCATACACACACACACCCCGAGAAGAAAAATTTAAGAAAAATTTCACTTCCATGTAAATATAAACAAAGGAATTTTTAAAAAAAACAAAAACACTGAAATCCCACCCTGACCTTTTCCCCCACCACACACACACACACAAAAAAAAAACAGATCCTTTCTACAAAGATGTTAAAAGCCCAGACTCAGGAAATCCTGGCCTACCACTCACTAGCTGTGCAACTGTGGGCAAGTAGCATAACATTGCTCTGCCTCAATTTTTCCCTTGATTAAAATAGGAAGAAAATCTGCCCCAAAGGTTTCATGTGACAATTAAATGAGACAATCCATGTAAAATACTTAGCAGGTGGCTGCACATAATAAACTCTCAACAACTGCCCAGCATTCATATTGCAGTAGTGTTCCTAGGCTTTTTCCTTTGCCCAAACCAGTTTCACAGGATCTCATCACCAGCACTCAGTCTCACTTCCTGTCTGTCTTGTCATCTGCAAGACAACTTCCTCCATGAAGCCCTTCAGGACTGACTGCTTCTGTGTTCTCTTTGGCCAGTACGTACTCTTTCCAGTCTGGGCTACCTGCATGCATGTTTGCCTGGAGGCCTTCTTTACTATATCATGAGCATCTTGAAGAAGACAAGTCTCCTGCCAATTGCAAAAGAGAAGAGGGGAAGAGAGGAAAAAGGCAGTGGGGAGAAGAATGAAAGTAGGAAGAAATGCTGATGTCTGAGCTGTGAACTCTCTAAACCTTAATGTTTAACCTTAACCAAAACTTATAATGATAGTAGCTGCTTAAAAAAAAAAAAACCTTGGGGCACCTGGGTGGCTCAGTCAGTTAAGTGTCGGACTCTTGGTTTTGGTTTAAGTCAATGTCGCAGGGTAGTGAGATCAAGCCCCACGTGGGAGCTCTGTACTCAGTGGGGAATCCACTTGAGATTCTGTGCCTCTGCCCCTCTCTCTGTCTGGCTGGCTCTGTCTCTCTCTCTCAAATAAATAAATCTTTAAAAATTAATTAATTAATTTAAAAAATGAAACCTTTAAAAAAAAAACATGTTAAGAAGCATTATATTGACCCATAGATTCTCAGCACTATCCTCTCAAGAAATATCTTTAAATATTTAAGAATTCCCTTTTACATTATTTTACATCACTTCTGCCTCCAACTCCATCCCTGAGCCAGAATCTGAGGGAGGGTGCTATTTTGCTCACACCTTTTCCTGACATTCTCTTTTTGAATGATTTCTTAAAGCAATTAAATCAACCGCTATGAATTTATTTATCGGATTTATTCTTCTTTATCCAAAGACCCTGGATCCATCAGCAAGCGACTCCACCTTGGGAGAGCGTACTGTAAGGAGAAGCAGCCATGAAGCAGACACTGGGGTAGGATGTCTGTACCATCAGCCTCTACCCTAACGGCTTCAAGACACACAACACACACACACAACACAATTTCTTGGCCCCAGAGACCGGGACATTTTACTTGCCATTATGTATGTTCTTTCCAGAAATTAAACGCCTCTGGGCAAATGAGAAAGTTGTCGCTTTTCCACATCCCTGCTTTCCCTCCCAACGTCTCCACCAAATTCATGCTTCCCTCAATATCAAAGTAATGTTCAAAGTAGGAATTACAGTTTACATAAACAACTCAAAGTAGGTGAGGAAAATTCAACATCTCCTGGAGTTGACACTTGTGCATTTGACAAAAGAATTAAGACATCTCATATCCTCTTTTGTTTGTCATGACACCAAGAGAGAAAGAGAGAGAAGGAGAGAGGAAAGAAAGAAAAAAGTCTAGATTCTGTTCGTTTCAATCTGGAATGCAAATGACAGGCACCGGCCTTCCCATCTCACAATGAGTGCCTTGGAGAAATGGTGATGTGCCAGGGGTGGGGGAAGAGCTGTTTTTAAAGAACCAAAACAAAGTCACAGAAACTAGAACACCCAAATGTTTGTAAGGGTCTAAACTAGCTGAGAAACGGGGTATGAAAGGTGAGGGCCGGTGCTGCCGGGGACCCAGCAGGCCCAGAAGAACAGAGCTATCTGGGTTGTACACCGCAAACTGCAGGTGCAGGTTACATATGGGAGGTTCAGTTGCGGGAACACACCAAGTACCTGACAGACCTCAACTGAAGGGAGCCAAGTTTAGGATCATAGCTCAAACTTAAATACAGGAGGCAGCAAGTTCCACAGGATTTAGGTATAAAAGGAGAATTGCCAGGTTTTTCCTTATGAGTTAACGTAAACACTAAGAGGGAGGAGGGATTCTATTTACTTTTCACTGAGTGCATTTTTGTGAGAGAGTTAGCTCTTGAGAAAAAAGTTCTTTTGCATTATCATTGAGTTCCCCCATATCAGAATCAGTCCCACCTTCATCAAAACAAACAAACAAAAAAGATTAATTTGGTTGAAGAGTGTTTACAGAAACTTGTATATTTCACATCCAAGTATAAAATGCAAGAGCTAGAAATATCCTAACACTAAAACAACACAATCCAAACATCGCAGTTTTGTCTATTTAAGCCTCCAGATTGATTTGTAGTAGTGGAATGGATTGAGGAAGACAAGAAAGAAACTAATAGTTTTTTAAGCCTTACCAAACACTTGAGACTCCTTACAGACATCTTCCATCTTCACGGCAGCCCCATGATAAATGTCATCATTCCTATTTTGCATAAGTCAAGTAATTTAAGCAAGATCATACAACTAGTGAATGGCAGAGACAATATTCAAATTCTTATATTTAGGATCTCTCTGACAAATTTAGAGAGAGCCCTTATATATTACTGGATATTACAGACAGTATGATGAGAACTTTGGTACAAATTAAAGCTTTGTTAAAGTGAGGTGGTTAGGTCTCAGATTTTACTATTCACTAGAGAATAATTTCTGGGGACATGCTTATGTATTGTACTACTTAATAAAGTTTTTTTTTTTTTTTAATTTGACAGAGAGAAAAAGAGACAGAGCACAAGTGGTAGGAGGGGGGTAGGGCAGCAGGTAGAGGGAGAGGGAAAGCAGTTTCCCTGAGCAGGGAGCTTGATGTGAGGCTTGATGCGAGGCTCAATCCCAGGACCCCAGGATCATGACTGGAGCCAAAAACAGACACTTAACCAACTAAGCCAGCCAGGTGTCCCCTGTATTGTATTTTTTACATGTCAAAAATTTGAACTGGAATTTATAGTCAGATTTGCAATCCTTTTAAAATATTATCTGCTCTAATTTAAAGTCATTTTTATGCTTTCCTTTTTAATTTTTTATGGCATAGTTCTAGAATTGAAAGTGAAAAAAAGAAATTCTATTTTAGTATGTTCTCTGCACTTCCAAATTCTCTTAGCTATTACTAGTAGCTCCTATATACACAAACATGTGTGAACTCTCTAAAGTGAAATTTTAGTTTTGAAAAACAGCTAATCACATTAAAGAAAAGCAGGCACTGGAAGATACTATCTAGAAGACAGTATTAATATATGTGTAACTATTTTAGGAAAACCTAGAATCTGGTTAATGCAAAAAAGTTAAACTAACCTAATCAGGTCACTTAGAGAAATAAGTGCTTTTCTCTTCCCTAAGATCATATTGCTATTTAACCTGCTTTTAAACAAACAGGATTTTTTAAACATTTTCTATCCTTTAAGCAAATGCTCTTTGCTTGGCTAAATGACAATGTTCAAGAAATGCTTACCACAGAAGCATAAAAAAACCCTTGGCAACATTCCAGAAGAAATTCACCCTGCATAATGTGTTCCAGCCAATGCTCAATAGCTTTCTGGTGAACCTGCTGGCTCAGTGTGCACTTGAGCAGGATCTGGAAAGAACAAAAGAAAAACTGATAGACATTTTCCTTTTTGTTAGTCTGGTGAAGTAACCCTCAGCTCATTTTAGCAAACTTTCCAGGCTTGTGTGGCTTGGAGAGAATGTGTGTATGGCTAACTTATAAACCCTGCCCTGGGCTCTGGTGTAAACTTGTTTTACTACCTTTGATTTTCTAAAATTCAAGTATAATTATATTGTTTGTCTTTTCATCCAATAAAATGTGCATTAGCATTTGGTTCACTTTGGAGTGTGTTTATTTAGATGAATGTATTCTTCAAATGACTAGTAGTGCTGTCATAATGAGAACACTTTAGATTATATATAAACTCTCAATATAATATTAAAAGGAGGGAGACAAGGAGGAACAAAGCTCTTCAAAACATTTTAAGAGTGTGTTCATAATTGGCTGAGGCTATTAACTTCTCCAGATATTTATGCAAGTAGTTCACCAAATGCAAAAGTAAAGACTTTAAAACGAAATCCATTTCCCTTGTATAAAGTGAAAGAGATGCCATTTTAATATTTTATGCCCCTTTGCAACTTTTTCCTAGGGTGAACATTTCCTACGTAAAAAATAAAATGGCTGGACCTTTTACAGGCCTGTGAAACAGTCATGATAGATTTGACCCGGTTCCCTCCTTGAGCGTGGGGAGAGGGGAGAAGCAGGTTTGGTTTGGGCTGGCATGGGCTGTGTACTGAAAGCTGTTTGGCCTTAAATGCCTTGACTGGGGGAAAGGGAGGATGATTGAAAAGGTAAAATTTTCTCTATTTGATATGCTAGGACAACTGCATAGTGCTGAAATGGAACCACTTTGTAGGTAAGATGCTTGATATCCAAATGCTTGGCCTGGAGAAGGATGGAAGGCACTAGAACTAGCCTTCATGGGCCTCCCATCATCCGTGCATTAGCTTGTTTCTTGCAGGACCTTTTTCTCGTTCCCTGGGGCCACTTGGAGGAGTACAGCAGGAGAACCGTTGGCTCAAGACTTAAAATACAGACATCTGATGGTATTAGAGAGCTACATAGACAGGACTGGAGAGAAAGGATTCATCACTAAACTCCCATAGCTAAACACAAACATTTAAATGCACCGTGCTGGTTGTAACGTTCTTCTGGTACGTTTTCGTTCAGTACTGGGCTGGAAATCTCAAAGAAAAGCGGAAGAGACCTCACTCTTGGGACCTCAGAAAGGCTCTGGCTCTCAGGAACTCAATGTGGGACATCTGGAGAAGACAAGATATTTGCAGAACCTTTGACTGCTTTCTGCAGAAGAGAGCTGGGCCTCAAGACCCAGGTGCCTGGGTGGCTCAGTGGTTGAGTGTCTGCCTTTGGCTCAGGTCATAATCCCAGAGTCCTGGGATTGAGTCCCACATCAGGCTCCCTGTAGGGAGACTGCTTCTCCCTCTGCCTGTGTCTCTTGCTCTCTCTCTCTGTGTCTGTCATGAATAAATAAGCAAAATCTTAAAAAAAAAAAGAGTCCTAGTCACCAAAGTTACCAATTACAAAACTAGCATGAAACAGATGAAACTAAATATATATTTGACTAGCACCCTTACCCTGATCTTGCCATCCTCAAAAAGTAATTGTGATTCTGAGTTCAATGTGTCTCCTTCCAGATCTTTAAAGAGAAATACACACGCATATACATATATACACACAAAATAAATGATGTTATTTATGTGGGTTTTTTTTTTTTACATATTTGATATAATGCTATGCAGATCCCCCCAAACTGCTTTATTCATTCAAAACTATTTTGAGGCTTACCCAGGCAGCTACATTTAGATTTATTTCCATACTTTTGGCTGAATAGTACTCCCTCATTTGGAACCACGACTTTTAGCCATTCCCCTCCTAAAGGCCATTCAGTATTTGTTGATGATCTGATGTGTTCTTTCAGCCTGCTTAATGTTTTCCTTCTTAGAAGTCTGACTGTACTTTATTCTCCTTGGTTGATTCAGGGATATGAGACTTGTCTCCCACACTAGTCGATAAACTTCTAGAGAGCAACCTCTACAACCAGGTATGATATGCATTCTGTTGTATATGGTAAATGATGAGCTGTGGGCTTTTGACTCCCTCAGGAAGAATATTAACAGAAGCTCTGGACTCACAGAGGCTCAACAAATTCTATTAATTGATTTCCTCCCCTTTCCTAAAAGACAAGTTTTGTATTTTCTAATCAGATTCAACTGAAATTCAGTTCCTTCCCCAAGCTAGGTTTATAATGGTCAGCACCTCCTTAAGATGTTCCAAATCTTGACATTGGTGATATAATGAAGACTGTACCTTTTATTTTTTTTAAATATATTTTTTTTATTTTTCTTTATTTATGATAGTCACACAGGGAGAGAGGGAGAGAGGCAGAGACACAGGCAGAGGGAGAAGCAGGCTCCATGCACCCGGAACCCCACGTGGGATTCGATCCCAGGTCTCCAGGATCGCGCCCTGGGCCAAAGGCAGGCGCCAAACCGCTGCGCCACCCAGGGATCCCAAGACTGTACCTTTTAAAGATGAATGTGTGTGTGTGTGTGTGTGTGTGTGTGTGTGTGTGTAAGGTTGAGAACGAAGAGGGAAACAGAGACTGAGAAACAGAGAGCGAGAGAGAGAGAGAGACCCAGAGACAGAGAGAAAGAGAAAAAGAGGAGAAGGAAGAGGGGGAAGGGGAGGAAGAATGAGAGGAGGGTGAAGGGGAGGAGGAGGAAGGGGAGGAAGAGGAAGAAAAGGAAAGGATCGAAGCTGCCTTGGGGTGTGGCCCTGTGGTTCTTGCTGGCCTGGAGGCAAAGCCAGCACAAAGAACTGATTGTGTTTGCAATAAAATCTGGAAAACAAGCACTTTTCCTTCTTTTCTTAAAAAAAAAAAAAAATTCATCCTGTCAACGTTTATTTTAACACTTTTAGGTTGGTGGTGTCAAAATCAGTTTTCATTTCTTTCCCTGGGAACTTTCTCAGACTCTTGAGGTCCACTCCACCTCAAAAAAAAAAAAAAAAAAAAAAAAAAAAAAAAAAAAAAAAGCCCTCTCTAGGAATAATGAAGAAAGTGCAAAGTCTCCATAGCCACTCACCAGATATCTTCCAGACCATTCAGCGAGACCCTGATTTTTGTCTTAAAGAGCTGGCCAAAAACGGTGACACACCTTATCAAAGAGACACCATTGTTTTGTTAGAGGAAAGAAGAAGGTGTTGGGGGTATTAAAGCCAACAGATATTGGGGGAACTCTCTGTGTCTGCATTTTACCGTTTTTTTCATCTCATGATGTCACTTTCATTCTTTCCTATTTTTTTTAGATTTATTTATTTATTTGTTTGTTTGTTTATGAGAGAGAGGGCATGCATATGTGTGTGGGAGTTGGGAAGA
This sequence comes from Vulpes lagopus, assembly GCF_018345385.1. Taxonomy (NCBI): domain Eukaryota; kingdom Metazoa; phylum Chordata; class Mammalia; order Carnivora; family Canidae; genus Vulpes; species Vulpes lagopus. The sequence goes on along the minus strand of NC_054827.1, from coordinate 134,045,221 downwards.
GGCAGAGAGGCAGAAGGAGAGAGAGAGAATCCTCAAGCAGACCCTCCGCTGAATGCGGAGTCCAACACCAGGCTCGATCCCAGGACCCATGAGATGATGACCTGTGCCAAAACCAAGGGTCAGCCGCTTAACCACCTGAGCTATACAGGGGCCCTACATTCTTTCCTATTATAAGACACCTTCAGCAACAGTGTTCAGCTTTCTTAGGTCAGCTCCCTTTGCTCTGGCCAGGATCCCCTGGCCCTTCCCCCCTCCTCCCCACCCCACCCCACCCCACCCCCGCCCCATGCACACATGCTTCTTCTATACATGCAATTATGCAAAGAATTTCAAGGACTTCAAATGTTCCCTGAGACCTACAGGAGCCTAGGTTAAGATCTGCAGTAAGACAAGATTGTAGAGGATCCAGCTGTCTGCGGAAACACTGAACGCGTTGGGCATCACAAGCACTGATAGCAGCAAAATACCACCCATCTTCATACCGGGATATTGGAGAAAGAAATGCTGAGCCCCAGTGGGCCTTTTCAGACACCGCCTTATCTATTATGGATAACAAGAGTCACAATGTGTCATCAGTACACCATCGTCTTTGAATACAAAGGTTGACTCTGTGTCTGGAAAATGCTGGACAAGATGCAAGACTATACTGATAATGAGGAGCTTTTCCCCTCAGAAATATCTACACCGGGAACAGGGGAGCAAGTAAGTGAATAGAAGGTCTCGCCCATCAGTACCCTTCACCTCCGTTTCTTATCACATCCTTTGCATCATATCCTCCAGTAGCTGGCTACTCTATCCTCAAAGGCATTCTTAGTCCTTCCCCAACTTCAAAGACTTCATAAGCCATCTTCCTTAGGTCAGATCTATTCTGGAGCCTCAGCTATTCCAAAAACCATATGCTCAGAAGATGGGCTGTTATCGTAGTAACTTTCACCATTTACACAGTGGCTGCAATGTGTCAGTCAAGCATGTAGTACTTAAAATGTACTATGTGCATTTATTAAATCCTTAAAACAACTCCACAGTGTCGATAGCAGCATTTCCAATTTAAGGGGGAGGCACCTAAGACCTAGAGAGAAGTAATTTCCTAAGGGTCACAGAGCAAGGAATGGGCAGAAACTGGCTTCAACCTTAATTTCCTTTGCCTGCGAGCTCTCTGTCCTATTGGATGGTGCCAGAGTCTCTCTCTCTCTCTCTCTCTCTCTCTCTCTTTTGATGATTCTTAAGATTTCAGAATTCTCAGTTTATATGTATTCCTAGCCTTCTGTGGCTCATAGAATATTTGATCAGAAATAGCAATCCTCGGGGCTCCTTTCTGGCTCAGTCAGAAGAATGTGCAACTCTTGGTCTCAGGGTCGTGAGTTCAAGCCCCACGTTGGAGATAGACATTACTTAAACAAATAAAACTTAAAAAAAAAAAAAAAAAAAAGGAAATTTTGTTAGAGGCAGTCTTGTCTGATGCTTACCACTGTTTAAATCAGGAAACTGACACACTCCAGGATGGGTTACTGGTCCAAACATGGCCTCCTTTTTCTGGTTCTGAGGGGGCAGGACCACACCCTTTGGGAAGTAATTTCATGCTTCTCCTAGCATAGCTCTAAGTAAACCAAAAGTCTCCATGTGGACATCTGATGACCATGCCAAGAGTAGTAGAAACTTGAGTCCAGAACATCTGAATACCCAGAGCAAGGAAGGGCCACACTCAGATGGCATCTACTTCAAAGGGAGTAGAACAATCTAGGGTGTGCCCCTTCCTACTCGCCCCAGGGGAAGCTAAGGATGTTGCCTGGTCCTGGGAGCTAGTGTAGTAGTGCAAACAAGACATGTAAAATCACAGCAAAGGAGGCCCAAAAAGCCAACACCTGCATCTTAAAGCCACTTCTACAGACAGCAGTGACATGTAGCCCAATTAAGCAGATAATTTCAAAGCCCTGAACTTCAAGTGAGTAGTAGCTGGAATGAGGAGGGAAAGGACAAGTCAGTGCTTGCAAGCTTGCCTTTAGGTTTATTATCGAGTGAGAATAACAAGTGATTGCCATCGTTCAAATGTGTTTAGAATGCCATGAATCAGATAACTATTACGACTTGCATTGTCCCTGAAAATGCAAAAATAGAAAAGGAAGAAATTATCTAAGAGAAATAGACCAGGGAAACAGATTAGGTGGAGGTGTGAGCCACAGGTCATTAGTACTGATGCTTATAAACACTTGCTGTATGACAGTAGTTGACAAGCTCTATTAAGAGCAGAGAAGTCAACATGGTCCCAATCTCCCTCCAGGAGAGAGAAATAATAATGGAGCAAGAAAAAAAGAATATAACTGGTTAATCAGCATTTTTCTTTAAAAAAAAAAAAAAGGCTATTTAAACGACCCTAATGCTTTTAACCTTAATTTTGGTCACTTCATTATGTTATTAGGGAACACCAAACAGAGTCCTATGGTTAATAGATCACACATAAAAAAGAGAGGACACGCTGGGTGGGTCAATGACCTGGGCTGGCCTGAATTAGCTTTAATTGTTTCACGTAGCCTCTTCAAGCTTTCCTGGGCTATTTTGTAAATAAGTATGATTAAAGACAAGGTGTGCACAAGTGTCCAATGAAAGTACTTATGTGTATGAGTCTATACGTGTACATACACAAACACACATATATAGTGAATATGTACACGTGCATGTACATACTCATATATATATATTGAATATACTGTGACCACTTGACACATTCAGGTACTGAGCCTGCTGTCCAGCTGAGTAAGTTAGTTCACCGGGCTCTCAAAGTATAAATTCTGAGCCATCTCAGGGCACATGCACTGTTTGCTCAATCTGTAAACACGTAATTATTGAACTTGCCTTCTAAAGTAACACCACACCCTGGATATGATGCAAAACCCAGCATTACAAGATAAGCTCTGTCTCAAGTTTCTGCTCGTTCTATGCCTGGAGTATGTGCTCATAAGCTCAGGGACTGAAGCAGAAGTAAACAGTCAGGCCAGTATTGTAGGGACACCTGTGTTACAAAACTGACTTTCTTAGGTTGTGAAAGCAATGAATGAAGTTCAGCAGGACTCCTGTAAGAATGCCGATTCATCCCATATCACGTTGGTCGAACAGGACTTGGACCTTATCGACTCCCTCCCTCCCTCTCCCGCCCAGGTCAGGCTGCTTTCCTCGGGTATCAGATCCCAGCTCCCAGCGCTGTGGGGCTCAGCAGCCACACCTCAGTCCTGTCTGCCTTCTGTCTGCACCTCACGCAGCTGCGTTAGCCCTGCTTGCCCTCCAGATGCCAGCTCTCAGGTCTCAAACAAGCCTATGCACAGTACGTTTAACATGCCTGGGCTAATGATTCTTTTTATCTTTGAAACCCTCCAACTCTGCACACTTCCCTTGTGAATCTTGCTCCAATTAGAATCCAGAGTTCAGACAAGAGGCTCTAGCACAACTTTGTGCTGTGGTTAGGGATAATTTTTGATAGCCTCCCCCGAGTCCCCACTGAGATGGGACATAGCTGAGTGATGGATAGTGAGAACTTGGAAGCCCGATGACCTGGGTTGGAATCCTGGATCCACCACTCACTGACTGTGCCTCAGTTTCCTAACCTATGATAGGTAGGGAACCAGAGAGCTTACGGTAGCACCTGGTGTGCAGTGGATGCCCTTTAAGTGCAAGCAGAAAAAATGTGATGACAAGCAGCAGCTCCTATCTGCCTCAGTGTTCAGGAGACAACAGGAAATGATGGTCAGTGACAGTCCTCTGTGGTGGACTCTCAAGGACGTGCCTGAAAAGGCCACAGCTGCATCGGTCCCCCTTGGAGGGAACCTGGTCACAATTGTGACCAACTGTTCACAATTTCAAGAGAAGGGAAAATCCACATTTTTTGGATTTCAGATTATTGGGTGACTTTTTTTTTAAGATTTTATTTTTAAGTAATCTCTATACCCCTACACCCAATGTGGGACTCAAACTCACAACCAGGAGATCAAGAATCGTGTGCTCGACTGAGCCAGCCAGGTGCTCCTTATTGGGTTACATTTTAAAAATTAATGTTTGAGCCAAAGAAAGCATGTGTGGAGGCTAATTTAGCCCTTAACTCACCATTTTGTGGCCCCTGACGTTTATGAATCTATAATGGTACGAGTGTATGTGAGTTTCCTGCACTTCCATTTTTCTGTTTCTTTTTGAAACTTCTTCCTCAATTCAATACCCTAGCAGCAGTAGAAAACATGCAGAAGGTATTCAATTAAGTCCAGCTAACCAATGAAGGTTTGTTAGTAATGAGACACCAGAGGCACCTGGGTGGCTCAGATGGTTGAGCATCTACCTTTGGCTCAGGTCATGATCTCCTGGTCCTGAGACGGAGCCCACATTGGGCTCCCAGCTCAGCAGGGAGTCTACTTCTCCCCCTGCATCTGCCTTTCCCCCTGCTCATGCTCTCTCTCTCTCTCTCTTTCTCTCTCTCTCTCTCTGTATCTCTCTGTCTCAACTGAGTAAGTAAAAAAATCTTTAAAAAATAAATAACGAGACACCAGTGGAGCATTTCTGAAATAAAAAAGATGTGGGTAGCTGCATGTCACCCACATCTAGTGCCCTTTCTTAAAATGTATCTTTGGGCTGACAAACCAGGCCCTGGGAACACAAATATGAATCAGGTGTAGTCTCTGATCTTGAAGCACATACAGATTTGTGGAGGACACAGAAATGCAGACAACGGTAATGTTTATAAAACATGTAGACATGTGTTATCTCATTTATATCTGTGAGAGAGATATATACCTTGAGAACTCAATGCAGTAGGTACAGCACGTGATTGTATGCCCAATGTACAGAAGAGAAATTGAGGCACAGAGAGGTTACATGACTGGTCCAAGATTATTCCACTAGTAAGTGGAATTGTAATAAGAGTCCAGTTCTGCTGTCTGAAAACGTAGGGCTCTTTCTGCTGTGCTCCGACGTTCTAGCTTAACATGGTTTTCCAGCACCTGTGATGCTAGAAAAATCAAGCTCATTAAGAGAGTTGATAGCCAGTGAGTTAGAAGGGGGCATTGATAGCATCTTGGAATGCAGGCTTTGAAAAAGCACCTGTCAATGGTTAGAGAAATATTTTTCTTCTCATTAATTATAATTTTCCATCTGCTGGAAAAGAATTTGAGGCCACTTTCCACAAAGTACAATGCCATTTATTATTTTTTTTTAAGTTTAAAAGTACACGGTGATGAAGGGAAACAGAGGTGAAATCACTGTCTCAGAAAGTTGAGTGTAAAAATAGATAGCACAAAGGGGCACAAATCTTAGCTCTGAGCTTCCTGCAAGATGAGACAAATTGGAAGTGACAAGGCTTTTGTTGTTTATAAAAGGAGGCAGACGGATTTTAAGTTTAGTATATATTATCTCCACTTGTCTAACTTCTGAATCACATAGTAAAAAATGGTATTCTTATGGAAAATATTGATTCCAAGGTACAGCATTTTACCCTCCCCACAATGCACAAAGAAAGGCTGATGTGTTACATTTATAAAATCTGTGGTTGGTCAGAAAATTTAGAAATTTATAATCTACAGACCAGCATGTGACTGCCAATATTAATGGTCTGACATGTTCTGTAAGGGGAAGTTGAAGAAGTAGAGTCCAGCTGAGAAGGTTTGGGTAGCAGAGCATCAGAACTGTAATTTGGGAAGGAGGGTCCGTAAAGGATGGCCTTCTTCATCCACAGCACACATTTCAGGGGTTTAACTGGGCAAACTAGAAGCAAAAGAGCACATCAAACACAGGATGGTATTCAAAGGCCATGGGGACATTTCATCATTTGTTCACTCATTCGGCAAGTAGTTACTGAGTGCCCACAGACCAGGCATTTATGCACTGTCCTTAGAGATGGAGACAGAGCAATGAACAAATCAGGCAAGAATCACTGCCTTCGTCAAGCTCTCTGGAGGCAAACGGTATGTTGCACAAATTAAAGATGGAGGCATACATTGTTTATGAGAGGGCTGGAGTTCCCATGGCCATATGGTAATCCAAATCAGGTGTCCTAAAAAAGCTGCAGCCTTGTGTTACTGAGAACCTTGAAACAGATGCTTGGCTTTTGTCACAAAACTATCTAGAGTGTTTGAGCAGCTAGGACAGGGAGGAGCCTGACATGGAAAGGGGCTGAGGCCTGGGTCCCACTTTCTAAAGTTCACAATGGATAAAAGGGTGGGCCTCCCCTCCTGCTAGAGAAATAGTCAACAAGCCCCTCCCACCGTCTGATGAAATGGTCCTCTTCCAGAAATGGCTTTGAGAAGCAGCTGGAAGAAGAAAAGCTATAGCAGCCATAGAAACTGTTAGACAAGGTACAAACAGAACTAAGCAAGGGTTTCAACCAATATTTATTAAATCCTCACCACATATGTAAAAAGCACCATACTGGGATGGGGAAGGGGGTGGGAGGCAAAGACAGGGTTCTTGCCTTACATTCTAGAAAGAGCCAGATATTGAATAACTAATTAATTAATTAATTCACAGTAGAACAGCTAGTGGGAAGAACTATTGGAAGCTGTAACAGCAGAAGAATTAACCCAGCGCCAGAGATTCCAGAAACCACTCACTGTTTCTCTCCCTCCCCACCTCCCCTCTACCTCCCATCCCCCCTCTCTCTTATCTCTCAGCCATACACACAAACACATGCACACACTGATGCACACACTGGTACACACACAGGTATGCATGATACGATGTGAGAAAGCCTCTCTTGTCTTCCTCTTTCAAAGAGGCTTTTTGGGGGCTGGAAGTGCTAAGAATGTTACTTCTTCTGGTTTATAGGCCAGCAGGCTACAACCCTGGTAAATCCCGCTGCCAACAGTCTGACTCTGAGCTAAGATGCAGCTAGATCTAGAGGAAAAATAAATACTTAGACCAATTATACTTTCAAATGTCCTTGGATCTTTGAGTTTATGTCCTTACTAATTAGTATGTACAAGCCTAAAACACGAACTTGCTAGAGAGTATAGTGTTTAAAACGAGAATGACAGCTTTCCTTTGGATTGTGTGCTGATCGATAGCAGCTCAGTGGCAGATATGAAGCCAAGCTAAACTACATAAACACGGAAGATGTAAAAGCTAAATTTGAAAAAATAAAATTTAGACTCTATATGTACTGAATTTTGGTGGGCTATCAAATTATATTCATCAATAATGTCAAATTAGGGGGAAAACATAAGAACAGGTAAGAAATGTTATTTTGGACAAAACGTTAGGCTAGATGGATTTTTTTTTAAGGTTTTATTTATTTATTTATTTATTTATTTATTTATTTATTTATTTATTTATGAGAGACAGAGAGAGAGAGAGTCAGAGACACAGGCAGAGGGAGAAGCAGGCTTCTAGTGGGGAGCCCTATGCAGGACTAGATCCTGGGACCCTGGGATCATGCCCTGAATCAAAGGCAGATGCTCAACCAGTGAGCCACCCAGGTGTCCCAAGCTAGGCAGATTTTTAAACTTTTTACTTATATAAGTATAATGTGGACAGATAAAAGTTAGAAAATTGAAACGAGTATACAAAAGAAAGTAAAAATATAGCCATATAGGATCACGTCAAAATGCATTCAATCAATTCTCTATTATTGGGCATTTGTGTTTTTTCTATTCTTTAACACAAATGCTTTAATGTACACCTCTATATGTATTGCTGTGCACACATCTCTCATTATTTTCTCATGAAAAACTCTTGGAAGTGGGATTTCTCAGTTGGACAGTATTCAGATGTTTAAAATCAGAATTGAAGCAATAGCCAAATTCAAAGTCACTTTAAATTCTTTTTTTAAGATGCTTACAACACTTTCAAACTTAGAAAGCATCCAAAAATTGATAGTAAACAGTCTTTATTTCCATATCAAAGTCAATAATAATATTGCATATATACCATTTCAAGACTCTGACATTTCTTAAAACCTCACCAAATACTAACAGACAGCAATACCATATGGTTATAGACACTTGTCAAAGAGCAAGGCTGTTTCCCATTGTAATACAACAAATATGTTAACTGACTGTTGCATTTCTGGATTTAAAATACTGAACAGAAAACCAATCACACCAAACATATATAATATTTGTATACATACGCAATTGCATTACACACAACAGCAGAAGGATTCTGGACGGAAACATTTGTTTCTTTGTTGGCTATGCACAAAGTGATAATCTCCCTGGGTCTTAGTTCTGAGGTGAAATACACAAGAGCCAGGATTTCCAGATTTTTTTTATTTAGTAGACCAATTAAACTAAAAAAAAAAAAACCCTACAAGCACATAATTCATAAATAACCTTAAAATGGAGGGAGACATATCTCTGAATAAGAAAGCATCATTTAAACCAAATGTATCTAACCTGATTTTTTTTTAAATCTGCTCTATTGCTCATATTTTTCTCATTTTGCCTTGGAGTATGACAAGTTGTACTAGTTCACAGACTCTTTTTTCTTAGTTAATTTATTTATTTTAGAGAGACAGAGAGAGCACAAATAGGAGGGGCAGGGAGAGGGAGAGAGAATCTCAAGCCGATTCTGCACTTAGCACAGAGCCCTATTCGGGACTGGATCTCAGAGCCCTGAGGTAACCACCTGAGCCAAAACCAAGAGTCAGACGCTTAACCAACTGTACCACCCAGGCGCCCCTAGTTCACAGATTTTTGATCGAAGATAACTCCTCTAGATAACTCTTAAGTCTTTTCCAGTTCTAAAGTGCTGTGATTTTGTGGATTTAAATTTTAAATTATGCTCTATGTAAAAAAGTAATTTGTGAGGAATTTTAAAATTTGATCTCCCATATTTCTTTGAGGCTGCCAATGAGTGGATTCCAGAAAGGGGATGCGAACATTGGACGATCCAATAGGCACTTGGTAAGGGTCTCCAGTAGCCAGCCATTGGGATATGCAATGGACATATAGTGACACAAAACACAGCTTCTGCCTTCAGGAAGGTTCTTGCCTAGAGGGAAACAGGATACTAAAACAAAGAGGCAGTAGGGTACAATAAATGACATAATACAGGGGACATGGAGCGTTTAGGAGCAGCACCCTACCCAGACCGGGGTGCAGCTGGCTAGTGGGCTGGATCTTCTGGAGGAGGTGATGAGTAAACTGAGTCTCAAAGAATAGAATGAATGTTAGGCAGCTGAGGATGTCTTTAGAGGCAAGTGAGCAATCTGGGCACAATTAATGTGCAACAATAATCACAGATAATCCTCGGAATCCAAATCCTAGAGGGTTCTAGTGAGGGCAGAGGCAGCCAGTTGGAGGATCACTGAAGACACTGTAGGGGAAGGCAAGTGGCCCGATTTAGGAAAACCTGCAGTGCTACATTAAAGAGTTTAGACTTTGTTTGTTTTAACATTTTAAAATCATTTATTTGAGAGAGAGCAAGCATGAGTGAGGAAGGGGCAGAGGGACAAGCCGACTCCCCACTGGGTGCACAGCCAGGTGCTGGGCTCCATACAGGGCTCGATCTCAGGACCCTAGGATCATGACCTGAGCCAAGGCAGACACTTAACTAACTGAGCCACCCAGGCACCCCAACGAGTTTAGACTTGATCCCCAACACATGGGACATCACTGAAATATTTTAACCAGGGGAGGACACTGGGGCACATCTCCACTTTGCTTTTTCTCCCATCTCAAATTCTAAAATTAGAGCTATACAGTTGAAAAGAACCTTGGGGGGAGAATTCTTATGCTACCTTTTTTTTTTTTTTAAAGAATGAAGATGAGATAGTATAGGCTTGTTAAAACAAATTCAAACAGTATAGAAGTGCACAAAATAAAAGAGGAAAATTTCAAGACTTCCCTCCCTCATCCCCTCAATCAAAGCCTACTCCCCAGGGTTAAATCACTATTTTGAATTTCAGGTACCTCCATGTATTTATTTTCTAAATATGTAAAAAAGCGTTTATAAATAACAGATATTTTTGTAAGCTCTTTAATAGAGAATGTATTGTGCTACATCTACTGGGCTGTAATATGCCTTTATCGCTTACTATATTGTCAGTGCAGATCGAGCTCATTCTTTTGGACTGCATAGTATTCCACTGTGTGGTCTGGGTATGTCCCAAAGGTATTTAACCATTGCCCTCACGGTGATCATTTAGGTAGTTCCCAATTTTCTAGTCGTTGTTGCGGTGAACATCCTTGATTATTTCCACAGGTATGTGTGTTTTCCTAAAAGATAGTTTCTTAGGATGGAATTACTAGGTTGCAGGATCTAGGCACTTACAATTTTGAAAGGTACTGCCTTGTTGCTCTCTCAAAAGCTGTTTTGTGCACATCCTGAGTATACAAGAGTGCTCATTTCCTCCCACAACAGCCAAGCTGTTGGTTTTCTGTTCAGTTCAAGCTGGGTATTATCAAGTTTTTGAATCATTACCAATCTGATCAATAAAAGATGTTATCTCATGGGGCACCTGGGTGGCTCAGTGGGTTACATATCAGACTCTTGATTCAGCCCATGTGTTGATCTCAGTGTCCTGAGCTCAAGTCCCGCATTGGGTTCCACACTGGACATGGAGCCTTACTTAAAAAATAAAAAATAAAAAGATGTTATCTTTGCATTGGCTCAATGGATTTTTAGTGAGTTTGACCATCTTTCATATATTTATTGGCTAAATATATTTATTTTTGTCTACAAATTACCATTTTACAAACTCTGTAGGTCAAAGATTCTTAGTCTGGGGTCCCAGGGCTCCAGATACATGATATGGCATTTTCTGTGTGTATTGGCTGCACGCTATTCTCAGGAGAAGGCCCAACGAACATTAAGAATCACTGATCTTTTTTCTTTTTAAGATTTTATTAATTTATTCATGAGAGACACAGAGAGAGGCAGAGACATAGGCAGAGAGAGAAGCAGGCTCACAGTAGGGAGCCTGATGTGGAACCCTATCCCAGGCCCCCAGGATCATGCCCTGAGCCAAAGGCAGACGCTCAACCACTGAGCCACCCAGGCATCCCAAGAACTACTGATCTTAAACTGCAGGCTAAGAGGAGGATGTGGAAAGAAAGAAGCAGGGCTAGAAGGAAAGATAAGAAAGGAGTGAGGGCCGGGTTCTGTGATTGGGTACGTGCATGTACACACAACCACATGTGCTGCTTTTATTATCTTCCTGTGATCTGTACCAGGCCTTCCAGGTAGCATTCCCTTATTTGCATCCCCTGAAGACCCAGCAGCCATCCAGGGGCTACTAGATCATCATGGATTGGGCAGTTCACTTCTTACTAATATTCATATACATATCACAAAGAATTCTGACAATTCAAGATGCATCTTTGTTATATTTTGGTTCATAGGAACATACAAAAACCTCATACATACAGGGGCACCTGGGTGGCTCAGTTGGTTGAGCATTTGACTCTTGATTTCAGCTTAGATCATGATCTTGGGTGGTGAGATTGAGACCAGTGACGGGCTCTGCTTTGAGTGGGGAGTCTGCTAGAAATTCTCTCTCCCTTTCTGCCTCTCCCAGTACTCTCTCTCTCTTTTAAATAAAAATAAAATCTTTTAAAAAAACTTTATACATACAAGCTGTCACCGATTTATCCGAAACTAAAGAAAAGCATTCACCTCAATTTTATGTCCTGTCCTCATGATTTCTCTAACCTACCCAGAGCTTTGAGCTCTGCACACCCTCCTATCTGACACCCCCATAGCTGCTCTGTGAGACTCCTTAATCCCATATCTGCACTGAAGCCTGAGCTATCTTTTCATTTCAACATCCCCCAGTTGATGCCCCTCTCAGGGTTCCCCTTTGCTCTTGGGCTAAAGGTCAAACCCCTTAACACCTGTGCTCACCTGGAGCTACCTGGCCAGACCCCGCCCACCTCTTCTGTTCAGCTAAGCTTCTCCTCCCCACTGGCTCAGCCACAGTGACACTCAGGTATTCTCTCTCCCACTCAGCAACCTTTGCAACTGTTTCTTCTACTTGAATGCTCCTTCTCCTACCCCTCTTTCACTGAGTTCACTTCTACAGCTTAAAAATCACTTCCCTGACCTCCCAGCCCAAGTCATGTGCTATGATTTCAGGCTTTCAAAGCATCTTGCACTTTTTTTTCCTTAGAAGTTATCCCAGATTTGCAATCACATAGCTCATTTCATGTCTCTTCCACGCTGGCAGGTCAGCACTACGAAGATAGAAAAGAGGATCTGTTTTGTTCTCTGAAATCCAAGTGCTCAAAACAGGGCTGGAGGGGAGCAGGTGATCAATACACGCTGTTGGAGGGAGGAAAGAAAAGGATGCGATTAGAAATGGTGCCTTGTAGGCTTTTATTTTCCTCTACATTTTCTTTCAGGTATGAGCACTTACAAATTATGTCTGGATACAGAAATTTGCTCTTTCAAGTCATTCCCATTATTTACCAGGAACTTACTGTGAATGGACTAAGCACTTTTCCAGGAGTTGGGGGGTTGAGGGGGGAGGGGACACCACAGTGAACAAAATAAATGAATCCTGCCTTTAGCTTACATTATAGGAGGACCAAGCAGGTAGTAACACATACCAGATAAGTACATGATACAGCATATTTAGAAACTATAAGGTGCTGTGAGAAAATTCAAGCAGGGTAAGATGGATAGGACAGTTAGGTTGGGGAGACCAAAATAGAGAGGGTGTGAGTACTCTCAAGAAGTTTAAAATAAATTTGGGAAACACCAAGGAAGCAGATGGGGCTGCACATCAGCTCCCGAACTGCATCCGCCTTGTGAGAGAGCCACGTGGTGCAGCCTGGAGGCTGGTTTGCAGTAGCTCCTCTGGTGCCCTGATGCTTCGACGTCTTCCTCAAGAACTTCATACACTTCAGTGTTAGTCTTTTCCATAGAACCCTCCCTATTTCTTTTGCAAACTTGGTGGATAATTCTTCCAGGTTCCTATGATCTTTCATCTCTGTACTTTATCACTCATCTCCCTGTCCTGAAACAATCTATCTTCAGGTGCCTCTGGCCACCAGAACACAGGAATTCCTCAAGGGCAGGAACCAGGTCCCAGCATCCAGGATTTGATCATTTCCAGCATGTGGTAATATAGGAAATGCTCAAAGTATTTGATGAAGGAGTGGATAAAAGAATAGATAATGAATGAATGAATGAATGAATGAATGAATGAAGAGAAACAGAATAAGTGTACCTATGGGAATTAGAACCTCTTCAGTTCTCCAAAACTTCATACTTATGTATGCTTATCTTCACACTTCTGGATCCCAGGAATGTTGTAATGGCCAGACAAGACATTCTTTAGAAGGAATTAAAATACTTGCATAGGGTTTCATTAGTGGGTCACAAAATTGATTTAATAGATCCTGGAAAGTATCTTTACCATTAACTAGAATAGATGATATTTAAAAAAAAAAGAATGCATCAAGGTTAAGGAGTTTTGTCACATGTGGCTGTTTCCCCAGGACAGGCCCAGTTTATTCTTGATGGATCAGCAGAGTTATTATTTTCAAAAGCAATAGTTTTCCTAATTTTTACAATAAATTAGGTGATCACTTTCACTATACATATGTATGTATAATGGTCCTACTGGTTTGTGATTCCTGTGGACGCTGATCAAAAAAGATCCAAAAAGCCTTTTCTGGAGAGGTTCGAACCTCTGAGACTCTAAAGACGCATCACAAACGAGAGAAGGTGAGGGAGAAGCAGAAGGAAGAAAAGAATACTGAAGTTCACCTTGATACCTTCCTCATCCTCACAGGATCATGCATCGTCAGAGGCAGAACCATTTCATTTTGCAAAACTGAGAACTAAAGCTCCCAGGGCTCAAATTCCCTGCCAAAGTTCATATGCCATCAAGTCTTAATGCCAGCGTTGAATTCTAGGTCAACACATGCGGGGGGGGGGGGGGGGGGGTGGGGGGGGATAAAAAAAAAAGGAATTTTGTTCTACACATAGGAAAGGGAAAGTTGGGGATGTTTTTGTTTTTGTTTTTTTCCCACTTCTTGCAGACCACAACATGTGTAACCACATAAAAATTTAGGAGGGAATGATAGAGTACATCTCCCATGCTAGTATTGTAAGTTTTATAATTTAATACACATACTTTTAGAAGTATTTTGCATTTGGAACTACTTAATATTTTGACTCAGATGAAAGTTCTTAATCATGGACTGAAAAAGTGAATAAATGTTTAGGAGTAATGAAATAAGCCTTATAGGCAAAAGCACAGAAAATAAGCAGTTCTTTGTAGAGTGGTGCATTAGCAAAGAATGCAGGACCTGGAGACAGATAATAAAGGTCCAGATCTTAATAGCTATGGGACTGTGGATAGGTTGTTTCTCTGCTTCAGTTTACTCATTTATAAAATGCTACAATAGTACCTACCTCATAGAATTCTCGTACAGATTAAACAAGAGAATCCACATATAGCTCTGAACATGCTTCCTGGAATGTGGTAAATTATCAGAAATATCAGCTGCTATAAGGATAAAAATCAAGACTATTGAAGCTAATAATGCTCCCTTTTTACTTTTTACTTCCCATTGGCATACACCCCCACCTTCAAAGGCCTTCTTCTAGATTTCCTGACATTTCTGAAATAACCTGCCACCATGATATACTATTTCTTTTAGAGATTGCTAGACTTGATTTGCTAGTATTTGGCTAAGGATTTCTGTGTTTATGTTCATGGGTCATACTGGTCTCACATTATTTCTCTTTTTTTCTCTCTTGTAACATGGCCTCATGAAATGAATTAGAAAGTATTCTATCCTCCCATTTCCTGAAAGAGTTTCTGAAACATTGATATGTTTCTTAAATATTTGATAGAATTCACAAGTGAAATCTTCTGGACCTAAAGTTCTCTTTGTGAGAAATTTTTAAATTTACATATTTAATTTATTTACGAGATATAGGGCTTATTCAGGGTTTCTACTTCTTTAGTCATATTTGGCAAATTTGTATCTTCTAAGTAATTAGCCCTATTTATCTAAGTTGTTGCATTTATTGACAACAAAATATTCATAATATAGGATAATAATAATATTCATTTATTATCCTTGTAATGGTAGTATCAGTAAGTAGTGTGTCACTGATATTATTTGTGTCTTCTCTCTTTTTTCTCTTAATGCATCTAGCTAGGGGTTTATAAATTTTGTTGAAATTCTCCAACTACCTTTTGGTTTCAATTATTTTCTCTATTATTTTTGTTTTGTGTCACTGATTTCTACTTTTCGTTGTTATTTTCTCCCTTCTATTATTTTTAGATTTAATTCATTCTTTTCTTGCTTTTTAAGGTAGAATATGAAGTCATTGATTTTAGATCTTTCTGGCTTTCTAATATTAACATTTAATGCTATACATTGCCTTTAAGACATTGTTTTAACTGCACCTCGTAAATTTTGATTTGTGTTTTCATTTTCATTCAGTTCAAAATATTTTTTAAATTCCCTTATGATTTCTTCCTTGGCTCATGTGTGTTTAGAAATGTGTTATATAATTCCTAAATATTTGGAGGTTTCCCAAATAGCTGTTATTGATTTCTAATTTAACTTCACTATGGTCAGACGACAAACCCTATGATTTCAATACTTTTACATTTGTTAGAACTTGTTTATGACCAGCATATGGCCTTTCTTGATTAATGTTCTAGGTGAACTTTAAAAAATTTATATTTTGCTATTGTTGGTTATTCTATGAATACCCATTAGGTACAGTTGATTGATGGTATCATTCAAGTCTTCAACATTCCTTGCTGATTTTGTCTTTTCTTTATTGATTGTAAGTGAAAAGTGTTGAATACTCCAACTGTAACTGCAGATTTTAAAATTTCCTTTCAGTTCTGTCAGGTTGGGTTTGTTCTTTTAATTTCACATATACTTTTATCTAACCCTCACAAAATACTCATGATGTATGTGTGATTATTTTTATTTTACAAGGGAGGAAACTTGCACTCGTAGATTAAATGATTTCCCCAATTCCATACAACTAATTCACTTCAGAGAATTTAAGTGATTCCCAGAATCCTGACTCATTCTGTCAAGTTTTGCTTCATGTATTTTGAAGCTCTATTACATTTAGGATTGTCATGTCTCCCCAATAAATTGAATTCTTTATCATTATTCCTAGTATATTCCTTTTTATGGTGTATGCTTTATCTGATATTAATATAGCCACTCCAGTTTTCTTATAATTTATGTTTGCATAAATTATAGTTTTTCCCTCCTTTTAGTTTTATTTTATCCTGCCTATATATTTAAAGTGGTTTGCTCCTACACATTATATAAGAGAATTTTACTTTTTTATCTTGTCTGGCAATCTCTGACTCCAACTGGAGTCTTTAGATCATTTACATTTAATATAATTATCAATATGGTTGAGTTTAAGTCTACCATTTATTATTAGTTTTCATTTTGTCTCATCTTTTTTTGTTATTTTTTCTTCTTTTCCTGCTTCTTTTGAGTTAATTGGTACTGCTTAGTTTTCCATTTTATCTATTGATGAGATATATTTTAATTTATTTTTTTATTTTAGTGATTCGTCTACACTTCACAATACCTATCTTAACTCATAATTTGCACTCAAATAGTATTATACCACTTCATGTATAACATAAAATCCTTAACCCTATAGATTTCCACTGCTCCATTTTGTCCTTCAAGCTATTGTCATATATATTGCTTCTATGCATTTGATAAATCTTAAAAATACATTGTTATTCTTTTTGCTTTATATAGTCGATTAACTTTTAAAGAAAATTTAAAATGGTGAGACAAATCTTTTCTATTTGTCCACATACTTATCATTCCTGATATTCCAAGTTGCTATTTGCTGTCATTTTTGCTTTTGCCTGAATAATTTTGTTTAACATTTCTTTTAGTATATATATGCTGGCAACAAAGTTCCTCAAGTTTTGTTTGTCTGATAATGTTTTTATTTAACCTTTGGTTTTTTTCTTTTTTATTGTTGTTCTACTTTGTTTTTAAGATTTATTTATTTTAGAGAGAGAGAGCATGTGCACATGTGAGCAGGGGAAGGGCACAGAGAGAGGGAGAGCTTGCTGAGTGCAGAGTGGGACTGGGGCTCGATCTCATGATTCTGAGGATCATGACCTGAGCTGAAACCAAGAGTCAGACACTCAACAGATGGGCCATAGGTGCTCCTAAGCCTCTTTTCAACCATTTTTTTTCCAGTCTTTTTTCTCTGTGTGGTTCATCTTGGATTAATTTAATTGCTATGCTCACAGGTTCACTAATGTTTTCTTCTGCAGTACCTAATACAATATTAATCTTATCCACTTAAATCTTTAGTTCAGATATTGCAGGGGTTTTTTTTATCTCTAGAAGTCTGAGTTGGTTCTTTTTTATATCCTTTATTTTTCTTCTGATTATTGTTTTGTTTTCCTTTAAATGATTATACATAATAAAATCTGTCTTAACATTGTGTCTGCTAATTCCATTATTTTGTCATTTCTAGGTCTGTTTCTCTTAACTTATTCTTCTTCTTGTATTTTTTTCTTGCCTTTAAGCATGTTCAGTTACTTATTTATTTATTTATTTATTTATTTATTTATTTATTTATTTTTACTTGCTGGTGACATTGCTATTGTTCCATTATTAAGTGTCTGTATTTTGTTGTCCTCCTTTCAAGAGCATTGGGCTTTGTTTTGGCAGGCAGTGAAGTTCATTGTCCCATCAGGTTGATTCCTTCAAGATCTGTTTTTAAGCTTTACTAGAGACCGGTGAGACCTGTGCTATCCAATATGGTAGTTAGTCACTAGCTATATGTGGCTATTAAAATGTGACTAATCTGAATTAAGATGTGCTATAAGTATAAAAACACAACAGATTTTTGAAGACTTAGTGTGAGAAAAAGAGCACAAACTTCCTCATTAACAATTTAATATTGAATATTGTCAAATTGATAATACTTTGGATATGTAGGGTTAAATAAAGTATGTTACTAATTTTGCCTACTCCTTTTTCCTTTTTACTGTGGTTACCAGACATTTAAAACTACATATGTGGCTTGCATTATATTTCTATTGGACAGTGCTGGTCTAGAGCAGAGGTCAACAAACTACAGCTCACAGGCTGACCACTTGGTTTTTGTTAATAAAGTTTTATTTAAACACAGCCATACCCATTCACTTATGTATTTTCTATGGCTGCTTTCACACTACAATGGCAGAACTGACTAGTTGTGGTGAAGACCATATGACCCACAAGCCAAAAATAATTATGATTTGTAAATTTAAGAAAAATTTCCAACCATTGGCCCAGAGGATCTCACTCAAAGGATAGTTCAGATGTATTACTAACATATGATACTTTAGAGACTCCACTGAATGTTCCAAGAATGAACAAGGACTCTCCCCTTTGGCTAACCAAATGTTCTCCCAGTTCATGTGTGCCCTGAGATTTATTCAGCTTACAACTTTGTGGAGTGTCTTTTCTGTCCAAACTTGTGGAGTGTCATTCTATATATTTGTGTCCTGGTATTCAGGACAAGACTCAAGGGATTCCTATACATATTTCTGGAGCAATTTTTCCATATAGCCCCCTTCTTCCCAGAATTTTCCCACTACTTTTAGCCATCTCAGCCTCCTCAAACTCTAGCCTCCATCTTACCAACTCAATAAGGCTGCCAGAATCTGTTTGGGTCCCTCTTTCCTGAGTCCACAGTCTAGAAATTACTTCCAGGCAGAAAGCCAGGGGAATTACCGAGCTCACTTGTTTGTTTCTCTTCTTTCAGTAATCATAGTCGTAGGCAGACTATTGTCCAATGTCTGAAAACCATTGTTTCATATTTTATCCAGCTTTCTAATTATTTATGGTGGGCATTTAAGTCTGGTCCTTGTTACTCCATCGTGCCTTGAAACAGAAATCCCCTCTACTTATCTTTTGATAGGTGGAACTTTCTAGATAGTGCACTCTGAGTCTTCAGACTTCCCAAAGAAGGTTTGTTGGATTTGACTGACTTGTGTGGAGATAGAAAGGTAAGTGTATGTTTGCCTAAATAGTTGATGATACACTATATTATTGCTGACTTGGATTTTTTTATGTCCTGGTTTTGACAGAAAGGACAGAAATGACTTTATAGAAGAAGCTGAAAGCAGGCTAATCCTGGGCTGTGCATTTCTGAATTCGTTTGTGATTTATATCAGAGGTACATCAAACATATTAGCAGGCCTATAAAGTATGTGCCTTGCCTCTTAAAAGCATATGAAAAGTTTAAGAAGTGATTACTATTAGTTCCAGATGCTATATTAAGATCTATTCATCTCTAGGAGGTTATAGTTAAAGGGAAGAAATTATCCCAAATATAGACAGATTATAGATAAAGGTAGGGAGGGAGAGAAGAAGGGAAAGGAAGAGATTCCAAAAATGTTTGTTTTTTATATTAGCGGTATTTCTGTGTTAAGGGATGGAAACACCAAGTAGTTGACAAAATAAACAAACAAATGAAACCTAATTCATTTTCTTACACTTGAATATAAAAATTTCAGAAAAATGTGATGAAAGAATGCATTTGTTGAAAACAGGATGAGAAATGATAGCTTAGCCCACGGGAAGGGAAGTGATTGGTCTGGGAAAGGCATAACACTGAATATGTGAATCAAAAATAGCTTCAAGAATGAGAAAGTTAGGGGTGCCTGGGTGGTTCACTCTGTTAAGCATCCAACTCTTGATTTTGGTTCAGGTCATGATCTGGGGTCATGAGATTGAGCCCTGCTTCTGGCTATGGGCTCAATGGGGAGTCCACTTGAGATTCTCTCTCCTTCTCCCTTTGCTTCAAATAAATAAATAAAGCTTAGAAAAAGAATCAGAAGGTTAAAGCAGTCAAAGGAGAAAAAAGAAGAGAGTGAAGATGAAAAAGAAAAGGATTCAGGGCACAATAGTGCCAGGCTCATAGCTGATGCTCCATGATGAATGGATGGATGGATAGATGTAATAGAAAAGAATAAATGTGATGGTCGAGGGCAAGAATTTGATCTTGTTGTGGACAAAGAAGGAATCTAACGATGATAGAGGGAATTCTAGTGATGGGTTTTGTAGGATGGCAATTTATAACTACTTTACATGCAAATAAGTTTTCTTCTAGCTAACTCGTGCTCAAAACCTCAGATCAAAGGTCACTCATTTCCTTAAAGAAGTCTTCTCTGATCACTAAATTAACACATCTGGTTTTTTTCCCTCTCATGGCACCCTATGTTTTCCCTCTATAATACCAATCAAGTTTATAAACAAGTGTCTTATGGTATTTGTGTAACATCTGTGTTTCCACGACTCTGTACGCCCCATGAGGGAAAAAACTATGTTATGCCTTTGTTGCTAACCATTGTGTCCTCAGGACCCAGCATAAAGTCTAGTACACAGTAAGCTCTCAAAAGTTACTGATTTATTTATTTATTAAATTCACAAATAAGTGCATGAATCCATGAGTCAATGAGGTTGGACCATGGGGACATGCAGAACTGTGAGGTCTATGTGGCCTCGGGAAGACTGAAGCCTTTTCATCCAACGAGTGGGTGTAGTGCAATATAAAATGCCCCGGAATTAGAGTCAGAAAGTCTGAATTTAACATCTGCCTCTGCTATTTACTCGCCGTGTTAACTAGGGCAAGATAATTTATCCAAACTTCTGTTTTCTGATCTCTTAAATGAGCATAATATACCTCACATGGTTCTTACAAAGACTGAATGAAGAAAATTTCAGAACTTTGCAAAGGTTTTCTCTCCAGACACCCCCCCAATCCCAGGCCTCTGAAGGAGAAGGGCAGGTTCGCATCTCTGTTGAACAAAGGCACAACTTAAAACAAAAGCAACTTGTTTGAAATAAGTTTCATCTGGAAAGTTCATGCAAATGTTGCATTTTACACTATAATATATACCTGTATTGTTTCGATATTTAAATTATGTTTTAAATTATCTACTGGTTACCTTAAGTAAGAAAAAAAAGTTAAATACTTTTTTCCCATGAAATAATTGAAAAAAATTGATGCTCATAAATGCACCATATTATCCTTTGGTTTTCCATATTTATGAAACGCATGGATTACTGTGAAATTGCCTGCCACACGACATAAAAGTTTGCTGAATCTGAATCTGAAAACTCCATAAAAGTTTGCTGAATCTGAATCTGTCCACCAGAGGAACATCATGATTGAGACAGGCAAAACAGGTAATATGAGAATTCTTTCCATAGGAGCAGTGCTGAGGCAAGCTTCTGGTCTGAAGATGAATCAAAAAGTTCCAGAAGTGACCTGGAACCTTATTTAAACCTAGCAAATCCAAAGGAAGTGATCATTGCTATAAAAAATGTAGGATTTACTTAATAGATAGTTGTATATTTACTATAAATAGTTATGGTTATATATAATAATGTGTTATTATGTATAATAGTGTTAATTCATAAAATAATATATTGGATTGTTTACAGAGAAAAAAAGATACTTAATTATCAAATATTACTTTTATCTTGAGCTTTTTTCTTAGAATCTAATGTAAAAAGAAAAAAAAAGACCTTCCCTCTTTACATTCAGAAATTGCTTCTGAATCTGAATTAGCCACAAATATATACCCTACACATTCAGCCATGGCTTAATTTTCATTTCCAAGGCTTTGACTAATGAAAACATTAAGCACAGTGCCACTAAAGCAAACCCCCTCATTTTCCTCATTGTAAAGTCTGGATAACAATACTTACCTCGTGGGCTGGTTACAGCATTCAGTGCAGTGAGGCCCGTGACCTGGCACAGTGCCTGGCACACAGCAACCAGGACCACCCCAGTTCTAGACTTTATTGATTGCTCTGTCATCAATGTCCACTTGTTATGGGCTGAATTGTGTCCTTCCCAAGATGCATCTGTTCAAATCCTAACCCCCTAGTACCTCAGAATGGGACTATAGGTTCAGATAGGGTCTTCACAAAGTAATGAAGTTAGAATGAGGATGGGCCCCAATCCAGCATGACCGATATCATTATAAGAGGAAATCTGGAATGCCTACAAGTGTAGAGAGAAGATAACGTGAAGGCACAAGGAGAGACGGACATCCACCAACCAAGGAGACAGGCCCCGGAACAGATCCTTCCCTCAGGGTCCTAACAAGGAACCAGTTTGGCGGAGCCTTGATCTCAGATTTCTAGTCTTCACATCTGTGAGAAAATAAACTTCTGTTGTTTAAGACAGTCTGTGGCAGTCCTAGCAAACTAATATACCACTAGAATATAAGCTCTGTGAAGGCAGACTTTTCTTTTTGTTCTATATTGTACCCTGAGTGCCCCCCTAATAAACAATTGTTGAAATAGTACATAACTATTCAATTCTTGTACCTGGCACAAGATATTCAGCAAATATTTTAAGACAGAATAATTTATTTTATTTTCCAAATACCAAATCAGGATATTATCTGAGTAAAACAAGTTATGTAAATGTATTTATGTAAGCGTGTAAAACTTTAAATATTAAATTGCACTTGGCAAATACCTGAATTGAAAAGGGCAAAATGCGGGATCTCCGGGTGGCTCAGCCGTTGGGGATCCCTGGTGGCTCAGCGGTTTAGCGCCACTTTCAGCCCAGGGCGTGATCCTGGAGACCCGGGATCGAGTCCCACGTCAGGCTCCCTGCATGGAGCCTGCTTCTCCCTCTGCCAGTGTCTGTGCCTCTCTCTCTCTGTGTCTCTCATGAATAAATAAATAAAAATCTCTAAAAAAAAAAAAAAAGAAAGAAAGAAAAGGGCAAAATGTCATGATTTTCACACTGGTCTTGGAAACTCCAACTTTGGTAAAGTGTTAATTGTTTGACATCTCTCTTCCTTGGCCTAAATTTAAGCACTGTCCCATGTGCCTCTCATTGATCTTTCCAACCTGTTCTCTGAGTCCACAGGACCCCCTTGCTGGAACCAGAGTGGCCTGTGCATCACTTCTGGGTGCATCATCCTTCTAGGCTCAGCTGCCCTCACAGGAAGCCTTTCCTGACCCTTTGAAGCCAAAGTGATACCACGCTCATTTTGGACTACCTTTCAAAAAATATATCCTTTACTTCCCATACCGTTAGTTATCTTTGTATGAAGATATGTGTCTGGTTTCCATTTCGGGCTAAGGTCTCTGAGGACAGGAACCTTGAAAAGTACTTAATCCTACCCCTATCTAAGTAGGGGTCCGGCACATATTGTAAATAGATTTTTAATTAAATCACTGGAAAACAGCAAATGAGCATTCGTGCCCAGCCACAGCCCTGACGGCATGAAGAGCCAGGGAAGGCACTGACAAATCTAAATCTCTTTTGACAACTTGGGTACAAATCCTCCCACAAGTGGGAAATAGAGAATAGTAATGATGTCATTAGTATGGTGCATGGCCCCCAAAGAGTATAGCATCACCATTGCCCATCAGGGTAATAAATATCCACCATGCCCTATTTTTGAATAATGCCTATTTGATTAACGCTAGGAGTTTCTTTTCCAAGAATTCTTACTCTTCTTTCCTCTGGGAGTTTTTCTGATCGAATAGCCACTTACCTCAGATAACCAAATCAGCAGCAGGATGCGGAAATTCTTTTGATCCCTGCCTCTGTGGGCTCGGCAAACAGCTAGAGTATGTCCAACCACACGGAAAAGAAATACTGTACAAAATTAATTACTTTTTGTGTTGTTGTTGTCATTGTTTACAGTCAGTGATTTTTTTGGATTCCCTTGATACGAAACATGAGCCAGTCAGTGTAAGGAAGCCTTTTTTCTTGCTCTAAGGCAAAGCCTTTAGGAAAAATGAGTGTGATATTCCTCACATTGCTTTCTGGCCATGTGATCCCATCTTCAAATGACCTTTAAAAATCTTACTATGTTTCTTTTCATTGAATTGGATCCAAGCAATAATGATAAATAAAGATAACTGGAGAAGGAGGGACCTAACATTGCACATAAGCACGGATATCATCATCTTTGACTATTTTTGTGGACATTTCTTATTTAACCCTCCAGTCTAATTTTCTTTCCATTTTTATGTGATATAAAGAGGATATATCTGAATGGAGCTTTTAATTACAATATTTTAAATATAATATTTAATTATAATCTTTTCCCCTGAAAAATTAGGCTTTAATAACAAACACTATCTTGAGCAAAGCTTGCATTTTCAGGAATACAATTCAGAGATACTAAAGCAAAATAATATGAATGAGGTATGAAATATAAAAATGCAAATCAATACTCTATAAATCAGAGTATTGGCATTCTTATGTAGATAAATAAGTTCCAATGAGAAAAACATTATTTATATGGTCAAGGCAATTCATTGTTGGAATAATATACAACTGTCTGTTAAATATAAAGAGTTGAAACAGGAGCTGTAAAAAGATAAAGCCCCTACCCTAATTAGCTTACAAACAACTTATTGGAGTTCAAGCTATCTAGAAACATAAATTTCACAGGGAAGCTGAAGGGGGAGAATTCTTGAGGATAAAAACAATTTTTAAAACTTTTTTTGGAATGTTTCTTTTTTGGATTCAAAAGGAAAATCTGAATTATACTCATTTAAAAAAACAGTAATACAAGAAATATTTTCTTTAAAATAAGGTAAACAAACTGTGCTTTCCTTCTCTAGTTTTTAGAGACTATGCAACAGGAAGGCTGTTATCTAGACTTAAAACAACATAATCAACAGTGTTATTAGGAGGGCATCAGACATAGCAATCACTGTGTCTGAATTAGATAATGCATCTTCGTCAGGTCATCTGTACCAAATGGTCTAGATTAAATTACCTGGGCTTTTTCTTTTTTCTTTTCTTTTCTTTTCTTTTCTTTTCTTTTCTTTTCTTTTCTTTTCTTTTCTTTTCTTTTCTTTTCTTTCTTTTCTTCTTTCTTTCTTTCTTTCTGGCTCTAAGAGTTGCTTGAAGTACAGAAGAGAGTAAAGGAAAATACATTCAGAAATGTGCCAAACATTCTCATCCAAATGGCGCTACTCATTTGCTAGCACTACCATCTAATCAAAACCAAGTCCCGAAGACTGAATTTTGGACAAAGTACTTTCAAAGGCACCAGAACAGGAACATCTTGAGATATCTGAAGGGGAAGAGGACGCAGGGGAAGCAAAATAAGTAAGATTCTACCTAAATCATCTCTCCTGGGACATGGTAATAAATCCTGATGGAGACCTTTCCTGCCTCCTCCTGAATCTTCTTGGGATCTTCTTTAAGATGCACTGGTCTTCTCAGCACTAAGTGAAAGAAAAAAGAAAGCAAATTGTATTTGAGAAATTTGCCAAATAACATGGGAAGGAGAGAAATTTGTGTGCATCTGGGGTGAATCTTAACTTTTCTGACACTACAAAGTATTCAGAGAAAGGAGAATAGGAATATGCCATCTTCCATATCTTCTTTTGAGTCTCTATTTTCCTTGACTTCAATATGGAAAAAGAAACTGATTAGATAAATTATTGTGTAGCAAGAGTTGTATTCAATGAGTTCGAAAGTGTTTTCCTCCTTTTTTAAGAAAATGAAGTTTCTCTTTTGTGAAGATGCTATTACTAGGCAGAACTATATATTCGTGGTACTGGTGACTTTTTATGGTGGTATTCTAAAAAAATTTTTGTGTTTCTCTAAACCTGTAAGACTTAAGAGATGCTGGATTCCATAGTGTTTCATAGCTAGAGAGACATTTGCAACAATACTGAGTAAAATGGAAATATAAGTCTAAGTAATTCATATAAAATCATGGACAGGTTGAAATGTCCTTTAAATTTAATAAGCTATTAAATTTATTATGGGGTGCCTGGTGGCTCAGTGGTTGAGCGTCTGCCTTTGGCTCAGGGCATGATCCTGGAGTCCCAGGATCGAGTCCCACATCGGGCTCCCTGCGTGGAGCCTGTTTCTCCCTCTGCCTGTCTCTGCCTCTCTCTGTGTGTCTCTCATGAATAAATAAATAAAATCTTTTAAACAAATAAAATAAAATTTAATAAGCTAAAGATTGTACCAATGTGAGTATAAACACAGTACACATTGTAGATTTTTGTTGTTGTTGCTCTTATCATAACAGACTAATTCTAAATAGGCAAAGCTCACCAAAAAAGATCCCATCCATAAATTCAAAGTTTCCCGTGTTTCCTTTAATCCTCTCTACTCTTTCCAATTTTCTGGAAATACAGTGTCCTCCGGTAAGGTAGGGGGAGACACACATTGGAACATGCATGACTTGTATTTTAAAGGTATCCACAGGAGAAGAAATCATAAATCAGCGAATAAAAAGTGAATATGTGGCATGCCTCTTTTGGTGTTGAGAACACTTATAAAAACAGAAATTTAAAATTAACTAAGTGAGGGGAGAAAAACATGGCTAAAAGCTGAGCGGGGGTGGGGATGGGGCGGGGGACAGAGTCAGGGAGACAAACAGGATGCTGGGAGGTGAGAAATAAGGGTGGGGAGTAGTGGCCAATCTCAAGAGGAACTAACAAAGTCTGTTGCTTATAGTTACCCAGAAAACCCTAAGAACAATAACAGACAAACAAACGTAGCTTAGAAAGAAATCCCAGAGAAGCTAGAACCCCAATAGCTGAGACGACGCAGTCTCCTCTGAATTAATGGTACTTTGGGGACCTGAAGGTAGCCTCACACATGTTCTCGTCCAGTACAACTGCTGACAACTCCCATTTCCCCTGCTGAATCAACAGATCCTGGCGAAAGACCAGGGGGAGAGGGTGAGTGGACCTTGGGCTCCAGGAAGTATGTTTCTATCTTTTGAGAAATGGGAACTTGGGCTCTACTCAGTCCAATTTGCTGGGTTTTCTATTTTTGTTTTTTAGCGTTTACTCTTTGGAGTGGTTTTTAAAGTAAATACATATTATTCTGAGGAAGAATTCCAGTTCCAAGAACCTGCACAGGTCCAGCTATTCAGGCAGCAGTTAAAAAGCTAGAGGCGATGAAAGGAGATGTTCACTCTCTCCCTGGGCCCTCACCTCCTAGAGCCTGTGCCTTCTTAGCCCACCCGGCTTCAAAATTCGCAAGCAACAACCACACCTCTGAGGTCAGGGCGCCTTCAAGGACCCCTCCAGCAAAATTGTGCTTGAGGGCTCACATGTAATCATAAACAATGTGCATGTTTCTTTCTTGGCTACTTTCAAAAGCACATTTTCCCCCCACAAAAGTAATATATGCTCATTAAAGAAAAGAACAAAAAAGTATTCAAAGGCAGAGAAAAAAAATATCACCCTACTCCTATCACTTTGATACGATTTGATTAAAATAAAATATCATTTTAATGTTGTCTCCAGTTAGCAAATCTTTTTGAATTACAAGGGTAATAAAGAACTCTCTACTGTTCATATGATCCTACCACCATCTTGCAATGTATCAGCAAAACTTCTAAAGCATTCATAAGTGTGGACTGACTACTGGCTTGCCAGCTTGAGAGGCTGAGGAACTAAAGGCTGAAGTCTTG
Source organism: Vulpes lagopus (assembly GCF_018345385.1). Classification (NCBI taxonomy): domain Eukaryota; kingdom Metazoa; phylum Chordata; class Mammalia; order Carnivora; family Canidae; genus Vulpes; species Vulpes lagopus. Next base: position 134,017,842 of record NC_054827.1, on the reverse strand, counting down.
GGCACTTTAGTCTTTGCGGTTTGGAGTACAGGCATCCAGCATACTTGGAATGAGCAGAAGAAAGGTGGCAAGGCCACTTCTCTAGAACATAATTCACACGCCCTCTCTTTGCTTGCTTCATTACTGCTGTACCCACCCCAGACTTACGGTAAATGTTCAACCAGAACTTACTCAACTAACTTAAATCCAAGACTTAAATGCTGATAATTTTTCCAAGAGAGGTGAGGGCTGGAAACATAAAGAGCCAGGCTTATTCCAAAACCAGCTGAAAGATGGCAAGTAGTTTATCTCATTTTGTGGGCTCCCTCATTCTTTACTACCTCTGCTTCCCAGCCCAGGGGAAATCTAGATAGCCCCCAACTTAGAAATTAGTTACAATTTACATCTTTATATGCGTAGGTCATTGATTTGGAAATTACATTTATTTCCCTTTAAAATAATATAATAATATATTCCCTTTGAAATGGTATAATAATATTTATGATCCTTGACAAGACCCCCAACCAAAGGGGGTTTCGAACTCTCAATGAAGCAGAAATAATACATTTGCAATAACAAGTAGAAAATAAAGCTACTGACATATTTATTTTAGTAAAATAACCAATAAGCAACCCCATATTGAATGGTTATTTTTAACTCAAATAATCATGATGCAAGGAAAGCAAATTTAACCATAGAAAAGGAGGCTGTATCTCTACTGGTTGCTATCGTTCACCAGTTTCTTGAAGTCTTCTTCTCATGGACTGAAGATGTGGCCTGAGGGCCTAGGTCTTGCTCTTGACCCTGAGTCCAGCTACAATTTGAATAATTTTAGGCTCCAAGAACCTGCGCAGTACCCTAGTCACTTTTTCTGTTGGTCTTACCACTTCCTCTAGTCTCCCACTCCCACAGGTACTGAGCCTTGTCATCTCTGGCACTGTGACACCTTGAAATGTTAAGGCCACATGTCCCTACTTTCTGACTGCTCATCTCCTAACCTTTCAGGTCGTTCATTATGTTATTCACGATATGCCCTCTCTACAACCTACTTGAAATGTCCTGGTCACTGATCCTTTGGCTATCTCTTTAGAGCCTCCTTCTATTTTAGCTCTTCAACTTAGATTCCAAGATCCAACAATTTCAATTATTTTTGCACCACTGTCCTTCAATTGCATTGTCTTGCCAAACATAATCCAGAACTGTTTTCTTTGCCCACCTGTATTGGAAATGTTGAGAGCTCCCAGAGGGGTGGGATGGGGGAGGGAGATCATACATTTGGTTTCCTATTTATTATTATAACTCTTGGTCACCTACCTCTACCTCAGTACTTCCTGGCAAACTTTAATTGAATGAATGGACAGATTGATGGATCGATGGGTAATATTGGTAGAACTTGTAGGAAAGCCAAAGAGAATCACTGGACTCTTTGTAATGCTTTTGAGATAGACAACCCTTAGTCTAGCGTTTCTAATTTTATCTCAAAACATATGGCTTTGCAATTCTGAGAAAGAAAAAGCTGGAGGCATCAGAATTCCTGAGTTCAAACTATATTACAGTTATAACAAACAAAATAGTATGGTTTTGGCATAAGAAGAGACACATAGAGCAATAGAACAGAATTAAGAGCCCAGAAATATGGGATCCCTGGGTGGCGCAGCGGTTTGGCGCCTGCCTTTGGCCCAGGGCGCGATCCTGGAGATCCGGGATCGAATCCCACGTCGGGCTCCCGGTGTATGGAGCCTGCTTCTCCCTCTGCCTGTATGTCTCTGCCTCTCTCTCACTGTGTTCCTATCATAAATAAATAAAAATTAAAAAAAAAAAAAGAGCCCAGAAATAAATCCACACATATACGGTCAACTAATATTTGACAAAAAAAAAAAAAAAAACAACTAAGAGTACTGAGTGGGGAAAAGATAGTCTCTTGAATAAAAACAATATTAAGAAAACTGGATATTCACATGCAAAAGAATGAAATTGGACCCCTATTTTAACACCACTCACAAAAATTAACTCAAAATGGATTAAAAACTTAAACATAAGACCAAAAACTGTTAAATGACTAGAAAAAAACATGGGAGAAAACCTCCTTGACCATGGTCTTGGCAACAGTTTTTTGGATATGACACCAATAGCACAAGCAACAAAAGCAAAAATCATCAAATGGGACTACATCAAACTAGAAAGCTTCTTCACACAGCAAAAGAAACCATCAGCAGAATGAAAAGGCAATCTACACAATGGGAGAACCTATTTGCAAACCACCTACTAATGAAGGGTTAATACCCAAAATGTATTAGGAACTCATATAACTCATTAAAAAAACCAACCGACCAACCAACCATCTGATTAAAATGTGGACAAAGGACTTGACAGGAATAAACATCTCCAAAGAAGACATCCAAATGGCCAAGAGATATATGGAAAGGTGCTCAACAGCACTCATCATCAGGAAATGCAAATCAAAACCACAATGAGATAGCACCTCACACTTGTTAGAATGGCTTTTGTAAAAGAAAGGAGAGAGGGTGAGGGTGGTGAGGGTGTGAAGAAAAGGGAACTCTTTTGCACTGTTGGTGGGAATGGAAACTGGTATAACCACTATGGGAAACGGTATGGCAGTTCCTCAAAAAGTTTACAGTGGAACTACCATATGATCCGCAACCTCACTTCTAGGTATGTATCCGAAGGAAATGAAATCACTATCTCAAAGAGATATCTGCAGTCCCATGTTCGCTGCAGCATTATTTACCATAGCCAAGATATTGAAACAACCAAAGTGTCCACTGATGGATAAATGGATAAAGAAAATGTCTCTCTCTCACTCTGTCTCACTGTATATATGTGTGTGTGTGTGTACATACATCTACTCTCTCTTGCTATGTATTTTCCACTCATTAAAAGAAGGAAAAAGGAAATCCTACCTTTTGCAACAACACAGATGGACTTTGAGGTCATCATGCTAAGTGAAATAATTCAGACAAAGACGAATACTGTGTGATCTCACTTATATGTGGAATCTAAAAAGCCAAACTCATAGAAACAGGCCATAGAATGGTGGTTTGGGGGGGCAAAGAGGGAAGTGGGAAGATATCAGTCAAAGGGCACAAACTTGCAGCTATAAAAATGAATAAGGTCTAGGGATCCAATGTACAACAAGATAAATATAATTAACGATATTATATTATATACTTGAGAGGTAAGAGGGTAGTTTTATATGTTGTCACCACATACACATACATACACATACAAAATACTAATTATGTGAGGGGATGGAAATGTTAACTGACCTTATTGTGGTTAGTTTGTAATATAGGTATGTCTAACCATCATGTCGTAGACCTCGAACATACATATATGATAGCCAATCATATCGCAATAAAGCTAGCAGGAAAAAAAGAAAAAGAAAAAACCCTATGGTTTTGTTACCCTTTAAGGTAAATGTTATCTGTGTTGGCTCATTAATTTCTTAAGCCCATGACACTTTTCTGCCTTCATGACATTGTGTCCTCAAAAGAAAAAGAGAAACTTCCCTGAGGGAAGGAATGGAAAAGCTCTGGAAGAGAGTGGGATCAGAAGAAGGAATCTCAAGAACATGCCAAAAGAGACCTCCTGAAATGGAACTATCTATGATACAAGCCACGGAAGGGAAAATGGAGGTTTGTGGTGGCTTGTGTCCACTGAGCTCTGACGCCGTTTCAACATAGTTACTATTTAGTTGTCAGCCATTAATCAACAAATACGTTTGGAACACTTTCTGTTTATTAGGCACTGTTGTAGGAACTTGGTGGGAAATACAAGCGAAGGATAGAATGTCCCTGCTCTCATGGAGCCCAGTGGGGAAAGAGGTATCCAAAAAATTAACAAGAACAACTAGACAGAGATTGGAGAAGGGAGGGATATTTTAGGTTGTGTGGTCAAGGAAGTCATCCCAGAAGATGTACTATTTGAACTGGAAACTAATGATGAAAAAAAGAGCTATCCGTATGGAACTCTGAAACCTTGCCTTCCTCTCATGATTACAAGATGGCTGCCACAGCTTCAACAATCATGTCCTCACATAACTTCCACAGCAGGTCTGGGGATTTATCCTTGCAAGAGTTTCCTTTAATTAGGAAAAACAAGCTTCAGCACACTTCCCTTCATGTCCTGCTGGCCAGAACTAGGTCATATATCTGGCAAAAGAGACTGGGGCTGCCACGACTGGTTGGGAGCAACAAGGCTGGGGCCAGGGAGAGGTATCCTTCCCCCAGTATGTGCTGCCCCAAACCTAAACCACACTGGCCTACGGTCCTTAAAGAACAAGAGTAAAGCTGCCACCACAAGGACCAGGCTTGAGATACTTCATTTGTGCGGGATGTCTTGAACACCTGAGTATATGTGGTCCCTGTGCTAAAACGTTAAGGATAAAAAGGAGACCCGGGCACCACTTTTACCATCTCACTCTACTGCTCAAAGACATTTGGGAAGAACTCCCTCCTCCCTCCCCTTCACTATCTCAAAGGTACATGCAGTTCGTGGCCACTGCCACACCGGAAGCTCCCCACTCTTCTCTCATCTCTTTAGTTCTGAATGACTTCTTCCCAATTCATTGCTGACATTTATTCATTTTACACATATTCATTGAACATCTGGGCCACGAGGATACAATTTTGCTTTGAAAAGGACAATGTCTGTGCCCTCACAGAGTTTCTATTTCAGTGCCACTGAAAGAGAGTTACATAATCTACCATAAGAAAGAGTTACAAGAGGTGAAGCATGGGTGTTATCAGAGCACCAAGAAGGAGTGCCTCCACTCATCCAAAGGAGGGGTGAGGGGTGGTGGTAAGACAAGATACATTTTGTTGAAGACGTCACTTAAGTCAATAATTAAAGGACAGATAAAATATACAGAAATGAGAATGGAGGTGAGGAGTTGGGGGAGAAGGCAAGGATGCTAACTAAGCCCATTTAGGAAAATTAGCATATGCAAAGGGCCAGAGGTGGGGAGAATGAGCTGGAGGGGAAAAAGTTCATTGTTGCTGCAGGGAAGAGTGAGGTGGGGGGTAACAGGAAGAGATGAGTCTATAAAGATAGATGGAGGCCAGGTCAGCACAGGTGGTAAACTCTTGGTCTTCTTCTGGAGGGAATGTAATGAGGACACTGACACATTTTAGGCTTGTATTTTAGAAGAAATATTCTTATTCCTTTGCTCCAATCCCTTTCCCACACTTCAACGCTGCTACAAGCAGGAGGACCAACAAGACCCTGTGGCTATGGGCTGGACCAGGAGAGTGGTCAAGGAGTGGGTGGGGATGAGGAGGTCCAAGATTCTGTGAAGGACAGGGCTCCGGCCTGCTAGGGGAAGGGAGGAGTCAAGGATGACCTCAGGCATTTCTGCTCTGGGTACCTGGACAGATGGCTGTTGGTCTCCTTCACTGATCCTTCATTCTTGGACAAGTTGTGTTTCAGCTGTCCTCCACAGGGCAGTGAATGCAGTGTGTTCATTAATTAAGCTTTTTTATGACTTTTCTCCTCCTTCCCCCACCTTTGATATTGAAGCCACTCCCTACTTATCTTGGATCACACTTTTCTCAGACCTATTTCACGTTTCTCCTTTGGGTCCACACCCACATGAACAAGGTAAAGAACACGGTTAATGTACTTCAGGTTTTCACCACTGTGGCCTCTGAGCAAAGCCTGGAGTTTTGGAGCAGCTGCTGCGAGCCACACATCCAAATGCAAAAATGATTGCATCAGTCATCACTAATACTACGGTCATTCAGCTGATACAAAGCTAAGCCATCCAATCAGACATTTGATGTCAGTGATCAATGAACTGCAATTAGTAATTGACACGAATCCAACTTATTTTCCAGGATCTGTCCTTTACTCATTAATAGAAACTTCTCGGGGCATCTAGGTGGCTCAGGTGGTGATGCAGGGGCCCTGGGATGGAGTCCTGCAACAGGGCTCCCTGCAGGGAGCCTGCTTCTCCCTCTGCCTGCGCCTCTGACTCTCTCTCTCATGAATAAATAAATAAAATCTTCAAAAAATAGAATAAACTTCTCATCCCTTTAAAGAGTCATCTTGGGGACCAGCCCGATGGCACAAGAGCCAATGTCAGTTCTGGGTGTTCTCCGCGTGGTCTTTTATGTTACGTGCATTTTTTATACCGTGCAATTCCACTACTTGAGGTTACGGGGTACTAATTCTGCAATACTGCGCAGCTCCCGGACGGGGCTCGGTATAGACCGCACCTCTACCTCTACGTACCTCTACGTTTCAAGCAGCACCATGCCTGGATGAAGCATCCAAGTGAGAGGGGTGGACCGAAAGGGCCTTTAAGACATCCTGAAGCAATAACAAGCCATACACTGAAGCGGGGCGTTTTGAAACATCACACAGGACTAAGACAATTGAACCAATTTGTCCTTTGTTCTTTTTATTGCGTCCTTTATGACATTAATACTGTTTAGGAGGGATTCAGAAAGCACGCACCTCGGGGCTGAGCCCCAGCGAGTCCTGCGGGGGCCCGGCGGGCGCGTGTCCGCCGCCCCGCACGCAGCCCGCCCGCGCTCGGTCCCCGGCCGCGCCCCCGCTGGCCCCGAGCTCTGCCTCCCGCCGGGGAGGGACGCTCCGAAGTTTGGCCAAGTTTGCAGGAGGCCCGGCCGAGCGGGTGCCGCGGCCACCGGGGACAGGCACAGGCAGGGGCGCCCGGGCCGCGCGTCGGACGACCTCGGGCACTCGGGGCCGTCCCAGCGCTGCCGTCCCGCCCGCCCCCCGGTCCCCGCCCCGGGTCCCCGCCCCCCCACCGGCGGCGCCTTTCCCTGCTTTTTCTTTAAGGGAGTTGCACGCACTCGGCCCGGGAGGGGCCGCGCCGGCCGCGGGGCCCGGCCCTTCCCGCCGCGCCCGGGGCCGCCCTTCCCGCCGGAGCCGGCTGATGGATGGCCCGGCCCGGCCCGGCCCGCCCCCGCCCCCGCCCCGCGCCCGCGCCCGCGCCCGGCTGTGTGTTTTGGAAGCGGCGCAGCGGGCTGCAGCCCCGTGACGCCCGGAGCGGGCAGCGCCGCCCTTCCTTCCCCCCGGGCTGGGCGGCGGCGCGGCGGCGGGTCCCGCGCGGGCGGGGCGGGGGGCGGGGGGCGCGGGGCGGGGCGGGGGCTCCAGGGCGGGGGCGGGGCGGGGGCTCCAGGGCGGGGGCGGGGGCGCGGGGCGGGGGCGGGGGCGCGGGCTCCGGGGCGGGGGCTCCGGGGCGGGGGCTCGGGGGCGCGGGGCGCGGGCTCCGGGGCGCGGGCTCCGGGGCGGGGGCCGCGCCGCGCACGCCCAGCCCCTCGGCCGCGCCGCGCCTCGCCTCGCCGGACAGGTTGGGCCGGCGGGGCGGCGCCCGGCTCCGGGGAATAATGAGTGTCTGTGAGGCCGGCCCGGGTGACGGGGCGGGGCGGGGCGGAGGCGGCGCGGGAGGCGGGGGCGGGGGGAAGGGCGCAGGGCGGGGTGCGTGTTTGCGCGAGTGACTCGCCGACCCCTCCGGCGGCAGCCTCCACCCAAGTGGGTGGGGACCCGCCCAGCCCGGGCGGCCGCGGCGGCTCCCTCTCCCCTCCCTGACCCTCCCACCCCGGGTCCCAGCCTCTACTTACCCCGCCAGCCCCGGGAGGCTCGCAGAGCGAGCGGCGCCGGCGTCATGTGACTGCCCGGAGTTGGTGCCAGGAGCCAGAGGGGAGCCAGGAGCGGAGCCGCGCGGAGCCGGGGCCCGAGCCCGAGCCGGAGCCGGAGCCCGAGCCCGAGCCCGAGCCGGAGCGCAGCGCGAGCGCCCGCCGCACGCGCGGCCGCCCGGTCCCGGTCCCCGTCCCCGTGCCCTCCCGGCCCGGCCCCCGTGCCCGTGCCCGTGCCCTGCCGCCGCCGCCGCCGCCCGGGCTGGCGCGCTGACACTGCTGCATTCGCGGGGTCCCAGGCGCCTCGGATCCGGGCCTTTATTCCTCGTCTGCAGCGCGCAGCACCGCGCCTCCGAAAGTAAGTGCCCCTCCCTCACCTTCCCCGGCCCGGCTCCCGCTGTCGCCCTCCCCGGCTGCTGCGGACGCCTCGCCCCCCCCCCCCCGGGCCGGGGGCGCGCGCAGTGGATGGGCTGGGGCGCCGCGCGGGGGTGGGGGCGCCTGCGGGCTTGGGAAAGTGCAAGAGCCCCACAGCTCCTCGAGGCCGGGGCTGGGGGAGGCCGGGGCAGACCTCGGGCTCGGCGGTCGAGAGTGTGGGATTCGGGGCAGCCGCCGTGCAGAGCCTGGTGCGGGGAGCGGGAGCCGCGGCGCCCGCGAGGGCGAGGGCGCGGGCGGGGGCGCGGGCGGGGGCGCGGGCGGGGGCTCACCTGTGTGGTCCCCCGCCCGCCCGCTCCCTCCCTCGCTCGCTCGCTCGCGATTCCCTCCAAAGCCCCAGAAACCTCAGTGCTCTCCGCGTGTGGCAACGTTGTTTGGAGAAAGGTAGCGCGGAGGCCGCGCACTCCTGCTCCTCCCCCTCCGGGTCCCCCACCCCCGCGCCCGCGCCCGCGCCCGCGCCCTCCCCTCCCCGCCCCCCGCCGCCCCCCTCTTCGGACGGGGCGCGCGCGACCGCTCGCCCGCCGGAGCAAACTTGGAGCAGCCTCCCGGGCCCTCTGGGAAGAAACTTGGGGCCGTTGGGAGCGAAGGCAGCATCCCGCTCTCGGTCCTGGAGCCCAGGAGCTGCCGGGGCGTCTGGATCCTCGGGGGCAGGAGGAAAGAGCCGGCCGGGCTTGGAGAGCCCTCCTCGGGGGCGCGGAGGGAACCTGCCGCAGTGCCTGGAGCAAGGATTGCAGCGAGGCTGGAGGCTGGAGGCTGGAGGCGGAGAGCGCCTTAGGCAACTGCCTGCAGCGTTAGGGACTCAGCCGAGTGGGGACCGAGGGACTGATCCCTGGACCTGGACCCTGGGGACCGACCTAACCTTTCAGAGTGGCTTTCTTGGAGATGGCAGATAATACTTGGAATTGTCCTCCCATCCGCTTCTCTGGGAGATACCGGGGCGCATCTTCTGCCTTAAAGTTTACAGCAATATGCAATAATAATAGACGGAGAACGTGTGAACTGGACTCTTTTTGTTGTTGTTAAGTCAGGTTAAACGGAAATTGGAAATCGCTCACCTTCTTGTATTGCACTAAAATAAACATTTGACACCGAATTTTTGCTAGCTCAGAATGTATTTCTCCACGAATATCACCTAAGATACTTTAAATGTGTTGATCATATTCTTCTCACGAGAGCCTGGATTTGCGGAGCAGTGTGTAGGGGTATTCTGACTTCATTTACATGGAGCATATAATTATTAGCAAAATGGAGTAGGCGAATAGGGCAGTTGTTCATTACAGGTTTTTCCACTGAGCAATTTTGTACTTTTTTTTTTTTTTTAAGTGCATTTGAGCAGCATTTTTATAAGAAATCCATCTGGATGATAATCTGCCTAACGGGAGGGAAGACTTGCTTTTAGGGAAAAAGAAAACAATCTGATAACATTAACATCTCCAAAATTTTGCAAGTTAAGTGTTTTTTAAGGAATGGACAAATGAGTTTCTTCTGGCTGGAAGCATGGAGTATGTTGACCTCAGCCTGTTAACAGAAACCTAAAATGAGATGTTTGATGAATTTAAACTCCCTAGAGAAACTTGTCTCCAGTTCTACAGTCAGTGGGGTTTGCAGCAGAAGTATCAGAAGAAAAAAGCCTAATGTACTCCTGTAAGTTCAATAAAGATACACTGCAAAGAACATTTGGCTTTCATGAAGGAGAATGCAAGTCTAAAAATCTTAGTGTGAGAATAACAAAGAAAAGTAGCTGCTAAGACCACAAAACCTTGTCAATTATAAAACGCTATTGTTTTTTCACTGCAAACTTCTAAATTAAAACCCAATCTTTTGGTTGCTATGGACACAGTGATGCCTTTTTTTTTTTTTTTTACCTGTAGTTTTGTCTACACACAGATTGTTAAATCTCTGATCATGGAAACCTGAGTTGAGCAGTCCTGGCTCACTATAACAAAATAAAGAGACATAATGGGGAAAAGACTGAATGGATTTTACTACCTTAAATATACCTAAAGTAAGATAGACATTTTCGGGCGTCTTATAAAAATTGATACTCTGTTCAACAGATCGTGTAACACTTCTGGGTTAAATGAAATGTCAGGAAGAGAGATTCACGTTCTCAAAAGGTGAATTTCTTTAGGTGTGTGTACATGGAGAACAGATGTGCCAGCTGTGTGCAGATAGGTTTCTAACTATGCGGTTGAAAAAGATGGTGAAATTTGGGGTGACTCTAGATATCCCAGACTCTGTGTCTAGGAATGTAGTTGTGTAGCTAAGAGACGCTTAGAACTGGTCCGGTTTTCAGTTCTGTGGGATAACCCAGTTGTCATCTGAATTCTTAAGAGTGCGCCCTTTTCATTTTCGTCATGATGCTGAGGCTGAACAATACTCATTACCCCAACCCAGAATTTGATGATGGCTCGAGACCAGCCATTGGGATGGGGGAGAAAGAGACAAAAGAAATTGGAAAGGAGGCTGGTGTTAATTAGGAAGGTCTCTGCTGCCTGAATATGATAAAATCACATGTTCACTTATGATGTTTACTGTATGTGGAAGCTCCTATTTGTAAATAGGGCAGGTCCCCTGAATAAAGCTGGTGTTATTATTCACACCCATAGAACAAACACCTCCACCCCCCTGTTGTTGTCTTAAAAAACTCCAGCTGCTCATGAATATAGGGTCAGGGAGGGCCGGCTAAATGTTTCTCTGTGCTTGCTCTCCAGCACAGCCAGCAGAGCTGTTTCCTGTTCTTTGTTTCAAGGCTGGGGTTTGCGTCATACATTCCAAGTGGCATATGTGTGCTCTTTCCTGTTTCAGGCTGTTTTCTGGTAGATCAGTAGCCCAGACCAGGCCGTGGTCCCTGCCCCTAAACTCCCGATCCCCACCCAGGGAGTTATCATGTCTCTACACACTTGCAATTGCTTAAGATGCCTGTGTTATGTCATAATGAGGAGTCAGTTAACCTTTTTACATATACCCTTTGCTCCAGTGTGTTTCTGTGAGTGAATAAATACTGGTACCTTTTTAAATTCATCATTGCCAAATTGTGACTTTGGGAAATTTGTGTGCAGATTGGCTAGAAGTCTAAAGGAGGTTGCATTTGTTTGTTTTCCATTCCTGTTTGGAGGTGGGTAGGGTGTTTGTTTAGAGGTAGGCATTTTGCCCTGAAGCTGTCAATTCTGGAGTTGGGGGGATTGCCACCTTACAGTTTAGAAGACCTGGCATTACCTGAAGGCTCTGGCCCACCCTTGTTCCCAAGTAACACTGGAGCTCAAGGCAGAAGAGATTCTACCGGATGGAGAGTTTTAAGCAGTCTTGGCAGACTGGGCTGATTTGGAAATCTTGCTTAGGTTTTAAGGAAGAAATCTTCAGGAAAAGTATTGAGGCATAAAATATATGGAGAAAATCCCAGGATCATCTCTTAAAGACAAAGATGTAAGTGCTAGGATAATTTTCCTAAGGACAAAGATGTATTTATTCTACATCTGATTTCCGACCTGTTTTAAGAATAAAAAGCTCAAAGAAAAAGAACTGGAAATAAATTCATTTTAATGAGAGTCTGGAAATTTTAATCTTGTATTTTGAAAACAGAAGGAGACCTCTTGTTTTCATTGTTTTACAACACCAACTTTTTCATAATCCCCCTCTTCTTTTTTTTTTTTTTTTTTTTTGTAAATTCTGTTAGTTGTGGGCTAACACTTCTGGGTTAACTATTTAAAACCTACTACCTTTTTCTCTTGGATCTTCAGAAACTAAGTTTTAGATAGTTGGATAAGAAAACTCCGGCAAGTTTCTTTCTAAACTTATTTTTGGATTTTCTTTAAGATCCAAAGGGATTATCTATGATGTTCTCTAATGGAATTAATTTAGAGTTGCTAAGGCAGCAAATCAGACCCTGTCCTCCCCTAAATTGATGATAATAGTAGTTGGGTTTTTAACTTCACATTCTACTACATTCTTTCTTAATGGGTGAAGGGAGATATATAATATGATATTAAGAAAACTATTAGAATCAAATAGAAGTTTACTGATAACCTTCCTTTAAAAAAAGATGGGTGTTTGGGAAGCTTTTAGTAAGAGCTGTTCTTTCTCCTTTGGGAGAAGCAAACTTGAAATATAAAGCTGACTTGTAGTGCAAGGGGCCTTAAAACTAAAATTTGTGAGTAACCCAAATCAAAGCAACTTTTCCAATTTAGTTCCAAGGCTGTTAACAATCCAACTGGATTTGGTAGACAGAATCTTTATTTAGCTTACGTCAGGTAATTATTTTCTTTGCATTGGGGGAGAGGGAGGTGGTTGGCTAATAGATGTGATTATTAGGGTCTAATATATTTTATTAAATACACTTTGCAAGCTTTTAAATACCAAGCTGAACAATTTGGAAAGATTGTATCTGTCTGATAGTTACTAGAATTACAAAAGGAAAAAAAAATGGGAATAATGGTTTCATCTCTTGATGATGTAAATCATTATTTATTTCCAAGTCAACATTTTTGCTATAATGAACAGCTTCCTTAGGAAGTATTTCTTAACTGTTTTTTTCACACCGGTTGTATTTAAGAAAAAAATATAAGCAACCTCATCCTTGAAATCCTAGGAATTACATTATTCTGGAAATTGGGTTTCTTTCTGAAGTGCTTCATACTCATTGGTTCTAGCTTTAAAAAAAAAAATCCCTAGAGTCGTAAAACCATTGATACCTGCTTTGCTAATGTGTAATGTTCTAGTCAAAATACATCTCAGAGTAAGTTGCAAGAGGATCATGGTGGTTTTTAGCTTTCTCATTTTCAAGCCTGATCTGTCCCCTTTATTAGACCCCTGTTCTCATCTGAAGCAGTAATGCCAGAGCTCGAGACAGGAAACCAGACAGCAGTCTACCCTGATAAGGGAGAGCATTGTCTAAAGGAGGTAGCCCTGCTTTCTCCGCCCCCCCCCCCCCCAAACTCTCCTTCCTTGAAATTTGGTAGTAATGAAAAAGAGACACAATGCTATAGACACGGTTCTACCCCAGAACTAGGACTGTTTTCTCCCAAAGCAAAAATATCTTTTTAATTGGATCTATGCTTTTCCTGGAATGTCACCATAGTTCAATGGAACATTAAAAAAAATTTTTTTTAAATCCGTATATTTTGTATCCCTTGGTCAGGGTTTTTAATAGTCAAGTTCATTTTCTAGCAAAACAGGTTCCTGGAGCTTTTTGAAACTCACTCCATTGTGTTGGCAGGCTGAATTCATTATCATTTCCTCCATCCAATTATTAAGGGGAGCTGGAGACCAAATGTAGCAAGTGAAGTTGCCCTTCATCTCACGCATTCTGAGCAAACCTGGGGTCTAGCTCCTTCCCTGACGTTTAGGAAGTGGGTGCTTCCCCAGGCAGCCCCCTGACCAGAGGACACTGAAGAAAGCTCAGCTTAGAATGGGACATGGGTAAGGTGGTTCCAGTCTCTGGAAGGCCTGGGGATCTCCAGGGATGGCCTGTGGCTAGTTCTCAATCCGGTTCAGTGGAGTTTGGCCAAATCTAGACAGAAGAGATCAAATGGACGTTGAGGTCAGTGCATTCTACCCTGGAGAGCGACCTGTGAACAAACTGGGTTTTTCCCCCCTGGCCTGTACACCTTCTGTCTACTAACTACTGGGCTTTGAGTCTAATCACTGACATCCACTCCTTTATATCTGTGGTTCCTTCCCAAGCTTTGCACCCCAAAACTACTCTCCTTAGCAAGTTCAAGCCCCTGTTCCGCTCCATTCTCCAAACGAGGGAGGTTTTCTCTGCCAAGCCTCCTGAAGTTTTCGCACTGGCTGCGTTTTAGGTTTTAGAAGATGATTTTCAAGCTAGCTTCGCTGGCCCCTGGGCAAGTTTTCCTTGTGTGCCACCTGGTGTACAATCATTATAGAGGCCCTTGCCCTTCTTTTTCTCCTCACGTGTAAGAAGGGTAGTTTGACATCCATTCATTTATTCATCTCACAAGTATTTATTGAGCACCTACTCATTAGAGCTAATCTCAAATTATGTGCAGTCATTATTATGCCACAAGGATGGAGGAGGTCCCGAGTGATCCAACCTGAAAAGGCGTTTTGAAATCTTAATTACCCTCTGGAACCTCCCCAGGGCACGGGCCAACATGGGCTAGCAGGTACTGTACACGTCGCATACCCTCTGTATCCAGAGTGATCCCAGTTTGAGAGGATTTTGCTTATAAATCAGTCCCACCGCACAGGCCCCTGAAGCAGAACAGAAAGAGCCCTGGGTCTGCCGGCAAACACATTTCTGTTCTTGGCTGCAGCTCCAACCAGCTCTGTGAATTTGGGCAAGTCATTTCACCTCTGTTCCTCCATTTCCTCATTTCTAAAATGGGGATGAGGACCTGACCCTTCCACCTTTGTACAGTTATTATGAGGATTTCCGTATTTACTTGGGTAGAGCTGCCAGTTTTTTTTCTGAGCAGTTTTATGGACCAATTGCAGGTGCATTGGCTAGGAAGAATAATGGCCTAATTTGGGGCCTTCAGAATGCATCTTTTGATCTTGCGTCCAAGCGTGCACACTCAGAGTCAGGGTAGGCAGCAGGGTCCAGTTGGAAGGAGGTGGAATTGCCGCTACTGGAGGTCTCTGTCCCTGCCTTCCACATCCCCCGTGGACAGATGTGTTTGCAGACGTGCTGGCCTGCTATTGCTGTCCGTGGTGTAATGTGGTCCTCTGCCGGGGGTGGGGGCGGGGAGGTAGAATAGGGTGCCGGGGCCACCGGCTTTGCAGTCAGGCTGCTTTGGGTTCAAAACCTGCTGTACAACTTAACAGCTGTGTGATCCTGGGGCAGATTGCTTTACCTCTCTGTTCCGTAGTTCTCCTAAGTGATAGGAAACTGGTACCCACCCACCCGATAGGCATCAGTGATAGGCATCCATGTAAAGAACAGCACCTGGAGACCTCCAGTCATGAAGGTGGTGATGATTTGCAGGAAACCTGTGACATCACGTAGCCCCTTGCTTTCCTTGGTCAATAGAAGTATCCTGAAAAAGCAAAACAAAACAAAGAAAACCCTCCAAACACACACTCTTTCTCACTCTCTTCTCTCCTCATGGAAAATTGCCCCGTCTCTTTTTTTCCTCTTTCTTTTTTTCCTCTTCTATTTTAGGTTTTACAACAGAGAAGAGACATTGACATGAGATTTGTTTAGAAGATCTCTCTGGGTAGCTAATAAAAAAATTCTGGGAGGATGATTTTAATAAAGTCTCTGGAGGACCTGTAACAGGCAAGGAGGTTAAGGTTAGGAGCAGTAACTTTTTAAAAAGGAAGTTTGGTTTAACAAGTTTGCTTTAAAGTTAGGGCCCCTCTCCCCTATTAAGTTACTTTAGGAGAGAGTTCTAAGTGTCTTCAAAGGCAAAGGGGACAGGGAAGGCCGTAGAAGTCCTACTGTGGGCTGAGTGCTCTTGGAAGCACCCCTCATGCCTGCCAGAAAACTTCCCTCTAGTGAGCAAGCCTGACCCCCCTTGGGGAAGATGGGAGGGGGTCCCCTCTGCCCCCCTAAGGAAATGGAAGGCGATGCTCCCCATCCAGGTGGTGGTCTGCCACAAACCATTTAACAGGCCCCGCCCTTCTAGGTAAGAAGGGGTGGCCTCAGCTCAACTGGGGCGCAATCAGCTGGCTGCACGGAGTGGAGAGGCCTTGAGCAGGTCTTTGAAGAATTAGGAGGATTTAGATAAGCCGGAAGGGGATGGGGCATTCCATGCTGGTTGCCCAGCATCGGAGCCAAAAATGAACAAAGACATGGGGGTGGGAGGTGGGGGTGGATGGACGGGGCGGCCAGCGTGAAGGGCCCTTGGAGCAAGGGGCAGCCGGTTAGAGACAGGGTGCGGGGAGGGAGCATGGGCGCTTGAACCCACTCTGCAAGCCCCGGGGACCCCTTTGGAGGAAGGTTTGCGAGCTTGGGCCAGACCGGTGAGGGCTGGGCTTTGAGAAATGTGGGCGGCAAGGGGGTCAGGATGAGTTGGAGGGACCCAGGGACGCCGTGGGGAGCGTGGCGGAGGGAACCCAGTGACACAGTCTTACACCGGGGGCCTGGCCCCCAGTGGCAGCAGCAGGAATGGAAAGAAAAGTTGGTGAGGAAGACTTGAAAGATGACCTCTAGGTTGGTTTCCATGGCGAATGACCAGAAAATAAGGCACCGGGGAGGTGGGGGGCAGCAGGCAGGCTTTTCAGGGCAGGAGCCGGAGAGGGAGGATTGTGCTGGGGACATGTTGAGTTAATTCTCTCCCATGGCAGTGGCTCAGAATGCTTTCCTCTTTCTTTTTCGTGTACTTTTGAAGGGAGGGCGCAGTATTAGCTCATGGTTTCATATCCAAAGGTCTGGTGGCCCTGTGAGGTCAGCTTTTAATGGAGACTCCTTGGGAGCCCAGGAATTGCCACCACCCTAATATTCTTTTTAAGATTTTATTTATTTATCCATGAGAGACAACAGAGAGACAGAGACATAGGCAGAGGGAGAAGCAGGGTCCCTGCGGAGAGCCCCATGCGGGACCCGATCCCAGGACCCCTGGATCACGACCTGCACTGAGCCACCCAGGCGTCCCTCTTTCTGGTTATTTGTAAGGTCCCAGCCATCCCTGCTCAGGCCGGAATTTCCAGGAACTGGCTGCTGACCCGAGCCAGTTGGTCCCTCCCTGCCTCCCACTCCCTGCTGGGTGGGGCCCCATGGGTGGAGGCCCCTTGGGGGAGAGCGGGGTGGGTCTCCAGTGATAGGGCACCAGCGCAGAGGCAGATGAGAGGCCGTGTGGCCTCACGCAGCCCTTCTGGATTTGATTATATAACGCTTCACGGAAGAGAATTGTGAGGGCTGCGGCCGGCCTTGTAAGATATGTACACAGCAGGATTATTACACAGTATGGGCGTTTTTTCAATTGATCTTGGGTTCTGTGCCCTTCAAACTAAAACACAAAATTGCCAGAGAGCCTGAAGAAGGAAAACAAGCGTGTAACCTTAGTAGGCGAAATGATTTGCATTTGCGAAAATGTCTTTCAGAAAGGTGTGGAATGCTACTAGCCAGGTGGCAGCGTTGAACTTGAGAGTTTACCTATAAAGAGTATGGGTTTGGGTTTCCCCACCCCCCCCCACCCCCCAGCCCTGCTTTAGCTGGGCCTCAGTCTGCAAACGTGTAGGGATTTTGCTTGGTTGTTACCTTTGCACCTGTCCCTATTTACATGCAAAATCAATTGCTTCACTTGGTCTTTTCCGAGGTACAGGGTGTGGACAGAATCTTATCTGAAGCCATGTCCTGTTTGGACAAGTTGGACTCGCCTTGGCAACTCTCCATAGGGTGGAGCAGATGGGTGGAGGCAGGAAAGTAAAATTGGGTGGCTTGTTAGCAGAGAGAGGAGAGAGGGCGGATTGTTTGCTCACTGGATCATTATATTTAATCTAAAACTAAATAATTAACTTCTTTCCATTTACAAAACATTTTGATGCAAAATGGCCAACCCAGTTTGTGAGGGGCAAAGATTTAGAAATGCTCCATGGCGTTTTTTTTTTTTTCCCCTTTCAAACCAACAATAGAAGACTAAGATAGGTGAAAATCATCCAGCCCTAGGAAAATGCACATTTCCAGGTAGGGGCCAGCATCTGGCTGTTCTGAAAGCAGCCTGCAACCTAAAAATGCCCTCCCACATTTGTTGCCTGCTCCCACCCCACCCCAACCGCCCTGTCTCTGGCCAAGGCAACTGCCATAAAAATGTGACTCCTCAGGAGCTCTCAAAAGCATTTGGGTACAGAAGTGAAGAAAGAAATGTTTCTTTTGAAAGGAAGTTCAGCTGCAGGGATGTAGCTTGCCTGGCCTGGCCCTTCTTGCCTGGCCTGGCCCTTCTCCTGACCAGGAGTCTCACACACACACACACAGACACACACAAATTTTTTTTTTTTTTTTTTAGTGTTTTCTTTTTCCCTGGTTTCTTTGGGGAGTAAATGGGGGGGGGGGGCAGTACACTTTCTCTTTTAACATCCAAACCCTTGGGAAAATTAAGGGCGCTTGCAGATGACGTCATGCTTTGTTCCTACTGTTTTTCTCCTTACACCTTGCTGAGGTCAGCAGGAGACAAAGATTGCTCCGAGGCTGGCAGGTCATTTGGAGTCTAAGGGTCAGGCTGGGTTGGGGGAGGATAATGCAGGGACCCTTTGAGGATCTGAGGAATGAGATTTGGAATGTACCCAAGAAGGGAGAAGGTCAGGAGCAAATCCTGCTGCATCACAAGAAACTTAAGCTTCAGACACACACATTGTGTGTGTGTGTGTGTGTGTGTGTGTGATGCTTCTAAGGAAGGGACAATGGTAAGATTGTTTCTATAATAAAACTTGCTCCTGCTTCAAGACAAGCTTCTTTCAAAGGAGGTTTGGTGACATCATAGGCTCCTCTTACATCAAGAGTTGTGCTTATTTCTGAGCTCTGCAGCTCATTTGTATCCTCCTAAATCAGCTGTTGAGTAGGCCTCCTGGTGGACTGGATAAGAGTGTGAGATGGAACTGCATTCCTTCTGAAACTTTATGTAAATGATTCACCAAAGCTTTTAAATACCTAAATCACACGTTTTTGCATTTTGACAAAAAAATTTGACCCATGTCTTAACTTGGGAAAAGTCAGAAGTGTAAGTAGAGAGAGTGAAGGGAAATGTGTTTCTTCTCTTTGGAGAAAAATTCAGTCGGATGGCTCTTCCCAGCAAAATAACCCAGTTAAGGAGGGATGACATTTGTTCCGGTTATGGAAAATCATTCTGGCAAGTTCAGTAGGGCTACGATGTAAATGCATTAATGATTGGAAAATAGCAGTTTGGAAAAAAAAAAAACAAAAACAGAACCACGTTTGGGGACTTCTCATCTCCGTGGCACCCACAGAAAGTGGTTAACAGAATTCCTGGGCCCGCTTAAAACCCACTGGTGGGTTTAAGGACCGTGAGGTCAGCAAACTCCCATTTCCCGCGTGTCCTTAGCCCCTAATACCTGTTGTAGCGCGCCACCTCCTGGTTCCGCTCAAGACTGCGGTCCGTGTTGCGTAAGAGCTTTCCTGTGCGGTTGTGTTTTATTTCGTGTACTTTACCGAGGGTGTTAGTGTCCCCCGAGCCTGAGCTGTCCACATGTAACAAGATCCACTGCGTTCTAGTTCTTTCAGTGCATAAGTTACTTCTCAGTCGTATGCAAGGCACCTTGGAGACTTTGCAGTCACTCCTCCTATCCTACACCAGAACCCAAAGACACGGTCAGGACCAGAGATAGACAGGCACAGGAGTTAGTTACAGGCTATAGAATTTTTCTGCACATAAATAAACAAATGCCTGATTTGTGTTCCTGTGTTCCATTCTCTTCCTAAATTTGGTTTCTTTCTGGCTTAGCTTCCCTCCTGTGCTTTGATTGAGTTTTAATTCTAGAATTGATACATTTAAACATTGGCACACAGATGGGTGTTTAAAGCTCTCCCGCCCCGTGACCCCCCCCCCCAAGAAGGGCCGTCTGGTTGACAGTTTAAGAGTGTACAGTCTTCCTTGCATGTCCTTCACCTCTTGTTCCATATCCTGTGACTACCGCTGAAAGTATGATCGGTCCTTTTAGAGGCAGCCAGGTCGGGAACGGAATACTGTTCGACGTGCAAATGGACAGTGAGTGGGTTTGATTCTATTCATAATGATATTTGAATGTTGCAGACTTTGTCCAGCGTTACCTTGTTTAAGTCTTTCAAAATGAGACCTTCTAATTGTACCACTCCCTTTTCATTCACTAGCTGAAATACTTCTATAATGAGAACTATCACTTCACCAGGGCTTGTGTTACTCTTGAGGTACAGTTTTGAACATATACAGGTAAACATACCTTCACAATTATTTTTTAATAAAAAATTTATTAGGAAAAAATTTTTATTAGGGCAGATGCTCTATATTAGACTTTACCTTTTTCATTTATGATTTCAAGTTGTGGAGCATTCATTTCCTTAAATTCAGATGAAACATAAACATTAATGCAAGCGATTTAAATAACGTCTTTAAATGATAAGAGATAGAGTAGGTTAATGTGTCCTTCATTTCTAAATGGATTTAATAGCCACGGCTCTGGGCATTAGGAAAAGTTGTTAATGGCTTTATGAGCTAAATGGTGGAGTTAGAATTTGAACCAGAGCCCGTCCTAATTCCACTGTGTGCTCTTACTGGTAGTGAAGGCTGTAAGGTACCCTGAGGCATACACTTGCTGGGAAGCTATTGCAGTGGTGCAGCTGGGAAGTGGTAAGCCCCTCTGTGAGCTCTCAGGCAGGATATAGGCTGCTAGTCACTTTTAAACTGAACTCAGTCTGAGTCTTTTAAAGGGCAGAGGGGACCGACCTCTAAAGCCTACCTACGTTAGCAAAGAGACAAATGCTTGACTTTGCTCCTGAAGTTGGAACCAACAGTGTTAGTGCCGTGTACACACCTATGTATATCCAGAAATTGCGTATGTGTTTATTGATACAAACTCTTTACAGGGCAAAGGGTTCTGTTTTGCTTTAAATTTCATAGCTAGGATGCAGCTCTCCTGTTTGAGTCTCAGGACCATGACCAGGGGCACGTGGGTGGCTCAGTTGTTGAGCTTCTGCCTTTGGCTCAGGGTATGATCCTGGAGTCCTGGAGTCCCACGTCAGCTTCCTGCAGGGAGCCTGCTTCTCCCTCTGCCTGTGTCTCTGCCTCTCTCTGTGTCTTTCATGAATAAATAAATAAAATCTTAAAAAAAAGAGAGAGACCAAGACCAGAGCTCTTTTTGTTATGCACCTGAGAATAGGACTGCTTATATTTAGAAGGATTTGCATCAAGATACCCTTCAGTCAAGTGGATGAATCTAAGAGTAAATTCAATTTAAAAGGCTTGGGGGAAGGGTAGCCATTAAATTAAATTTAAAAGGCTTGGGGGAAGGGTGGCCAGCCAAAGGTCAGGGCTGCTGAATTACCTGACCTCATTGATGTGAGCAGAAGATCTCACATCTTTTGTTTATAGTCTGCTGTGAGGCACTGGACAGTATTTTTTAGAACCATATCCATCTCTGCAGCTGCTAGGCTGGGAACTGGTTAATAATAGATCCTAAGACACAAAAGGGGTTTTCATCCTTCATTATGAAATCATCCATTTTTCACTGGCTGTTGGGGTTTGTTTTTGCTGGCATACATAAGAGGGTATTAGCACCATTGATTTGAGCAGCCTGGTATCAAATTGTGTTCACAGATTATAATACATACTGTGGTGTAGGAAAATAAAATTCGAAGTCAGAGCCTTATGTTGAGTTAATGACGATACTCACGTGTTGTCATGAGACCCAGAACAGTCTTTCTTCAACTGAGCAAGGGAGCACAAGAACGACACAGTATTACTTTTATAATTGTATGTGAAGATTTCGTAGTAAAACCCACAGAGCGTGGATGCAACTGCTATTGTGGAGGTGGGGCTGGGGCTGGGGAGTTTTAATCCTGAAATACAGGAGGTAACCTAGAACCAGAGACTTCTGCAGCTTTTTCAGGTAGACTGCAGTCCAGACCTTGTTCACTCTCCCACACAAACCAAAGTGGTCCAGTAAAGACCTTGCCTTCAACCAAAGCTCTGAAGCCTGAAACCAAATTTGGATAGTAGATGCCTAAAGCAGGTTGTCGAAGATGTGGGTAGTAGCTGGGCAGTGATTCCCAAACCTATGAGATGCAGTTGGATGTTGAGCAAAGTGAATATTCTGTTTTGTGAGGAAGCAGTTGGCTTGATGTAGATTAGTGCCAGCAGTGAACTAGTACAGAAACACAGAAGAAAAGGGAGGGATAACACGAGCATAACAACAGAAGAAGAGAAGAGAAAGGCCAAATGGGATTAAGATGGACATTTCCTTTACATTAGGCTGTAGATTAGCTTATTTCCTAATGAAGAATTGGGAGTGAATACCAAAAAATAAGTCTTCATGTATAAAAAGTGGGTTAGGAAACAATGGGCAGCCTGGGGATGGGGAAGGAGTCAAGACCTGAATATAGGCATTTCTCTAGAGGAGACATGCAAATGGAAAATAAAAATTGAAAAAATTCGACTTTAACAAAATCAATTTAGAATAAAAATAGTTTGCCAGTTTGAAACTGACAAACTAACCAAGTTTTTTTTTTTTTTAAGTGGTAATGCACATTGCAGGTGGGCATGTTGAGAAATGGGTTCTGTTTTATTCATGGAAATAATAGAGCTTTTTTGCTGGATGATAGATCAGCTGCTTTGGAAAATGTACATGCTTCTCACCCAAGAATTCCTCCATGTGAGATTTACCCTTAATGCTATTTAACAATAAATTAAGGGTGTGCAGGAAGGCATAAGTATAAAGATGCTCACTGCCATCCATAATGATGAACATTTAGAAGCAATCTAAGTGCCCAGTAAAAAGGGATACTTTAAAAAAGGAAAAAAGCTGTGTTCACACAGTGGCATAGTGAATTCCACAGTATGGAACCATACTTACTGAAAAAGAAACATTTTTACAATCCGTTGTCAAGTGAAATTATGGGTACTAAATCATATGTATACTATAATCCATTTTAAAAGAGAGTTTGGAAGGATAAAAACAAAGTTATGAATGGTGGTTGGTTCTAGGTTTTCTTTTTGCCTGTCTTGTTTTTTTCTTGATTTGTCTGTAATGAACATAAGGAAAAATGTTTAACATTCATATATCATGTGAACTGATGGTGAATTGCACAGCAATGTTATGCAAGCTTTGCTGCTCAGGAGGGGCTGTACATATTGTTCCAGAAAATGTCAGGGTTTATGTATTGGAGTTAGAAATGCCAGTTGGCTCTCATCTACTTATGACCGTGGAATCTGGTTTTAATTATATAAAATGGCATCTTTCATAGGTAAGGAAAATAAATTCCAGCCATTCTGGGGCCAGGGGAGAGGAATGAGCAGAGAAGGGGTTTGAGGAATATTAGGTTTTATTTTTACTCACTTATGTTTAAAGTGACCTTGGGACTTATTTGGACACCTTGTTTTGTTTTCTAGGCTAAACCTCAGAGCACCCTAGAAAGCTTAACTAAAAGAATGCTCATGTTTGACCCGGTCCCTGTCAAGCAAGAGGTCATGGACTCCGTGTCGGTGGTAAGTTTTCCAAAATTGAACACCTCTTCCTATTTACTGCAAGTGGCAATAACATTATTGTGTGTTGTGTTATTCCTTAAAGTTACTCATCACTTGACAGGCATTTGGTAAACACACTTTTCTCAAAGCCACGGTTGGTAACTAGGCTAAACACCCTCCTAGCACCTTTAATACCATATACCCTTCAATAGATGGGATCCATGTCTCCTCAAGACCAGTACCCCAGGCCCTCCAAGATGTGATCAGCATAGAACTTGGGTCACAGGTGAATCTAGTCATGACAGAAGGAGGTTTATAAAAACTCAGTTACCAGCTTTTTTGCTGGGGCTCTTGGGATTATTGGTTTGCCCCCCCCCCCAAAAAAAAGCCTGACCAGACTGATTTTTAAAAATTAATGTGCATCCAGGATATTAAAAAAAAAAAATCCCATACTCAGTGTTTATCATGGTTAAGAAGCTTTCAGCTGTACTTTTACAAGAAATCTGCATCAAGAATGTGTTTCTATGAGGTGTTCTTTACTCAAGATCACCAACCCAATTATATAGAATAGTTTCTTAAAAATGTTTGTGAATGTCCTTTTCTTTTTCAATACTGGAAGAAAAAAAATATTCCATTTTGTGTCCTGTGGTATTCAGCATGTCCTTCCTGGAGCTGATTAAATAAAAGATGAAACCTGGGAAAGAAAAAAATTCTCAGCCCTGCATCTAAAAACGTATTCGGGGGACACCTGGGTGGCTCAGTGGTTGAGTGTTTGCCTTTGGCTCAGATTGTGATCCCGGGGTCCTGGGATTGAGTCCTACATCAGGCTCCCCGTGGGGAGCCTGCTTCTCCCTCTGCCTACGTCTCTGCCTCTCTCTCTCTGTGTCTCTCATGAATAAGTAAATAAAATCTTTTTTTTTTTAAGTAAATCTTTAAATAAATAAAATACAAACATATTCAGAATAAAGCCGATGACAACAGCTTATCCTGAGCTATGCCTGAGTGAGATGGTTGAGGAGAAGCTAACGAGAGAGGACCTAGCCATGAGGATGGGATTCCTTTCCACTATGGAAGAGTCTGTGGCTGGGAGGGAATCTTGTTGTCTTTTTCAACACCTTCGTGCAAAGCCAACCCCTCGGGAAGCTTCTGGGCCACAGGCGGCTAGGAGTTAGTCCAGGGGTTTATAGAGGGCCAGCACTGGTGCTGTGCTATGGAAGTGGGACAGGGGCGGTGACAGAGAGGGGTCCAGGGACTTCCAGGCAGGGAGTGGTTTGGACTCCTGGCGATCGGATGGGCCAATAGGAAATAACAGGGCAAGGCTCCCACTCTGCCTTGCTCGTTTCTTCCATGGGCTTGGAAAATAGTCACAAGGGGAAAAACTTGGCCGAGTTGTGTATCTGAAGGTTGGTAATGACACGCTTGCAAAATTAGATCATCCTTATGCATCGGCCGCTGAGGCTCCTGCCAAAAATGTTTATACAAGACACAGGGGTCACCCGGAGGCCCTTGGAGCTGAGTCGCCATGGGCATGACTGAACCAGCGGAGTGTTTACCACTGGGTACAATGAAAAGTGAGGTCCAAGTGGCTTGGAGGAAATAACATTTACATTCCAGCGTGCGAGCTGGATAACCCAAGTGTCTAAAGGTGATAATAACTGAGCAATAAGAACTTCATTAATCAAAAACTAAATTGACTTCTGATGTTATTTGGTGCCGTCACCATATTCATCAGCCCCCTTACTCCAAACTATCGCGTGATCACGTTGGAGGAAAATTGAGCTATAAAATTTCCCTATTAATTATATCCTTGAAATATGAATAGGTTTTTAGTACTGGAGAATATGATTAATTTTATAAATGATGCAGAACCATCTTTGATGCGTTTTAATATTCAGTATACTTCCAATGCTTTTAATCAAGCATGAAAATACGGCTGAAGAGCCAATTTAAAGCTCAAATGAAGATCCACGTTGCTAAGTTGGTGTGATATAATTAAGTGCAAGGAAATGCACTTGACTGGAAAAAAAAGGAAATAAAATGAATTTGAAGTAACAGACATACTTATAATGCTGTTACCTTACATAAATATGTGAAGTTAAAATATATAGAAGTATTTTTGCAATTAATGTTTTTTTCTCCTTCACGCTCTAGTTTTCAACTTCGAGCTAACACTTAAAGAATTTGATGAGATCATTTCATCAAAAGTTAGTGACAGTCCTTACAATTACATTTCTTTTTCTTAATTCAGCAAAACCTCAGTTAACTGGAACATTTGGGTAGTGTGGGGTGTTGTGATTACTTTACTTTACAAAACTAAATAAACAGCTTTTGTTTCCACTCTTGAATCTTCAGATTTTATCCTTCCTGTCTCTATAGTACATTAAGCCTAATTTATTATTCCCTTGTTCCTCTTTTTTTCTTTTTTAATTCCACCTTTGACCTGAAGGCTGAGTACCTATTTGATGGTATTTTGCTAAAGTTTATAAAAAATAAGGAAGTGTCATTTCTCTTACTGAAATGTAAGCTTTCGGTACCCTCCTCTGCTAACCCTTGTGCTTTGAGGCAAACAGTAAGGCTTCGGATGGCCCTAATGTGGAACAGCATAGACCACCACCCCCCTCCCCGTGCTGTGGATCTCTTCTACTTACTATCAGTGTGATATTGGCAAACCACCAGCAGTTCCCTGAGCCTTTCTTTTTTTTTTGCAAAATTGGAAATGATAATATGCAAAATATGAGATGTGAATATACAATGCACATATCAAAGAATTGCTTTTACCAATATATTTTCAAAGAAGGTCGGAAATGAAAGAATTTAAATCAGGAAGTGAGAAAGAAAACGTTTTTTAAAAGTATTCATATTTTATTCCTTTAGGAAGATTACTTTTGGATAAAAGTGTATTTTTTTCCCCTTCCTTTCTTGTAATGAAAACTATCCTCTGACAGACTCTTTACAGGTTGAGATTTTACTTAAAATCAGTAGTACCTCTGTTCTGTTTTAACAGAAACTTTCATGACTTTTCTGAGCCTGGTAGAAAGAGAGCTTTCTACTTTAGTTTGCGTAGAAGAGTATGACATTTGCTGTTTCCAGAGTGTGTGTTTATAAATGCACCACGCCTTTCTGCAGTGGGAACCCCACCCTTGGTATGAAGATGCCTGTGACTTGCCATTGCCCTGTCACGGATGTTCGCTCGGTTTTCATATTAATAAGCAGTGAAATAGAGGCTCTGCCCATGTTTCATGCAGTCAGTCCATCCACTTCAACTGTCTTGTGATGGAAAACTCACCAAAACGATTCCCAGTAAAACAAGAGACGATTAAAGTGCTCACTTAAGTCCAAAGTGGTAGCTTTGGAAAAATCGTCCAAGCCCTGTGCCTTTTTCCCTGTCACAATTAGTCCTTGTTTTTGAGAATCAAAAGAATTGATGCTATCCATAGTGTTGTAAAAACTTGCTCAGAGTGTGCATTGATTCACTTCATTCATTCATCACATAAGAGGAGGCCGCCAGCAAAGAAATTACACATGGTGTGGAGGTTGAACACATGAATGTATATTACAACAGGAGAGAACTTTTTGAAAAGCACAACTCATGACCACCCCCAGTGAGGGCCGGAAGATGGGAGAGACCCTTGCTGGAGCCTTGTCTTCAGGCTGCTCTGTTCCAGGATATGAGGCCTCCTCGGGTAAGCTGTGTGCACCGGGGGATTGGATAGCCATCTGTGGCCAGAGGAGCTTTTGCTGCCTCTTCAACACTTGCCTCCGATTGGGATTTGGGACTAATGTGGCCCTTATTTGCACTGCTTTGCTAGAAGATAGGAAAAGTCTGGAACAGAGGAGAAGCTACTCTTACCAGGGTATACTCACCTAAGGCACATGCCCAGAGCAAACCCTGTATTGGTCCTTACAGTGTGGAGAACCAGATTGTTTGCAAGCTGATTGTAGTAGCTCAAGTGCTCCATCCAAATGATTAAAGCAAACACATCTTACAGAAGGTTCTGATCAACATCACTATGGAAATTTCTAGTGAGATGGTATGAGGAACCACATTTCTTCACCCTTTTACAAGGCCGTCAGACTGGAAATAGTTAATTGTTTACTGTGATGTGTATCCAAATGTGTCTCCCTACTTTTAGCCCCAAAGCCTTGCAAAAACTGCACGGTTGGGTATGGGGGGCCGGGGGGCATTCATTGGGGAGCAAAGTCAGCAGAAAAGTGCATAATGTTTATAAAACTTGGCTTTATGTGTGGCTTTCTCTTTCTTTATGGCTTCAGAAACCTGAGAATATTATTAAATTTGCAAATCTCCCAGGTTCTAAATTCTTACTTTCCTTAAACTCACCCCACAGTTAGAAAAATCTAGCAATGACAGCAATAAAAATGTGTCCTCATTCTGCTTTCTATTTAGCTGCCAATAACTTGGCATTAAAATCTAGGTCATAGGGAGGTCTTTGAAGAATAAGGCTGAAAATAAGGGAGAAGCTACATTTGGTGAGTAGAAACAATTAATGCTGCCTCCCATCTCCTAACTTTTTGTTTCTAATACAAGAACTTTTTGCACTTTTGAAAATTCTATAAAGTGAGTTAACCTTTAGAACTAGGAGAAATCTTTCTCTCCCCATATTTAATTATTTCTTTAAACCTTTGTTGAACATACTAGAATTTTTTTTGTTTTGTTAGCAGATTGGTGCCTCTTAACATTACCTGTTTTCATATTTAAGTGTAAATATATTTAATATTAGTATGGCTGTATGTTTTGGGCCTCTTACCCTGTGGTGTACTTATATGTGCCTGGTTCTAAAGGAAGATTCTTTTTCCTCCTTTGATTCTTGATACATAACTCAAAACAATTGTTGTTTTTAAAAAACAACAGTTTTTTAAAACTGTTAAGCGTTCAGCTCTTGGTTTCAGCTCAGGTCATGATCTCAGGGTCCTGGGATCAAGCCCAATGTCAGGCTCTATACTCTGTGGAGTCTGCTAGAGGTTCTCGCCCTCTTCCTTCCCTTCGGCCCCTCCCTCTGCTCATGTGTGCACATGGGCTCTCTCTCAAATAAATAAAATCTAAAAAAAAAAAAAAAAATAAATAAATAAATAAATAAATAAATAAATAAATAAATAAATATTTTCCTGGTTTTATATCCTTCACATCATTGTTTTTAAGCAGTATTGTTAGTGAAAAATTCTTCCTGCACTTTTAAATTGTTTTTGAATGGTTTATCAAATTTTAATACTAAAAATTAGTATTTTTATTCTATTCTCTCTTTGTCATTGAGAGCTATGCTGTTCAAAAGAGGTCTGTGCACCTAGGGCCGGCCACTCCAGAAATCCAGAATCTGCATTTTGACAAGATGGTCAGGTACATTTGTGCACAATAAAGTTTGAGAAGCCCTGATTGAGAGGATCAGACCCATTACAGCGCCACTTCTTGTCTAGAAAGAAAAGAGACTTCTAGCACTACAGTGTGTGTTAAGCTCATTACATGGCTTATCTCACTGAATCCAATTTTAATTTTAGCCTCACAACCTCCTAAAATGTGGGTTTTCAATATCACCTTGACAAGTTTTGCCTTATACTCATGGCACCTGCACTTCTCCCTAAATATTAGTAAGCTTTCCTACCTTCTTCTGTAGAATTGCTTTTTTAATGAATTTATTCTGAAAAGGAAGTTTGTATCAACACTGTAAAAAGTTTTTTTCTTATGCATTTAAATAAACATCTAACTCTTTTAAAGCACTGTATTCTTTGTGTACTACCTATAAGTGTCTCCGGTACCCCTAGAGAGAGATGTGCACCGTGTTGCAGGAATCACTGCTCTAGATGATAGAGATTGCATTGACAGGGATAAAGAAAGGCAGAAGAACAAAACACACAATCCTAATGATGAGAAACTGACTTCAGAAGCAGATAAAGATAAATACTACCTGGTCCCATATCGGCCCAATACTTCTGCCTGGTAGGTCCAGAGAAGGGGCTTTTAGAAACCACACCGGGGATGCATAGCCAGGTGAAGATGCACCTAGTGCAGGCCCAGAGAAGAAGGGGTATGATCTCAGTTGTAATCCCAATAAAAACTACTGCTGTCCCACCGTCATTTATAACTCACAGTAGTGGCTACTGGGGCACTGGAGACAGTCCGGAAATTTCTCATGCATGTAAACTCTTCAATGATAAGACCCCATTGGTAAGTTTTCGTTGTTGTCCCGTGAGCTAGTATTGCTTCAAAATGATTTTAGAACTGAAAGCAAGGCATAGTATGTTGCTTATCAATTTGACTATAAAGTTTTTAAATGCAAGTAGTTTTAGCAGACATGTTATCACTACTAAAAGTTTCAGTTTCCCTAAAATACCTACGAGTAAAGAAAATAGTTTATGTTGAGTTTAATTTTTTTAAAAGCATCTTACAGCAAAGAATTTTTTTTCAATTTTAGTTAAGGAATAGAAGTAATTCTAGTGAATTCCATGGCCGAGGACTACACCCATAGCATGCAATGATTATGACTGTTTTCTCTCTATGAGAGAAAGGTATTTGAAGATCAGTCAGGTCAATCGTCAGATCTTAGATTTGAAGGAAACACTACGCTTCAATTTGTGTGTAAGTAGTCACTTCAAGCACCATGTGTCCTTATTTGAGTCATAGAGCTATTTCTTAGACTTCTGTGTCATGCACAAATTTGGACATCAAGTCACCACCTACAGTTTCATTCAAACCATGAATAAGACCGTTGAATGAGTTGGGGCCAAGGACATAATTACGAGATAGCCGGTGGCCCTCGATATATAGGTGGGTGGGAATGACTGACCATCTCAGTTGCCTGAGATGGAGTGTAGTAGGGCTTTTAGTGCTGAAACCACTGTCCAGTGCAAACAGGACCATTGCTCAGGTCACCCTAGGCATCGATTGGTCAGCAGCGGAAGCCCCTCCAAATGTACTGCAGCTCCGTTTCTCTGTGTTACGCACAAGCGTATGGTGAGAACTGCACACTTCGCACCGCTGGGGGGAAAGCCGCATTTCCTGCGCAGTGTGAAGCCCCACTGAGAAGCCCCACTGACTCCTAGGGATCAAGGCCCGTGAAAAATCTGTGTATCACCTGTTTTAAAGTTTTTGCCAGGTATCAACCTCAACCTTAATATTTTGGATGGGAATCATCATAGAATTAAATCTGAGATTTCGAGGTGCCTGGGGTGGCTCAGTGGTTGAGCGAGCGTCTGCCTTCGGCTCTGGGCGTGATCCCAGAATCCCGGGATGGAGTCCCGCATCAGGGTCCCCACAGGGAACCTGCTGCTTCTCGCTCTGCCCATGTCTCTGCCTCTGTCTCTCATGAATTAAAAAAACAAAAAACAAACAAACAAAAAAAAACCCCTGAGATGTCTCATGTAACATCGTTACCCCGTTAACCCTGACATTCATTTTACCCTCATAGTGTTTATGGGGGTCAGCATACATTTTCACGTATAGTGTTCGCAGGGTGTGCATCCTCCCAGCTTTTTGGGGGTCAGCATAGATCTCCAGGTACAGCGCTCCTGGGGTGCGCGTCCTCATAGCGTTTTTTTGGGGGGGTCAGCATGCATCTCCACTACAGCGCTAGTGGGTGCGCGTCCTCCTAGCGTTTTGGGGGGCTCAGCATACATCCACATACAGCGCTCGCGGGATGCACGTCCTAGCGTTTTGGGGGGGCTCAGCATACATCCACGTACAGTGCTCGCGGGGTGCGCGTCCTAGCATTTTTGGGAGGGGTCAGCATCTCCAGGTACAGCGCTCAGGGGTACGCGTCCTCCTAGCGTTTTGGGGGGGCTTAGCATACATCTCCATGTACAGCGCTCACGGGGTGCTCATCCTCCTAGCATTTTTTGGGGGGGGTCAGCATACATCCAGGTACAGCGCTCGCAGGGTGCGCATCCTCCTAGCGTTTTGGGGGGCTCAGCATACATCTCCACGTACAGCGCTCGCGAGGTGTGCATCCTAGCGTTTTGGGGGGCTCAGCATACATCAGGTACAGCGCTCCCGGGGTGCGCATCCTCCTAGCATTTTTTGGGGGGGTCAGCATACATCTCTAGGTACAGCGCTCGTGGGGTGCGCGTCCTCAGCGTTTTGGGGGACTCAGCATACATCTCCAGGTACAGCGCTTGCGGGGTGCTCGTCTTCAGCGTTTTTGGGGGGCTCAGCACACATCCAGGTACAGCGCTCGCGGGCTGCGCGCCCTCGGGAGCGCCCTGTAGCGACGGCGTCGGTAGCTGGGGCTGCAGCGCACCCGTGCCCGTGGCTTGAGACGTCTCTGTCCTTCCTTCCCGGTAGTCCTACCCGTCTAATTACATGGAGCCGATGAAGCCCAACAAGTACGGAGTCATCTACTCGACGCCGCTACCGGATAAGTTCTTCCAGACGCCCGAGGGCCTGTCGCACGGGATGCAGATGGAGCCGGTGGACCTGACGGTGAACAAGCGCAGCTCGCCGCCCTCGGCGGGAAACTCGCCGTCGTCGCTGAAGTTCCAGCCGTCGCACCGGAGGGCCTCGCCCGGCCTGAGCCTGCCCTCCTCCAGCCCGCCCGTGAAGAAGTACTCGCCGCCCCCCGCGGGCGTGCAGCCCTTCGGGGTGCCGCTGTCCATGCCCCCGGTGATGGCCGCGGCCCTGTCCCGGCACGGCATCCGCAGCCCCGGGATACTGCCCGTCATCCAGCCCGTCGTGGTGCAGCCGGTCCCCTTCATGTACACCAGCCACCTCCAGCAGCCGCTCATGGTCTCCCTGTCGGAGGAGATGGAGAACTCCAACAGCAGCATGCAAGGTACCCCGCCACCTGCCCCGCCACCTGTCCCCGCCACCTGTCCCCGCCAACTGTCCCCGCCACCTGCCCCGCCACCTGTCCCCGCCACCTGTCCCCGCCACCGTCCCCGCCACCTGTCCCCACCACCTGCCCCGCCACCTGCCCCGCCACCTGTCCCCGCCACCTGCCCCGCCTCTGGCCCTCCAGGGACCCCTGCCCCAGGCATCCTTTCCTTTCCGTGGTCGTGGCTTTTTTTTTTTTTTTTAAGTGTTGATCCTGGAAGAGCTCCCAGGAGTCCAGCTGTTTAATGCCATAAAATCATTACTTTCACTGCATAATCGGCAAATTCGGGCCGGTTAAAAATCCCGACTTCCTATGTTGCTTTATTGAATGCGGATGTGGCTCTGTTAAAACGGCATCTAATACACACCTCTGATGGTGGTGATGAGTAATGGTTACTAAAAGCCGCCTCCTTCACTGGCCCGCCGTAGGCAGGAGACGAAAGGGTTAAAAAGAGGTTAACCCAAAATCCTAAAGTAGAACCGTTTGAGGACTGAGGTGCTCAAAGTCCAGCTTCCTATGCATGCTTCTTGCTAGTAGGATAGTGGTGGGGGCGAAATGAGAGCCGGCCCCCTCCACCCCGACCCCCACCCCAAACCCAGATTTGTTTCTGCTGTAATTTTGGCAAAGGCAAACAAATAATCCGGTGTTAGAGATAGAAGCTGTGCAATAGACTTTTAAAAGCTGAAATTGGTAAATTGTACATGGAGTGACTTTTCTATTTTTATTTTTTTAGTACCTGTAATTGAATCATATGAGAAGCCTATATTACAGAAAAAAATTAAAATAGAACCTGGGATTGAACCACAGAGGACAGATTATTATCCTGAAGAAATGTCACCCCCTTTAATGAACTCAGTGTCCCCCCCGCAAGCACTGTTGCAAGAGTAAGTATGTTCAGGTCTACCCAACATTTGCGTAGCAGTGTGCATCTTGGGACCTGGATTGGAAGCACAGGCTTCCAGCTTGTGGTGTTGTGGTGTGATTGCCAGGAATACCTTGCAGTAGGGGCAGCCACTGGGAAAAATGGGGAAATCGCTCCAGAGGCAATGTGTTCTGCTATGTGGACTGCTTTATGACCTTGACGCCAAGTTTGCAGCATCTGGATCACTCATGATTTATCCTGGTGTTTTGGGATTCTTTCTTTTTTTTTTTTAATCCTTCCAGGCTATACATAGTTTTCCCATAATCTTAATTCCAATATGGATTGAATTTGGGATTGTAGATATTCTACTTAAGGTTGGATCATGAAAACTTTAGTTATTAAGACACACCTCATCCTTCCAGTAGTCTGTTTCTGTGATGGGGAGTGTCTTGAATCAGAATATTCAGGCCAACCACAGCCCAAAGAAGTCACTCCAGTAAAGACCTGTAAATAGTGGTGGCCACAGAAAGTTGTCCGTGTAGCTCAGAGAAGTTCAGTGTTGGAATGACCCGTTATTCTCTGGTCTTTTTAATCCCATCAGCCCTTAAAATATTCAGTTTGCCTTAGAACTGCCATGCAGGAGGAAAGCTTCTGTGTTGGCCTACATCCATGCACTGAACAGTGGTCTGTTTTAGTTCTATAATGTGACCGTGTCATACACAAGCTAAAATAGCATCACTGATGGGATTCACTACAATAGGTAGCCTTGCCTTCTACCAGTGATTACACTGGAGGCTGTGTTTGTAGGAACCAAGAAGGTGACCTTTGGATCGGACATCTTGGATCCCAGCTCTGCTCTCCACTATATGGATGACCTTGGCCGAGTCACTTAATCTTGGTGCCTCCGTTTCCTCTTTATTTTCCTTGTCAGTTGTAATTATTTTTCTTGTAATTGTCTTGGGTTGGGGCACTTTCAAGGTTGGACGTAATGGCCAGCTTCCTAGTACAGAGGTGGTAGTTTTCGTTCCCTCCAGGTCCCTTCCATCATCATTCTCCCATAGCACTTTTTTCCCAACTTGAAACAGTGTTGCCCATGTTTCTACTCCACTTTTTCCCCTCTCCCTTACCCAATTAATTGTGCAACAGAGTGTGAATCCTCTGGCTTCCAAACAGCTGTTTTCTGGAACTTAGAGTACATTCTAATTCTACCCACATTCAACCCAAGTAGGTACCTTCTTAGTAGGTCATGTTAATGGCTCATTGCACCAAATCATAGTAAGTTATTTTGCGGGGGAGGCAGTTGTCCCCTCCTCACTGATAAATGAAGGAGAGACTGAATCCTATGACCAGCCACATCAGCAGGGAGAGAGTGTGTCTGATGTGTCTGATGAACTGGTACATTATTACCTTTCACAATTGCATAATGCACTCTCCCCCCCCCCCCCCCATGAAACTTTCCCACATGTTTTCAAAGGAATTATTTCATTCCCCCGCAACAAGCACGTGGGAGTCAGAGCAAATGGAGACTGATGAGCCAAGACATTAGATAACTCGCCTATAATCACACTATGAAGAGCAGAGGGGGTCCAGGCTTGATCTCTTGCCACCCAGTGAGGGCTCTTCTTGCCACATCCTTGTCTAACCAGTGCGTCCCGCTCCCACTCTCAGGTGAAAGGAGACACAGAAGAACTGGCCAAAATAGACACACCTTGTAGGCTAAGTTACCTCTTTTTTTTTTTTTTTTTTTTTTTATGATGCCAGGTGTCTCTGGCAAGATAACTGGCAACATGACTTGCACTTGTCATTATTCCTGCACAGGTGATGAATATGCCTTACAACTAAATAAAGCCAAGTGCCCACAGAGAGAGGGATGATCCATTGACCCGAAAAGGGTTATTCCAAGGTGGTTACGAATTACAATGTAAACCATTATAAAAGAGGAATATTTGAAAGCAATGTTCTGTGCTCTAAATACTGCTGAAAAGAAAATGCTTTTTGCTTACTTTAAGTTCTTTTGATGATCTCAAGCTCAATGGCTTTTAATGATTAATGAGTAATATGCTTATTTTAATGCTGACCTAAGAATGCATTTTGCTCCTCAAAAAATTCAACAGATTAGCCACAACTGGGACATGTACTCTTTAAGTAATTCTCTCACAGATGTGATTAAGTAATGTCTTGGCGTGTGCCCAGTCACAGCCCACATAGGAAACCAGCTAGCCAGGAAAGAATCGATGGAAACCAAGCGCCTAGTACCATTGCAATGAGGCAGCTCCAATATTTGCCTTCCGGAAGGCCTTCCTTTCCGAAGGCGGACTTTAAAATACAGCTTTGAAATCCATTTGCTGGAATGTAAGAGTTACAGCTTCAGAATTATTTTTAAAGGCACTCAACTGTCTATCAGATTCCTTTTTTTAATATTTACACATGTGCAATGTCTTTAGAACAAAAAGCTTGAGGATCTGATCTCCTCATTTAATTGTGTGTGTGAATTTTAACAAACTTAAGAGGGTCCGGCTTAACTCAAAACAATGACCAGGTATCTGATATTTAAAAGCTGTTCTAACTTCTTGGCTGTAATGGTCCCAAATAGCCTTTTTGAAAGTGAGCAGTGGAGAATCCAAAAAGGACGAGATCTCAAGATCCCGCTCTCCACCTTCTGCCAGCATCTGGCTTTCTTAGAGATGGGGCTGCCACTCACTCTCAGTGATGCTACCTGTCAAGGTAGACATTGGCTTGAGCAGAGATTTCCTTTTCTAGTGTTGGGACTCCCCCTTCCCCCCCCCCAAAAAAAACTTATGAAATTAAGCAGCTGAAGGGGCAAAGTTTGCAAATGGGTTTCTGAACCTCAAAATATTAACAGCTACCGTTTAGTGGGTTTACATCTGGAACAGATGTTATACTGCTTTGTGTACATTACTCACAACCTCCTGAGATCATATTATTTCCCATCATCGCTATTTTACAGGAGAAACGGAGGCACAGAAGGGTAAATCCTTTGCCCAGGGTCACAAGGACTATCAGTGACAGAGCTGGGATTTGACCTTGGAGCACACAGCCTTTTAACATACCTTTATATGCAAAATGAGCTGGGAAAAGCGATCGTAACTGCTGCACAGAGACTATTAGACAGATTCCCAACCCATAAAATCTAATAATTGGGAGAGGCTTCTAAAATCACCTGGGATACTCCCCCGGTATCCCAGAGGCAGAAGAGATGTATTTAACCATTCAGTTTCTCCCCCAGCATTTTATTTCTTGAAGATGTCTTAATGAAGATGAAACCTTTCAATCCATGGCATTAAGGTGGAAAGTTAAAAATAAACTGATAACTCTTTTCTTTCTATTGAAGGATTTTTTAAATTAATGATTCAGCTGTCTAAAAACTGTACGTGTCCATAGATCTGTCACTTTTCTATTTTCTCTCTGTTTGTACATATATATAGAATTGAAGTCCTTGTCCCTCCCACACACACACCCACCCATGTTCACTTTTCCATCTTGGCGATTTTATTCTTCTATATCACCCCCACTAAACATCAAGGTAGGAAGGTAAAGTGAGACTCAACTGCCAGTTTTCTTTGCTAATAATAGAAGTGAGAAATAAGTAGAGTCACTTAAAGTCAATGCACCTTTTATTCTTTTCCTAGTTACTTCTTAGCCTACCTGGAAGAGTTACCGATAAGGGACATATGTTGAGATTTTTACCCAGATCCAAACAAGTTTCATTTCAGGGGCTCCCTTTTGATTTTTATGGTTAAATTTTATTATCCTTTTTTTTTTTTTTTAAATTTCCCAAGCTTGAATATTTGCCTTCATCAGATTCCCTTTCTCTTCATCCATGCTTGTACAGAAAATTCATGTGTTATTTGGAACATTTTTAAGAACTTTAGATTCCAATTTAAAAGACAAAGAAGTTTTCATTACCGTCAGAGGCCAGTTCCATAAGCTTGTGATGTATCAAGTAATTAGTCGTTAGGAAAGCAAATTAACAGATTAGAATTTTTTAATTACAGACATTAATCAGCAGAGGAAGCCCGAGGAAGGCTTGCAGACTTTCCCCAGCCCTTCCCCATCTGCCTCCTCTTTCCACCAGATCCCTTTCTGAAAAAGAAAGTTCAGAGCAATAGTGTTTGACATGATTGCAAACCCACCCTGGAAAGGTGTGCCAACGCAGGCATGGGTCTGGGCGAGCAGCCAGGAAAGCTGGGAGACCCAGGGGCCCCTGAGAGCCACTGTCGGGGCTGAGGGGACTCCTCCTTGCCTGACAGCTAGCTCGGCACCAACCAAAATTCGCCCTCACGCAGGAATACCAGCAACAAGTATTTGAGGTCGTGAACTCAGCAGTGCCATTCTTTCTTTTTCTTTCTTGATTTTAGAAGAGCCAAAATTTGAAACTCCAATGTGAATTGGTGATCTTGAAGAGAAGCTAATTAATTGCCCATTATGTAAAGGCTAAAATGTAGATAACTTAGTGGGGGTTGCCAGAGATTTAGGAATTTGGTCTTTTACCTTTTTCCCTAAAGAGCAGTAAGTGACACTCAGGGCAGCCAGTGACAAGACAGGGTAACAGGGTTCAGCATGGCTTTATAAAGTACCATGAGATTTTCTGAACAGGCAAATTTTTACTGAGGGCAAGAGACTCTCCTAGCACCTGCATCTCCCTCTAGCATAGCACCTAACCCTTCTTGCTGTCATTACTTATCTACATGTCTGTCTCCCCCTAGAGTGTGAGCTCCTCGAGGGCAGGAACCCTGTTTTTATTCATCTTTGTGTCCTGGTGCCAAGCACAGTGCCTGGCTCATGGTAGGTGCTCACTCAATGTTTGTTGAATGAATATAGCAGTGCTTCTTGGGTTGATCCGCTAATTTTCTTTTTGTTTATTCTGTTGGGGTTTTTTTGTTTGTTTTTTTGTTCGTTTGTTTTCGCCTAGTGTTGTTAATGCCTTTGGTAGACTGAAGGAGAGGAAGAGACTTTGACCTGATACCTTATATTTAACGTCGGTTTTCTCATAGGAATCATCCATCAGTCATAGTACAACCAGGGAAGAGACCTTTGCCTGTGGAGTCCCCGGACACCCAGCGGAAACGAAGGATACACAGATGTGACTATGACGGATGCAACAAGGTGTACACTAAAAGCTCTCACCTGAAAGCACACAGAAGAACACACACAGGTATCCGACATACTACACTCCCTCCAGCTTTCTTCTTCACAAATAGCAAAATGGGATGTTAGAAACAGATATCCTAGCTTTCCAAGGTGATTCTAATGAAATGGTCCAGACATTGTGCAAGTCAGCCGAGTTGGGCTATATAGCTCTCTGCTGGTCCTGGAAAACGAACTTTTGGTTCAAGAGTTATTTTTAAACTTCCGTTCGATTCCGGGTTATCTCCGTGACAGGGTCCCTCCCAGTCCCATGGAGTTCTCTATATTCTGTGTTTCAGGGAGAGAGAAAAGG
This sequence comes from Vulpes lagopus, assembly GCF_018345385.1. NCBI lineage: Eukaryota > Metazoa > Chordata > Mammalia > Carnivora > Canidae > Vulpes > Vulpes lagopus. The sequence goes on along the minus strand of NC_054827.1, from coordinate 133,979,593 downwards.
TTGGAAAGGCTGCTGGAATGGAGGGGAAGGGCTCCTAGCCATAGGCCTGTTTCATTTAATAAGTGTTGTACATCATCAAATTCACAATGGCAAAACAAAACAAAAAAACCACCACAGTTCACTATGTAGAACAAATACAGAAAAGTAAAGGTATTTGGAGGATTCATGTCTTCTAAAACGGAGGGAACCTCTATGCCATTGCCTGCCCTGTTTGTCCCGGGGTATTTATTCTGCCCAGGACTGAATACAGAACATGCAGCCATATCTTACAAAAATGATGACAGCAGTGAGGAATACTGTTCCGTTTACTCTTGAACATTCATGTGCAAAATATCTCAAGGAATCGGTGTAAAAATGTTTTCCATGGCCTGATTAATCCCAGTCAGTACTGGTGGTTACAGTTGACAGTAAGTCCCAGCTGACCTGACCTCAAACCCCTTCAATGTGAAATTCTAGTACAATAGCAGTTGTCCTGGGTGCACCTTTTCCTTAACTCAGAATGTAGTTTGTTTGTTTGCTTTTGAGCTTTTATGATTCATTCGAATGAGGGATGTTGACAAAACGGAAAATCTGGGATTTGGAAGAGAAAAGGGAAGGGAAATGGGGGTATGGAAGTGAAGTTTTTCAGTGACTCCCTGGGAGAGGGGACACCAGCTTGTGGACAACTGAGTTCTTGGGCTGTCCCTGTTACAGAGGGAACTAGGGTGATCACCTTGTGTTTAGAGGAACATCCAATTGGTGATGCCAACGAAACTAGTAAAAGCACCACCAAGGGCATTAATAGAACCTGAGAGGTGGATGTTACCAACTTTCAGCCTAAGATTAAAAAGACAGTAAATACTTGTTTGTTCGTTTTAAAGATTTTATTTGTTTATTCATGAGAGGCAGAGACATAGGCAGAGGGAGAAGGAGGCTCCCCATTAGGAGCCTGATGTGGGACTCGATCCCAGGACCCCAGGATCACGACCATCAAAGGCAAACAATCACTGAGCCACCCAACTGCCCCAGACACTAAATATTTGAATAACAGTTGAGGTATAGGGAAAATAACCTTAGCACTTGTGTTCTGTGAAGCAAAGCAGATAATACAAGTCTGAATATCTCCTTGAAATACCAAGGAATATCAATCCTTAAAATTTCTAGAAAACAAGGGATAGTAGACGGGAGTTGATTTGTGATACCCATTTGCCCATGATTACTAATGCAAACATTTCAGATTGCCACTGATGGCCTTTTTATTTGTAAGGGTCTTCATCCTGGCTCTCCCTATGATTTCCCCCAAGGAGCTCCTGTTCCTGCCTGTCATCATCCCACCGGAGGGGGTTGGAGAGACCTGGCTTCTGCCAGGGTGGGGAGAAATTGCTGTATTTTTAGTATGTCTGAATTAGAGCATTATACTGAAGCGTAATTGCTGTTGACTAAACAAAAGATGCTGAAATCCCTGCCAGTGTCTGGCACACTTCTCATTTTTAGGAAACTATGAAAATAATAAGAATCCCACAGACTTTCAATTTGGACTTTTCATTAAGTGGAAAGCAATGCATAAAACTGAGCACCCCAGTAACTTTAAGACTTGGAGATAAACACAGATCACGAGTTGTTTCTTAAGTTCTTCATCCCTACTATTGAGGGCAAAACCAAAATTACTTGCTAGCTCCTCCGAATGGATTTCAGTGGCTTTATGCTTTAAGAACTCTTAAAAAATTTTTTTCTCTTTGGCAAAGTGCCAGTTAAATATTAAAAGAATTAAGCCATCCTTTTCTCATTTATCTTGCTATGGTTTCTGTGGCGCTGTGTTTTTTGGGAAACAAATGGATGGACCTACCTTGAAAATAATATTTGCCCAGTGTTTTAGCTCAAAGATCTTAATTTCACCAATGTTTTCTTTTCTTTCTTTTTTTTTTTTTAAACTAATGAATCGCCTTTTGCCCTCAGGGAAAAAAATAAGCTCTCCCATTTTTCTTTTTGCAGGAGAAAAACCCTACAAATGTACATGGGAAGGATGCACATGGAAGTTTGCTCGGTCCGATGAACTAACAAGACATTTCCGAAAACATACTGGAATCAAACCTTTCCAGTGTCCAGACTGTGACCGCAGCTTCTCCCGTTCTGACCACCTTGCCCTGCATAGGAAACGCCACATGCTAGTTTGAATGCCTCCGTCCCCCACCTCAGCCTGGCTCCCCACTCTTCCCGGCTCTCTCTCTGTCCTCCCACCCATTATCTAACTCATTTTTTACATGTACATTTTAATTTTGATTCAGCTGGTCTGAATCTCTGAATTTATATCATTCAAACTTCCATATGGTCAGTAGTAGACGTTCTCTAATCCTCTTCTCCTTACCACGGGTCAGACCTAAAGAATGTGAACACTTTTTTTTTTTTTTTTCCGGGGATGCTAAGCAAACCCTTCTTACAGATACGTTTAATGTAATGAGAACAAGGGAACATGTAAACTTCAAATAACCAATTGTCAGTTTCTCCATGTATTTCTCAAAAGAATGTCAAAGTAAATGTATTAGAAATACAGTATCCAGCCTGCTAGTCCTTGCCAGGGACGTTCATACCTCTGTGCCCAGTGATCGTATTTTGTGCTCGCCAGCAAAAAGGGTGGACACCCTTTCACAGCCTAGTTAGAGGTGCAGCAAGATTTCAGGTAGGACCGTCCACTCTTCCATTGCCCTTCACAGATCCTGCTCGTCAACTTGGATTTCCCACATCATCTAAATTAAGTCCTTTACACTCCTTTGTGGCTGCAGCTGACAAGAAGGTCTCAGCCACTACTGGAGCTGAGCCAGAGCTGCTGATTCAGGCAGGTGAGGTGTGTCACTTAAGGGCTGGATGCTCTATCTGCCTAGCACGGAGTCAGAACAAAGGGGCACTGCACAGGGGAGAAGCGGCAGGGGCCGAGGAGGAAGCTGGCCCTTCCTCCTGGGCTAGGGCTCTTTGGTGAGGTTTCAGTTTGTTTGGTTAGCTATGCAGTGCATTCCCAGAGCTCCAGGCTCTTGTGTTCCGACTGTTCAGAACCATACAGGAAAGCCGAAAACTGACAGTTATCCATGCACCTGTCACCATTCCTCCAATGTCCTTAATGTGAGTCATCAAGCGTTGATTGTAGGGACACCACAAAAATATTTACCCAGTAATGGTTTAAAAAAAAAGAAATCTTTTGGGTAAGAATCTGGATGGTCCTTTTTTTCCCAACCTACTTAACAGCTTTTTTTTTTTTTTTTGCAAACGGGGACACGTTGAGTGGTGATTGTATTCCCATATCAAATTAATCATACAGCTTTTATACAGAAACTCTTCCGAGTGAACTGTAAGGTGCCAAGTTGGCTGTCAATTGTGTCTGTGATACATACCATAAATAAGTATCTGCTAATGCTTTAGTAGATGCATTCAATTTAAGACCTGAGTGACACTATTTGTAAATACAACTAGTTGTGAAGCACACATACCTTCATTTGGGGGAAAGATTTCTGAAAAATACAAAAACCACAGTTCAGGGATTCATATATTTATAGCTCAATCTCCCCAACATCTACTGCTAAAGAGCTGGAAATTTATCTCTCAATTATCCCATCAGAAGAAGCTGAAAATGACTCGTGTTTATGTTAAAGATAAATAGCGCCATTATTTGGGGGAAGTTTTTTTGTTGTTTTTGTTTTTTTCAAAAGCTGGCTTTTGAGCACCATAGTCTAAATGCCAATAAAAATAATTCATGCAGAGAAATGTCATTGGTCCTAAATTTGAAGACTGGGCGACGGTGGTCAAATGTGGGTGCATATCACCAAATGCGCCTTCATCCCTCGATAAAGGATGGAAGAGAAGAGAGAAGAATGGAATCCTGACGATTCATCCCAGCCACAACTCAGGATCCAGCACAACCTTACTGGGAGGAGCACATTGTTCAATTGTTTTTAAAACATCAGCGAATGAGTGATTCTGGAGGCCTGCGTATCATGTGGGGAGCTTACTTTGATGGCGCTATGTTAATAAAAGTTAGTTGTAGGGACTGTGCACCTAAGAGATCCCACTCAGCCCTCTGAACCAGCTGAAAGGAAATGTAGTTGAGAAATGCAAAGTGATTTGTTATCTTCTTGGCACTTGGTTTTGATTTTTTTTTTTTTTTTGTAAGCACTGCGAAATTTGTTTAGAATATTAAAACCTCCTAATTGGGCTTTTTTTTTCTGTTTGTGTTTTTGCAACTATGACATGAATTGAGGGATAAAGTAGGTATTGTCCGTACTGCAAATGCTCAGTCACATTCATGCCAAAGTGTTTATTTCTAGAAGTAATTCTTTTATGACACACTGAAGAATCGAGTTGGAATGCAAGGAGATGGAGATGACCTGTGTATGTGTTCCAACCCATATAGAAAGAAGGTAGGAAAAAAGGCAAGAAAGGGTAGAATTGATCATCTTTGCATAATTAGCTTTGAGTGTGAGTCCAGTTGATAGCTTTGTAGGTTCTCATGAAATTTGATGTGTTATGCATATTTAAATTTTGTTCAAAAGAGCAAGCAAGACCCTGCAAAGACTTACATTACTCTTCAGCTTACTTAGGTTATGTTAACAGTTCATTAACAAAGATACATTTTAACTGAAAGAAAAGCAACCCAGAGAGGCCATTCTCTGTTCCCATTCTGGTCTGTATACTTTAGTTACCAATTGGCTCTTAACCAAATTTTCCTTTTTTATATATATTTGTATTTTACTATGATAGTTGAGAAATTTAGTCTCTTAGACATTTTTAGGTGTTAATTGTGGAAGACCTCAAATACAAGATAAGATGCCCTTGAACATGTGGTTTTAATGATGTGCCATATTACTATCAATGGTGGTTTTAATTGCAATATTTTACATTGATGAGAATGATTTGTAAACAGGAAGTTAGTGTTGTATAAATTTTGTTAAAGAGTTTCTTTTTATTGTCCAAGTGTCATCTTGGGGAAGTCAGAAAAATTAAGGCTGGATCCATCATATTTTAGAGTTCTAAAATGTGAATCTCATAAATGGGCATTAACATTCTAAATCATCTGGTATGGAGAACATGTTAGCAGCATAGCTATGTTCAACTAAGGAAATGCTAAATACATGGAAGTTTCAAGAGCCTTGGAACAGATTTATAGGGGAACTATAGATGTAAATGTATATTTTATTAAACACCCATCTGCACTATCAGTGTTGCACTAATGTGGAATTTGAAAGACTTTATTGCTGATACTATATATCTGCACGTCATTCCTGATTAGATTGTTTTAAAGACAATCTCAAAGATGTAAGGTTTTAAAATAATTTGGTTAGAAAATACACAGTCATCTTGAAGGAATTGCTGTTATACATGAAGTTGCTCAGAGTTGTCTTTATTCTCTTCTTGGTCGAGGTTAACAAGTTCTAAATGATCGCAAATTCACTTAATACATTTACAAAGCCATTTTACATGCATTAAACGAGGGCTACAACAATACTATGTTTTACAAATACTAGCACTTTTTTTTTTTTTTTTGCTGTTATGTACTTAGTGTTAGAGGGTCAAAATAATCTTTCTGCTTAGCATCTCTTAAACCATACCTGCAAGTATAGCAGGATTATTACATTTACAATACTTTAATACTTGTATAAACTATGCAGAAATTTTTAATAAAGTGTAATATATTTTATAAGCTAATAAGACTGAATGGGTAAAGGTTTTTAGCATGCATTAGTATACTTGCAAATACTGAAACATTTTGGTAATCTTTCTTACTAAAGATGTGAATGTTTAATGTACCTTCTCTGTTTCTACTCTGTAGTCCAATGGGAATTCAGTAATGACATTTTGTCATGTCAAACTGTGAACATAAATTTGTACTGTACAGTCCTCATATACTATATACAGTATGCAATATATGTATTATATACTTGTTAATAAAACCATCAGAATATTAAGCGTGATCATGTGATTACTACACATGCAGTGATCACTAGGAGCAAAACTTAGCAATGTAACACGTAAGAGACAGTACTTAGAAATTTCAAAGTGAGTCATTCTTTGATAGGCAATTGTTGATGGAGAGAAAGAAAAACAAATCTAACTGTCAGATATTGACATGGAATGAGTTAACTTAGCCTTGAAGTTATGTCTCTGGGTTTTTGATAACAGCAGCACAAAGTCTTCTAAGCCACAAACAATAAACTTGTAGACAACCCACCCTGAATCCACAAACTTCCCTAATACATTCTTGGAATATTTATTTTTTGTTTATGACACCCACCTTCTTCCAAAAAGGATTTACAGTGCCTTGTATTAAAGGATACAATGTATAATATATATAATATTTAATTTTTTTAAAAGATTAGGATTCATAACTTGGGGAGTAGGGGAACAGGACAGTAACTGCATTAAATGATTCTGAATAAACTTTTCAAGCCTTCTGCAAGCCATGTCCGTGGACACTGGTATATCCTCAGCATCATAGAAACAACAAATAGTTTCTGATGGGGATTTAGAGTTCTTATTTAGAGCAAAATGTAAGAACATCTTTACTCTCCCCTTGCCCCTAAATGTAATTGAGACTAAGATACTGGCTTGTTAGATCTCACAACAGCCACCTTGAGCCTGGACTTCATTTTAGCATAACATGAAAAAATATCTGGCTGGCACTTACTATATGACCCCTCCACAACTTGGAGAAGAGGAGTTGGGGAGAAGGCTGAACTCAAACTTTGGAGCACTCTCCATCAGATTTCTCCAGGAAACTTCCTTGATTTTACACTGAGATAGTTGACTGTAAACTCAAAATGTATTATATGGCACTGCTACATCCCAGTGGAACACTGGCTTGGATTAGTCCAGATGATTGGCTATAATCCTCCCATTATATGAGTGACATGACATATGCTGAGTTCAAAAGCAGACCCATCCTCTTTTAAAATTATTTTTTAAAGATTTTATTTATTCATGAGAGACACAGGCAGAGGGAGAAGCAGGCTCTCTGTGGGGAGACGGATGCGGGAGATCCCAGGACCCCAGAATCAGGATCTAAGCCAAAGGCAGACGCTCAACCGCTGAACCACCCAGGTGCCCCGCAGACCCATTCTTCCAAGGAGATAGTACGTACGTGAGAGAGGTGGGTAAGTGATCTGAACGGTGACAAATGCAAATTTTATGAGAAATCAAAGTCTTTGAGGAATGGTTGATGTTCAGCACACACACATGTGTATGCACATGCACACACAAATACATAATCATTGGTCCACTATTTGCTGTCAGATTGAAGAAGAGATTAGGAGCCTCACTGGGGACAAGTTACCAGTTCTAGTGTGCCTAAAAGGAAAGAAGTGGCTCTGTTCTGGGAAGGACAAGTTGAGATGGTAGTAAAAACACATACCTAGAGATATATAAGTTAAACTGTTAGAGACCAGAGCAACCTGTATGTGCACAAAACAACAAATTGCTCTTTGAGGGTACATTTCATTTTATTTTATTTTTAAAGATTTTATTTATTCATGAGAGACACTCAGAGAGGCAGAGACACAGGCAGAGGGAGAAGCAGGTTCCATGCAGGGAACCCCAATGTAGGACTCGATCCCGGGACTCCAGAATCACGGCCTGGGCTGAAGGCGGTGCTAAACCGCGGAGCCACTTGGGCGTCCCTACATTTCATTTTAAAATGTGTGAACTGAACCTGCTACTTTTTCCTATTTCTGATCCAGTCCTAATCATGGTGTTTGGTAAAGGCAGCGACCCCTAAATTAGAGTGATACATGCTATAAATTAGAATTCTTTTTGAATTTATTACTTTGGTGGATGGCAGTTCTTACTAAATATAGACGTGTTTATTGCTTTGAGTGCTTCGGCTTATTATGTCCCTGGTTATGCATTCCTATGGGCATCCTGAGTGATGTGAGTTAAGTATAGAAGACAGAAGCTGGATCTTCAGGTTCCTAGACCATATCTCTCATGCTTCTTGACCCAGTGTATCAGTCAGGAATCCCCAGAGAGAAAGAGAACCAGTAGAATATGCATGCACAGAAAGAGATTTACTGTGAGGAAATGGCTCACTTGACCATGGAAGCTGGGAACTCCCATGATCTGCCTGCCATTTGCAAGCCAGAGACATGGAAAAAACAGTGATCTAATTCTAATCTGAAGACTTAAAAACCATGGGAGCAAAAAAAAAAAAAAAAAAAAACCATGGGAGCCAATGGTGTAAGTCCTAGTCCAAGGGCAGGAGAAGACCAATGGTCCAACTTAAGCACAAAGGCAGAAAGCAAAAGGGGCAGATTCCTTCTTCCTCCACACTTTTGTTCTTTTTTTTTTTTTTTAATTTATTCATCTGAGAGAGAGCAGGGAGGATAGAGGGGGAGGGAGAAGTAGGCTCCCCTCTGAGCAGGGAGCCCAACATGGGACTTGACCCCAGCACCCTGGGATCATGACCTGAGCAGAAGGCAGATGCTTAACCGACTGAGCCACCCAGGTGCCCCCCACCTTTTTGTTCTATTCAGGCCTTCAATGGATTGGATGATGCCCACCCACATGGAGGCAATCTACTTGACTGAGTCCAGAGGTTCAAAAATGTAAATCTCAGCCAGAAACACCCTCACAGACACACCCAGAAATCATGTTTAATCTGGGCACTCTGTAGCTCAGTCAAGTTGACATACAAGTAACCATTACTCTTGGGAACCCATCAGGCTCAGAATTCAGCTCTAAAGAACTCCAAGAGGAAGCTTTTGAGGACCCTCAAGGCTTGCCCCTCTGCTCCAAATCTCATCTCCCACAGCAAAGTCCAGCTGCCTCCCTGTCAGTTACTTGCCTCTATGGCTGTGCTCATGCAATCCCTCGACAAACTAAAATCCCACTACACATTCAATCCACTTCTCCCACATCATCCTTGAACCCCTTTCATGCTCTACCGCTTGGCCCTACCCTCCCTGAAATCACTCATTACCCTCTGATTATTTGTCTAAGACTCTTTCCCCACCAGAATGAGAACCCCAGGGGCTGGGGTGAGACTTGTTCACCTCTGTACCCTCCGCAGCACACAAGACAGACATCATTACACAGTGGATGACAGATTAGGTAAATCTGAGTTCTGGTCCCAGCTCAGGCACTAACATCTTTCTGAACCCTTCACATCCAGCTGGCCCCCTCTGAAATCTCTCCTGAATGTCCATTGCCGGTTTCCTGCCTGAGCCCATCCCTCGGGACTATCAGAGAAGTCCCCTCACTGACTATCTCACTCTGACCATCGTCCTCCACACCAGGACCATCCTTCCAAAATAAAACTCTGATCATGCGATTCTGGTTCTTCTTAATTCAGTCCTACTCTCTTTAAAGCCTCACCTATAGTTATTAAACTTTTCTTTTTCTTATTCTTTTTTTTTCCCCCAAAAAAATCCTCAAAACACTCTCTGGGCTCTGTCTTTAAAAGGTACACAAGGTATTCAGGAAGATAGTTTCCAAACTCTTAGTTACCTTTCAAAATGCTACTCAAAAGTTGCCTTCTCTTTGGGCTTTCTTTGGGTGAATTCTACTTCCTCTTCTCTGCAGAGATCAATTTCTCCTTCATTCCTTTTGTGTCCCCACAATCCTTGTGTTTTTGTCAATTATTAGCACTTATCACTCTGCATTGTCTGTTTGCCTGTCTCCTTCCCTCACTAGATCTCAAATCATCCAAAGATGATTCTGTTCCAAGTGTCCAAAGTCCAGTCTCAGGGCAGGGCACAAAGTGGTACTTAGGTGGGTTGAAGGAGCCAGTGGGTAATAGTAGCTAACATTAACTGAGCATTTACTATATGCTCAGCCTGAGTCTAAGCACTTTGTATTAGTTGTTTACTTCTTAGCACCCAAGGCATGTGACTATTATCATTTTCTTTGTACAGACAGAGATTGAGGCATAGTCAAGTTAAGTAACTTGCCGAAGGTCCCAAGGATAGGCAGTGGAAGAGCCAGGTTCAAATTCAGACTGTCCAACTCGAGTTTGCTCTCTTAGCTGTTACATTGGTTCTGGTCTAGGTGACCTCCAGGTCATTTTGGTGCCTTCTCTTATTAAAGTGTCACCCACACATGCTTGTGTTTGCTTATATGGAGTCATTTTCTGGGATGCCTGCCCCTACCATCCCAGGTCTAACTGCAAAAACACTACTAATTCTTCAATAATCGCACAGCCACAACACTCCACGTGGTACAGGAGGACAACATTTTGCTAATTTCCATAAATGAGGCTTAATACATCTTTTTGCGTCAGGTATATTGAGGAATCATTTACATAAAATAAAATTATTCTTTTTAGTGCACATTCCAATGAGTTTTGTCAAACACATACAGTCATGCAGTCAACACAATTAAGACAAAGAACATAAATAAAGAGAACAAACTGGTAGGTGCCAGAGGGGAGCAGGGTGGGAGAATGGGCAAAATGGGTGATGGTGAGTGGGAGATCTAGGCTCTTAGTTATGGAATGAATAAATCACAGGGATGAAACACGCAGCATAGAGAATATAGTTCATGGTATCATAATAGCATTGTATGGTAACAGATGGTAGCTACACTCATGGTGACACATAGACTTGTCAAATCACTATGTTGTACACCTGAAACTAATGTAACATGGTGTGCCAATTATACTTAAATTTTTTTTAATATGCTCCTCACCCAGGGTACAGCCCAATGTAGGACTTGAACTCACAACCCTGGGATCAAGACCTGAGCTGAGATCAAGAGTCAGACACTTGGCATTCTTGGGTGGCTCAGCGTTTAGTGCCTGCCTTCAGCACAGGGTGTGATCCTGGAGTCCCAGGATCAAGTCCCACATCAGGCTCCCTGCATGGAGCCCGCTTCTCCCTCTGCCTATGTCTCTGCCTCTCTATCTCTGTCTCTCATGAATAAATAAATTAAATATTAAAAAAAAAAGAATCAGACACTCAACTGACTGAGCTACCCTGATGCCCCTTAAATTAAAATTTTTTCAAAAAACAGAACAATTCCATCCTCCCTAATGATCTCCCATAGCCCTCTGCAATTAATCCGTATCTCTAGCCCTATTTTGCTTTCCTGTACTTTTGCCTTTTCCAGAATGGATTATAGCCTTTTGAGTTTGGTTTCTATTGCTTGGCAGCATGTATTTGAGATTCCTCTATGTTGTTATATGTTTCAATAGTTTGTTCCTTTTCATTATTTATTTGGATATACCACAATATGCTTATACATTCTCCAGCTGAAGGATTTTGGATTGTTTCCAGTCTGAGGCAATTATAAATAACACTGCTACAAATATTCAGGTAAAGGTTTTTGTATTAATGTAAGTTTTCACTTCTCTTGGGCAGATGCTTAAGACTGATAAATGTGGTAGGTAATATTTAGTTCTTTTTTTTAAAAAAAGATTTATTTCTTTTAGAAAGTATGAGCAGGAGGAGAGGCAGTGGGAGAGAAAGAGAAGCAGACTCCTCTCTGAGCACAGAGCCCAACCCAGGCCTCAATCTCGGTGAAAATAAGAGTCTGACACCTAACCAACTGAGCCACCCAGGTGCCACAGTAATGTTTAGTTCCATTAACAAACTGTTCAGCTATTTTCCAGAGTCACTGTACCATTTTGCATTTCAACCAGCAATGTATATTCCACAACCTTGCCAGCACTTGGTGTGGTCAAGTGTTGTGTTTTTCTTTGTTTTATCCATCTTAATGGGTGGAAAAGTATCTCAGTGTTCTTTTAATTTGTATTTCACTCATGACTTACAATAAGCATCTTTTCATGTGCTTATTTGACATCCACATATCTTCATTAGTGGAGAGTCTGTTCAAGTCTTTTGCTCATTTATTTATTGGGTTCTTTGGTTTTTTATTATTGAATTTTGAAAAATCTCTGTAAGTGCTAACATTTTCTCCTAGTATATGACTTGTCTTTTCCTTCTCTCAACAGTATCTTTGAAAAGCAAATGTTTTTAATTTTGATGAAATTTCATTTATCAATTTTTTTTCTTTCCTGGATCATACATTTTGTGTTCTAAGAAACTTTTGCCTAGCCCAAGATCACAAAAATTTTCTATTTTTTTCTTCTAGAGGTTTCGTTACTTTAGGTTTTCATTTGACACATGGGGAGGTAATTTTTGTATATAATGTATGAGTCAAGGTCCACTGTTTTAAATATGTTCCAGAACTTTATTTATTTATTTACTTATTTATTTATTTATTTAATTTTTTTTTTATTCATTTATTTATTTATTTATTTATTTATTTAGAAGTGGGTGGTGGTGGAGAGCCAGAGGGAAAGAGAGAGAGAATCTTAAGCAGGTTCTATGACCAGCACAGAGCCCAATGCAGGGCTCAATCCCACAACCCTGAAATCATGACCTGAGCTGAAATCAAGAGTCAGACATTTAACCAACTGAGTCACCCAGGTGCCCATCCAGCACCACTTTTTATAAAAAGATTTATTTATTTATTTGAGAAGGAGAATGCAAGCATGAGTAGGGGAAGAGGCAGGGGGAGAGAGAGAATCCCAAGCAGATTCCCTGCTGAGCACAGAGCCTGATGCAGGGCTTGATCTCAAGACCCCAAGATCATGACCTAAGCCAAAATCAAGAGTCAGACGTTTAACTGACTGAGCCAACGAGGCACCCCATTTGACCACTTTTTGAAAAGGTCACTCTTCTTCAAATTGCCTTTGCAGTTTTGTCAAAAAACCATCTAACCATATACATATAGGTCAAGTTTCTGGGCTTCATGTTTCACTATTCTATGTGTCCCTCCTTTCACCAACACCACATGATATTGATTACAGTAGCTGAAACTGAGACTTTCTATATAAATCCCTGGCTATGAGCAAATACCAAACACTTTTAGAAGAACATACTCATAACCCATGACGCAGAGAAAGCCCTACTTTGATTTACAAAGTCAAACTAACAAAATACGTGAGGAAACATATACTGAATCCAGAAGTTAGCTGTCCCTGCAAATGGCACAACACAAGAAATCCATATGGTTGAACTGTCAGAAACAACTATAAAATAAGTACAAAAAATAAAAATAAAAAAAAAATAAAAAAAAAAATAAAATAAGTACATTTAAAGACGTAACAGAATTAATCAAAGCCTTAAGGAAAGAGTCTCTGGTTCCAGTCAAGATATGAGTAAAAGCATTCCACTCTATTCCTCCTGCTAATTACTATAGAAAACTCTAAAATAAGACATATAAAGCAACTCTCAATACACTCCAAAGGATGAAGAGAAGATGGGAGACCAGCTAGAGAACTTAGGACTTGAGGGACAACCCAGCAGCAAATTCCTTGGGGTAGTTTTCTGTTTGTTTGTTCTCTGCCATATAGACTGGTGTGGGAACTAGAACAGCTCTCAACCTAGAACCATTGCGATGTAGAGAGAGAGAGAAAAAAAAATACCCAAGTAAAATCCACTCTCTTTCAACAAATAACCAGGAAGAGGATGGCTCTACAGGATCGAGCCTTTATAACCATAACTGTGCAACCGTAACTGATGGAGCCTTTATGATCATAACTGCCCTAGTCTTTATGACCGTAACCATAAAAGATGCAACACTCCCCCACTGCCCACCATGCCGTAGAGTCTACAGGATGGAGCCAAATCACCATCCTATAGTCTGCACTAAGTGGCTCCCCTTTCTCTGTGTACTGGTGCAGTGGCAGCGGGGACAGTGGGCAGGAGCGTTGTCCACAATGCTTACCCAGGACTAAGCAGCAAAGAGGCAGCATATCCTCCGCTTTCAACTAGAGAGTTGGGAAAGGATTATGAGAAGAGAAGAGAAGAGAAGAGAAGAGAAGAGAAGAGAAGAGAAGAGAGGAGAGGAGAGGAGAGGAGAGGAGAGGAGAGGAGAGGAGAGGAGAGGAGAGGAGAGGAGAGGAGAGAAAGAAGAGAAAGAAGAGAAAGAAGAGAAAGAAGAGAAAGAAGAGAAAGAAGAGAAAGAAGAGAAAGAAGAGAAAGAAGAGAAAGAAGAGAAAGAAGAGAAAGAAGAGAAAAGAGAAGAGAAGAGAAGAGAAGAGAAGAGAAGAGAAAGAAGAGAAGAGAAGAGAAGAGAAGAGAAGAGAAGAGAAGAGAGAGAAGAAGAGAAGAGAAGAGAAGAGAAAGAAGAGGAGAGGAGAGAAGAGGAGAAGAGAAGAGAAGAGAAGAGAAGAGAAGAGAAGAGAAGAGAAGAGAAGAGAAGAGGAGAGAAGAGAAGAGAAGGGAAGAGGAGAGGAGGAGAGGAGAGGAGAGGAGAGGAGAGGAGAGAAGAGAGAGAGAGAAGAGAAGAGAAGAGAAGAGAAGAGAAGAGAAGAGAAGAGAAGAGAAGATGAGAGGAGAGGAGAGAAGAGGAGAGAAAGAAGAGAGAGAAAGAAGAGAGAGAAAGAAGAGAAAGAAGAGAAGAGAAGAGAAGAGAAGAGAAGAGAAGAGAAGAGAAGAGAAGAGAAGAGAAGAGAAAGAAGAGAAGAGAAAAGAGCAGAATATATCACTCCTCTCTGAGTGAGCCCAGCATTACACGGACCATAATCAACACAGCAAAAGCTTGGAGAATTAAGTACCATGTAGAGTACCACCGAGCCTGCAGACTGGCCTCTCAGCAGTGCACAGTGGGGCAGACCAGAATAGCATTGCAAAGGTTCAAAAGTTAAATTAACATTTAAACCACAGCCCACAAAAGTGGGCCAGGATGTGTGTCCTAAATCTAAATGTGTTGACTGCCTGCTAAAATAGAAGATTTAAAGAGGAACCAAAGTCTCAAACATAACACACAGAATTTCTAAGCTACAATCCAAAATTACTTGGCATATCAAGAATCAGGAAAAATCTCATCTTGCATGAGAAAAAAAAATCAACAGATACTTATGCCTAAAGAGTGTTGGGATTATCTGACAAAGATTTTAAAGGAACGATCATAAAAATTCTCCAAAAGCAATTATGAATACTCTTGAAACAAATGGAAAACTAGAAAATCTCAGCAAAGAAATAAAAGATATTTTTCAAAAAAAGAATCAAATGAAAAATTTTAAAATAAAAAATACAATATCCAAAATAAAAAGTATTCACTGGATAGGGCACCTGGGTGGCTCAGTCAGTTAAGCATCTGAGTCTTGATCTCAGTTTAGATCTTAATCTCGGGCTGTGAGTTCAAGCCCTGCCTATGTTGGGTTCCATGCTGTGCATTTAGGTATTTAAAAAAAATTTCAGAGGATGAGCTCAATAGCAGAGATCACAGAAGACAGAGTCAATGACTTCACCATCAATACAAATTATCTGAACAACATAGAGAAAATGGATCAAAAAAAAAAATGAACACATCCTTAGGGACCCACAGCAGGATTATAAAAAATCTAACATTCATATCCCTGGAGTGCCAACAGAGAGAAGAAAGTGCAGACCCGAAGAAATCTTTGAAAAAATAATGTCTGAACCCCCGCCCCCAGATAATTGAAAGCCAAAACAAACAAATAAACAATAACCACCACAGCAAAAACCCATCAGATTCAAGTAACTGGCTCGATCCCAAAACAATGTCTTGAGATAAACCCAAAGAAATCCCCCCTCCATACCCATCATAATCAAACTGCTGAAAATGAAAAACAAAGCAAAACAGTGTAGGGTTAGACATAACATGCATGAAGCGTGATATTGAATTTTTACCTTGGCAACTAGATGGATATGAAATACTAGAATTGTGATGGCTTTATTTTTATAAACACATTTAATAATATTTCATGAACTTTTCCAAAAATAAAGTGTCTCAGCTTCTCCCCCTGCCTAATCTTATTTCCCACAGTCTCATGCAAGGAGCACTCTATACCATAGGCGTCACTCCTCATTAAACCACCTGCATGCAAATCTCTGTCTGGGAGCCTATTTCCAGGGATCCTGGCCTGGCCATGTGCCAATTGGCCTAGTGGCAGAAAGAAATGTTGGCCTTCTGTCTCTTCTTTCACATGGTGGTGTGGTGAGATAAGGAAATGGTGAGCTTGCTGATAGATATTGTTAAATCCACTCCCATTTTATAGCTTGATTTAAATAGCTTTGATTTTTAAATTTTTGATATTTAAATATACAATATGGTTTTCATTTGTATTCCTGCCCCAGGTATCACAAATGTTTGGAGTGAGCTTACTCATCCCTTCTTATTTCTGTTATATTTTCTAGTTTCTGTTATAAACGAATACTATTGGTTTTATAAGATGATCTTGTATCTGGCAAACAGGCTGAACTATCTTATTAGCTCTATTACTTAGTCTGCTGATGCTATGTGGTCTTTTTTTTTTGTAAGGATAATTAAAATACCTGCAATAATAACTATTTACTTTCCCCCCCTTCAAAATCCTCATACCTGCTATGCTCTCCTCCTATCTTATGCTGTTGGGTTATTTCTGAAACACTGTATTGAGCATTGGTGGCATTCTTGTCTTATTGTGATCTTTATGGAAATGTATCCAAAATGCCTCCAATAAGCATGACTTCTGTTATAGGACTTTTTTATCTGGGCAAATCATTAATATGGTAAGTTACAGTGATAGATTTTTTTAAAATGTGAAGCCAGTTTTGCTTTTGTTACATAAAGTCTGCTTATACATGGGATATATAAATATGCATACTTTAATAAAATATAAAATTTGTGTAGCTGATGTTTTATTAAGGATTTTGTATCTGTGACAATAAGTAAAATGAACTTACAGTTTCCTGATCACAGTTTCACTAGCTTCCTAAACCATGTGGAAACAAATGAAGACCAACTAGATGAGAACAAGCAAAGGCTATTACTTAGAGCTTAATATAGCAAAAGAGTCAATCACCATCACTTGGGTTTTGGCGGAGACTTGAAGGCAGGCAGAAAAGTGGGAAAGCTTTATGGTGGATTTAAAAAAAAAAATGACTTCAAGTATGCCTTGATTGGAGGCTGTTGACATGTGGAAGACAGGGGAAGGCCAAGTACAAGCAGGGCATTCTATGTGATTGGTTAGGGCTACACATTTGGCTTTTTCCAGTTGGCCCTAAGTTGAAAGTGAGGGCAAAAATCAGGGAAGCTGTCAATTATTAATCAAGTCCAGGCTATTTGAGGCCAATTGTTATAGAAGGTATTGTTTGGCTGCCTGGACTGTTTATTAGAGATAGTGGTCTGACTTCCTACAAATCTCACTTGCAGCTAGTATGTTGGCTTCCTGGGATGGTTACTATAAATAATGACTTCATTTCCTGGGCTGCTCATTGCATATTGTGGGCCAGAGTTCTATTTTTGCCAGTGATATGGCCATTATCTGTTTATATGTTTAGCCTCTCAGTGGAATTGAACCCCTTTCCTTCAAATATCTGAAATTACTTAGATAGAAATTCTTGAAAGCTTGGTAAAATTCTTCTAATAATTGCTTGGGCTAAATCTTGGACAGTGGAGGTCTATGTTTTTAATAACTATCAAGTAATTAGGGTTTTAAATAATCATTTTATTTAAACTTTCTATTTCTTTCTTCACCAATTTTTACCTTTCACATTTTTCCAGAAATGTATCTGGTTCTTCTAAGTCAACATTTATTTGAAAATAGTCATAATAGCATTTCAAAACTCTTTTAATCTCTGTGCCTATAGCTATTTTCTTTTTTAGTCTACCTTTTACATATTTCTATCTTCTCTTTCCTTTTCTCGATCAGTTTTCCCAGAAGTCTATCATCTCAATTTTTCCAAAACAGCTAAATATATTCTGTTAATTTATCTTCTGGAGTGTTTTGTGTTAGTTCTATTAGTACCTGATTCTATTAATTTCCTTATCTTTATTATTTCCTTCTTTCTTGCTAGGTTTGCAATGTTGATATTTTTTAACTGCTTTAGAAAACTGCCTAACTCATTTGTTTTCCAACTCCCTTATTTGCTTGTTTTTAAAATGTGTTTAAACTTACAAATTTCTTTCTAAGTTCTGCTTTAATTGGGTCCCATAAATTTTGGCACACAGGAGAAGTAGCCCCATAGTGTAATGCATTCTGCTCAGTGCATGTATGTATGTATGTGTATCTACTTTACCATCAGGCCTGGAAAGAGGTGTACAGAGGCCCTGCATAAATGAAGGAATGCTGTTTCTTTGCCCAAAGGGACCTTTAGCTCACTTCTCATAGCCCCTCAGGAATGGAATTGCTGGAAACACATGCCTCTTTCTGATTCAAACAGAGATGCCACATAGGGTGGTGGGAATCCTGAGATGGGCCTGTTGCTTGCTCAGCCCCAAGTGTTTTGTTATTTGTCTTATTTTTTTTTCCTGAATGTCACTTTTTTATTCATTAGTAAATGATTTATAGGGAAGAGTTGAAAAAGGCAAGTATTTAAAATTATTTATGGAAAAAGTACAGGATCTTCCAAAAATGCTTCCAAGAGAATTAGCTTATTTTTATTTTTTAGTTTTTATTTATTTATGATAGTCACACAGAGAGAGAGAGAGGCAGAGACACAGGCAGAGGGAGAAGCAGGCTCCATGCACCGGGAGCCGGACGTGGGACTCAATCCCGGGTCTCCAGGATCGCGCCCTGGGCCAAAGGCAGGCGCTAAACCGCTGCGCCACCCAGGGTTCCCCAAGAGAATTAGCTTAAATTCACTAGTGATCTTTTTGGGAAGGGCTCAATGAAAAATATCATATGAATGAATGAACTAAGGAAGAACTACACATATAGGATTATAAATAAGTCCTTAAAAATTTAAGTCCTTGTTTTATATATAAATAAATCCACATGTATTCCAAAGTCCCACCTTTTTTTTTTTCTACATTCTGCCACTCAGTAATTTTAATCTTTAAAAGTAGAAGAAGTGCTACTGATATTATGTCTTCCTTTGAAGAAAATGCAGAAAATATGGGAGGGCACATGGGGACTCAACAGGTGTAAACACAAAGAATCAAGAGATCTGCACTTACCATTCTTGGTGAAGGTTTATGTTTTCCGTAGTGGAAAGTCTCCTTTAAAGAGAGGACAAACCGAATACTGCAGAAGGATTCCTGGAGTCCTCTTGTAGTGAAGGCTGCCTTTAAGTTCCTACCAGAGTTCGCCATTGGTTCCTGCATGCCCTAGAAGTTCGTATCATTTTTATTTTTTTTAACCAAAGAGTTATTTAGTGGTGTCTTATTCAGTTTCTAGATATCTGTGATTTCATTTTAGTAATATGCTAGAGAAGCAAAGGAAAACAGACCAATGAAACTTAATAGACAAGTCAGAAATGCATCCTTGCACATATGGCCTCATGTGATGTAAGAAAGGCCATGCCATACATAAATGGATGAAAAGCCACTCAGGAAATGGCTTGAAGAGAACTGAATCACTCTTTGGAGAAAAATAAGCTGGATTTTCTATCTTTTATCATTTACAAAGACAGATACCTGGTATAAAGAAAAAAACTAAAAGCTAACTGAAGGACATGTCGGAGACCATCCCTGTGACCTCTGGGTAGGGAGAGATTTCTTCAATAAGACTGAAAATATATAAACCATGTGGCAAGGTTTTGATGGATTGGATTGCACAAAAAAAAAAAAAAAAAAAAAAAGTTTTTTCCAGCAAAGTTAGCAGTAATTAACAGAATGAAAGGAGATATTTTCAATATCTTTATAAGGACCATACAAAGAACACATGTAAATAAATACTGATAGTCTCAAAAACAGTGCAGAGTGAGAAAAGTAAGAAACAATATCAAATGCCATTCATATAAAGTAGGTACACATACATACATACATACAAAACAAAACTACATGTTTTATAAGAGTACATGCCTATTTGGAGCACCTGGTTGCTCAGGAGTTAAGCCTCTGACTCTTGATTTTGGCTCAGGTCATGATCTTAGGGTCTGAGATCAAGTCCTACTTGAGATTCTGTCTCCCTCTGCCCCTCCCACCTCTAAGTATATAAATAAATAAAAGCTTTTTTAAAAAATGAATACATGTATATTTAAAGTCACAACTTTGTGTTTCAATGGAGGTAGGAAAATAAAAAAGAACTAAGGAAGAAGAAAAAAGAAAGGAAAAGAAAGAAGAAAGAAGGAAAGAAAAAGAAAGAAAGAAAGAAAGAAGAAAGAAAGAAAGAAAGAAAGAAAGAAAGAAAGAAAGAAAGAAAGAAAGAAAGAAAAAGACCTCAGCCCAGAGCCTCAGGGCATCATGAGTCTACACAAGAGTAACTCAATTGTATGCAGAAAACAAGTAGACTAGCCTAGTACCTCGTATACTTGCTGCAGAGCTGTTAGATGCCTTCCTCCACCACTTCCTTAAAAACTCATGTAAGTCTGTGCAACCCAGCCTGGGTTTGTTGTACGTACTTTTTTTTTTTTTTTTTTTTTTTTTAATAAGCAGAAGCTTTCAACCTTACTGATCAGAACTTTCTTTTTACTAAAAGTAAAATGTGAGAAAATGGCTGACCTGAATGTTTGAAGTGAAAGAGTCTTCTGGCTAACTTCTTTTAAAGGCCTCTCTTCCCTCATAAAGAATGGAGTGAAACAATTGGTTTCATTTGAGCTTTTAATTGGACCAAATTTAATATGCCTACAAGTATTTTGCCTGCCAGGCATTGCAAAAATCTCTGCTGCTGATTTTACAAGAATTTAATACATGGGCAGACAAGTTGGCCGGGATTAAATAGGAGATTATCCTGGTAAGTGAGAATGACAAAAGAAATCGAGGAGAAATACAACCTTTTTGGAAGGGGAGGCAGGACAAGAAGGATGGGCAGGCAGCCATGTGGGAAGTGAGTCTCAGAAATGCAGTGTAGGGGCTGTTGGGTGGCTCAGTTGGTTAAGCGTCTGACTCTTGATTTGGGCTCTGGTCATGATCTCAGGGTTGTGAGATCAAGCCCTGTGGCAGGCTCCATGCTGGGTGTGAAGCCTGCTTAAGACTCTCTCTCTCTCTCTCTCTCTCTCTCTTTCTCCCCCCAACCCCCACCCCCACCCGTGGCACCCAGTAGTTCTCTCCCTCTTTCTCTCTCTCAAAAAAAAAAAAAAAAAAGCAGTATAATTCAGTCAGGATTAAATCTAGGTTTTATGAAACCTGAAGCTTATATATTTGGGAAAGGGAAAGACTCTCTAAAAAGTGATTATAAAAATACAAACACAAAATCAACTATGATTATGTGAAAATGTGAATATTTATTTCAAAGGAGAAAAGAAATTTAAATGAACTATAAAATTGAAAAGCCAATAGATATGTTAAACATTATAAAATCTCTAAAAATATCATAGTATCTCTTAGCAAACTGGCTGGCCATCTCCACAATGCTCATTTTCTGCATTTTTTAGATGCAGAGTCTTTAATAGCTTCTTTCTATGGCAACAATTTCATTATCTTTTTTATAGAGAGACTAAAAAGACAAGCCACTCTTTCCTCTAGTGTGGTTGATTAAAATTTGTCTTTTAATTTTAATAATTGGATGTATAAACCTCGTGACTTCACACACCGAAGAGCTCACCTTTGTAGAACTGCTACAGATTTGGATCCTATAAATACAGAAATGCTGGGGAAAAAAATCGATTTCATGCAATTCCTTCAAAAAGGAAAGACATATATATATGCTTCACTTGTAATTTGTTGCATTATTGAGTAGATTCCTTTTTTTAATTGAAGTGTAATTAACACAGTACTGTATTAGTTTCAGTGTACAAATATCACGATCCAGCAATTCTATACATTACTCAATGCTTCATCATGATAAGTGTATTCTTAATCCCTTTTATCTATTTCACTCATCGCCTACCTACCTCCCCTCTGGCAACCACCAGCTCTCTGTATTAAACAGTCTGGTTTTGTTTGTCTGTACCATGTGATTTCACTTACATGTGGAATTTAAGAAACAAAACAAATGAACAAACAAAAGGGTAGATTCTTGAGAGGAAAGAACTTCCATTTGGACCAGGTATTGATGAGAATGGGTCCCCTGCTTACGATGTTACGTGCCTTGATGGCTGGAAGAATTTTCCATGGATTAGCTTCTGACCCAGTTGTTCTTGTACTGGGATACCTGGCCAGATGCCACAGGACACATTCTTATTGTGATACGACCTCTGCTGCTGCAGCTTCATGTTTGCATGCCCGTTGAGCGAGCCCAGTGGGTGATAAAAGTATTCCTGGATATTAGTCCCACACTGGGATGCGCTGACAATAACTCAGCATGGAAGTAATGTGAAAACTTGAATACATTCTACTAACCCCCAACGAAATGAAATCCCTTAGGTGATATTCCTTCAAGTGAATCCCAAAAGTGCCTGCAGCAGCTTCAGTCCCATCGACACGAACAGAAGTTAGACAGGAATCTTGGCCAAATGCAGTTAAAATATTGTACTATTGCAAATCTCAGACAGAGAAATGGCAAGAGAGCAGCAGGACACCGGTGCCCTCCCAGAACTTAGAAGGACTCATGCAAGTGAATCCCTGGAAGCTTTATTAGCTTCGTAGTAAATCCACGTCTGACACTGTTGGGCTGCAAACTTGGCTGATAAATTCATCTGCAGACCCAGTCAGAGGATGCACGCTCTCAGGTCTCACCTCTGGAGACTGACTCAGTGGTGGAAGTGGTGCTTTGGAGCCCAGTGGGGTGAGGCAAGCTGGGTGTGGCCCTGGGAGGGAGGAGAGGACAGAGGAGACCTAGTGAGACCTCATTATCTTATCTTAAACAAATGAAGAAATCATTCTCTCCAGGGCTCATCCTGCCAACCTATGACCTACGCGTCAGCCTTTGAAGTCTCCCAGTATTCCAAGGAGTGATGGCCAAGGTCAGCTTCTCCAAATTGCTAGCACTGCCCTTCCGCCACCAACACACACATCCCACTTCTCCTTGTTCTGACCCTTTTTAAAGAAGGCACACACGCACGTGCACACACCCACACCCTGTGCAGCTTCCTCTAAGTTACCACCACAGGGCAAACATGCAGTCAACGACTGAATCTATCAACTGGAATCTTGGACTGGCCACTTGCAAACTGGAAAGCCTTGGATTCCTTTGTGTGTTCTAAAATAGAGGCCATTGTACTTGTGCTCATCTCAAGTCCAGGTGAGCGATTAAATCAACATGATCCCCACCCCAACCACCAGAGTTCATAGAAAGCTGCTTAAAACCTGAGGATGATCTTCCTTCTAAAAAATAAGACTATTTCTTCACTGCTGGAGGTAGACACAACTCTGACTTTGAGAAGCCATTTGAATAATAAATACCAACCAAATACTAGTATGAAAAATATGAAAAAGATAAGAACCCTTGCCATTAAGTTCTTCTCTCTCTCTCTCTCTCTCTCTCTCTCTTTTTTTTTTTTTTTTACACTTCTCCTAAGCACACAGGCTTCAGAGGGGATTGCCTGTGTTCACATGCCTGCTGCATTCTCTGCCATTCTGAACACCCGGCAAGTTCTTTAGCCTCTCAGGACTTCACTTGCCTGGTCTGTAAAGCAAGGGTGGTTCATATTGATGTGATGAGGTTGTCAGAATGGAATGAAACTGTGTTTGTAAAGTCCTAACTTAGTGCAATGTCGAGTTTTGCTTCATAAACCATAGCTATTGTACTCACTACATTACTATTTGTGCTCTCAGAATGAATAAGGCAGTCATGCTAATAAAAAGAGGAAAGAGACCCCAGAGCTGCTAAGGTGACAGGAAAAGGACGTTCTCAACCACTGTTAATGGGAGGATTGACAAAGTTTTTTTTTTAAGATTTTATCTATTTCTTTGAGAGCGAGCGAGCACAAGCAGGGGGAGCTGCAGAGAGAGAGGGAAGAGCAGACTCCCTGCTGAGCAGGGAGCCCGATGTGGGACTCAATCCCAGGACCCCAGGATCATGACGTGAGCCAAAGGCAGATGCTTAACCGACTGAGCCACCCAGGTGCCTCTGGGTAAAAGATAAAGATTTTTTTTTAGAAAATAATTCGGGGGGATCCCTGGGTGGCTCAGCTGTTTGGTGCCTGCCTTGGGCCCAGGGCATGATCCTGAAGTCCCGAGATCAAATCCCCCATCGGGCTCCTGTGTGGACCCGCCTGCTTCTCCCTCTGCCTGTGTCTCTGCCTCTTTTTCTCTCATGAATAAATAAATAAAATCTTTTAAAAAAAATAGAAGGTAACTTGGTAGTGTTTATCAAAATTAAGTATTTTCTAGGAATGTGTTGCAAACCCATCTAAACTAAGACTATCCTTGGTGGTATCCTTCAGCTGCTCTTGGTAAAGTCAGTTGACTCCAGTGAGTAGAAGTAGATGATACAGTGTTAATACTGAACCATCTCCTGAACCAGACATCTGATTAGGGCGCTTCCAAGACCAACTAGCTGCCCTAGTGTAGCTGCGAGAAATACTGTGACACGCACCGCTCACACTCATGATGGGGAGAGAGAATTGGCTCTCTGCATTTATGCAACCTTTTCCCAACATGCCTTCTTGGACTACAGAGCTTGGAAAGCTAAAAATAACATTTCCTGCACTGTCTTGCAGCTGAGATCGGGGGTGAAAATTAGGTTCCGCCAAAGGCATGTCAGGTGTGGTTTGAAATATTCCCCCCCCCCCTTTTTTTTTAACAGAAAAAGGCTAAGCTGGAGGGCACACTTCATGTGAGGTCCAGATGGCCTGTTAATCGAAGCCCAGGACCAGGCCAACACACTGCCTGGGTAAGACTGGTGGTGGCCTTCCCTCCTGGGGGAGCTGAGGTGGCAGCAATCACTGATAACACTCAGGGCAGAGGAGAACTTGCCTTTCATAGGGACAGCTCACTCCCAGGTGCAAGGAGGGCGAAACCCTGAGCTGAGCACCTCCCGTACTGCTCCCCACTCACCAACTCAGTGCAGCCACCTCTTTTCTCCCTGAGACACGCCAGAAAGTGAGGGGAAGAGAGAGGACAGGACACAACTTCACTTGGAGAGGAGACACCAACAGGTTTAAGAGGCGATCATCTTTATCCGTTACCTATGGGCAGAAAATCCCAAAAAAGGGCAAAGAGAACTGCCAACCATTTACTGTGGCCTTGTTAATAATTTTAAATTCATTTGTAGAAGGATATTGCATGTGTGTACAACTTGTGTGATTAAAAAAGAAAGAAATGTGTGAAAGTAAGTGATGTGAACTCCACTTCTACAGGGGATAAAGGAGCCTACAGCAAACCAAAGCTTCTGCCAGAAAAAACTGGAAAATCTAGATGCCACAGGAAAAAAATCTTGCAAAAGCAGTGGAGGGCTGGCTGGAGCCACCGGGCTCGGGATGGGGCAGGGCTGATTCTGGAAAGAGAACAACTTCTGGGAGGCAGCTGCTGCCTGGAAGCCACTTGTCCCCTGGGGGCTCCCCGGCCTCGCCCTGCAGGCCGCAGAGGAGAAGCCACTTCCGGGGGGGGACCCGGTCTGTGGAAAGCAGCTGGCCCCCTCCATCCTCTGACCCAGCGTCTGGGGGCAGCCCTGCCATTGGGACGCAACCCCGGGCCGATGCATGGTGCTTTGAGCTGCGTCCACCTTTGGGCCCTGCACTTCTGGCAGGCAGAAGGGCCCGTCCGCCTGGGTCACTCATGGCTGTGTCCTCGCCCCCCAGCAGGTGGACGCAGCTGAAGGGGTGTGGGGGGCATTCAGTTGGGTCAAGCTGAACTGAACTGAAGCAGCCAGAGCTTCAGGGCCCTTTCGGATTTCCTGGGCTCCATCACTTCTCGGCCTTTCGGCTAAGATCAAGGGCGGATTTCCTGGGTTCCAGAGGCCCCCTTTTCCCACTGGAGGGCCTACTCTCCCGAAACTGCGTCAGTAAGGGTCAAACCCGAGCCCTTTCGGACCAGAACTGCATCCTCTGGGTCCTGCTCTAGTGGCTCCAGGGCTTGGAAGTGGGTGGGGTTGGGATCCTTCCCACCCACCCCTCTCCCCCACTCCCAGGCCACACCCCTAGGGCCCCAGGGCCCTCCTCTGCCTAACCACAGAAAGTCCTGAGGCTCTTACCCAAAAAGTCTAAGAACTTCCACTCTCAGAGCCTGTGAAGCATCCAGTTTCACTTTAACTCAGCCGCATTTCACAACCTCTCCCAAGCCCTGTGAGTTCCTCAGGTCTACCTGGGCTCTCAGGTGCTTACCTCGAGTTTCTGAAACTGGGCTGGCTCACCTCCTTTCCACTGCCAGGCCTCTGGGCCCACCCCCCCCCCCTCGAGGTGGGCACTTCGAGGAGCCCCTGCCCTGTGAGTGAAGGTGGTCGATAGAAAACACACCCCGTGGTACCCACTGAACTCAATTGTGGGATTCACGTCGAACGTGTGTGTCTTGTGAGTGCGGCTGGCTCCATGTCCTCAGCTTCATTCCAGTAAGAGGTCCTTCCTTTCTCTTTCCAAGTATACAGGAGAGGCACAGAGAGGGGCAAAGACACAGGCAGAGGGAGAAGCAGGCTCCCCGCAGGGAGCCGGATGCAGGACTCGATCCCAGGACCCCAGGATCATGACCTGAGCCAAAGGCAGATGCTCAGCCACTGAGCCTCACTCTTTCCAAGTATAAAGGACCATCGCCGAGGCCAAAACACCAGGTTTCTGGTCCTGATTCTCCTGTAAGATCTTGGACCATCTGTTTTCTGATGGAACTCTGATTCATTAGCTCTGGGGTTCGATCCTAGTGGGGGATTAGATTTTCTCCTGAGCACCGTGAGGAGGTCAGGCTCAGGGAAACTGAGGCATGGGACCCACATTTACAGAAGGACTGTGGTACAGACCCGATGCCCTATAATTAAGTTGCAGGGAGAAGTGTTTCTGTGTTGTGCCCTACCCACCCACAACCACGTGACCGAGGACCCCAAGCCCCTCATGAGAAGGCTGGTGCCTTCTGGAAGGTCTGCTAGTGCTATTCATTCTAGCCCCGGTGCCAGACTGCTCTTCTCTGCCATCTACCTAGCCATAGGAGACATCTTGAATAAACCACCCCACCTCTCAAAGCCACACGTTTTGGAGTTTTGAGGGGCACAGTACGCTTACTCCATAGGGTTATTGTGAGGATTAAATGGACCATCAGGTGTCAAGTGCTTAGAATAGCCCTGGGCACAGTACTAACACATCAGGTCTGTAAGTGACAAATTTACCTGTGTGTGGAGAGCCCGAGAAAGCTTTCCCTGGCCTAGGTGACTAGCTCACACCTCTCCTGATTGGAACTCGGGACCTCCTGGGGGCTGGATAAACCCTAAAGGAATGGGCTCAAATGCTCCCTTCCTAGGACTCTATGCTGGCCACACACTTTGTATTGTCACATTCAAGGCTTTGGACACTCAGATTAATTCAATTGATTGGGTTACACCTCTCTTTGTTTACATTTAGTTGCAGGTTATACTCCAAGGCACCTGGTGAGGCAGGGACTGGGGTTAGTTTCATGTGAAATCCCCACAGTTTTGCATAGTGTCTCAAGTCTCCCTAGGCAGCCATCTACAACACACCTTGGGGGGAGTTACCCCTGCAGATAGCAAATCTCATCTACTACTTTCTCCCTAATTTCTCGTTGGTAAAATTTACCCAACCTCTCTTCTGGAAGCTGGTTGCAATTTTCCAAAGCCACTACTTAGACGAGGCCTGTGCCCAGAGGGGTGTCTTTCCTTTCCTCAAACCCTTACCAGATCTTTCTAGTCCTTCAAGGATTAATTGATAACTGATAAGTGGATGGTCAATGTCTCCCCCAGTTTATTCCTTTCTTTCATCTTACGATGAGAAAAAAGTTTTTTTAGAAAATTTTTTTTTTATTTCAAAGTTTTATTCATTTATTTTAGAGAGAGAGAGAGAGAGAGAGCACACAGGGGGAGAGGGGGGGTTGCAGAAGGAGAAGGAGAATCTTAAGCAGGCTCCATGCCCAGTGCAGAGCCCAAAGCGCAGCTCGATCCCACGACCCTGAGATTATGACCAGAGCTGAAATAAGAGTTGGACACCAACTCTTAACCAACTGAGCCACCCAGATGTCCCATGTAACAGTCTACTTTAAACCTCAACCTAGATGTGGGGATTTCAGGCAACACAGGATAGTCAGTTAGTTAGTTAACACAGTTAGTTAGTTAAGGCCCTCAAAAGAGGTAAGGAAGTCCAAGAAGCTGTCCAAATGCAATTGCAAGCCAAAAGAGTCTTTAGATTTGTCAAGCTCTTTGATCACAACATGGGCTTTTCTGTTTGCACATTGGCCAGTGAGCTCCTTGTGGGCAAGACCAACATCTGCCTCATGGAGATGAGTCCAGGACCCAGCTCAGTGCCCCATGAGAAGAGCTCTGCAAGCGCTTATGAGCTGAGCAAATCAAATTGGAATGTTTCAACCAATTAAATAAGGTCACAGCAGCTTGGCTCAAAGCAAGGCACTCAATCACGGTTTCTTCGGGTGATGTTGCTAAATGAGAGGCAGCAAGACACAGTGGTTTTGGATCTAGAGATTGAGATTCAGAATCAGATAATCCTGAGCAAATCCCAGCTTTGCTTGCTTCTCTGAGCGTGCCCTAAGCCTCTCTGTACAGGGCTTGTTTCAGGATTGTTATGAGTATGGCATGAAGTCATGCATGTGAACTTTACATTAGCAACTGCTAATACTTGCTCAACATTACCTCGGGCCAGAAACTATTCTAGGACTTTCTCACTTCATCCTCCGACAACCGGAGGAAGACGTTTTCTCTTCTTCTTCCTTCCCTTCTCCTTCCCCTCCTTCTTCTTTTACAACTTATACTTTATTTACTTCATTGGAAGCCTTCTTACGGTACATAAAATCTTTTAAATAGTTGACCTCAGTCTTGTTCACACTGACTTCAGTGAGTTCTATTTTGATTTTCTGCGCTCATGACTCTGCTCAATTATTACTGATGCCAGGTGGTCTATTTTCTCTCAGGATCAAGGTGAGTATTTTCATATAAAATCTTATTTTGGGGGCACCTGGGTGGCTCAGTGGTTGAGCGTCTGCCTTTGACTCAGGGTGTGATTCCAGATCGGGTCCCACATCGGGCTCCCTGCGTGGAGCCTGCTTCCTCCTCTGCCTGTGTCTCTGCCTCTGTGTGTGTGTGTGTCTCATGAGTAAATACATAAAAACATCTTTTTTTAAAAAACATCTTGTTTTTTATGCATCCTCTGGCAATTCTTTCCTGGATTCCTAGCTTTGCATACTTACACCTACACGGACCCAGCATCCTAACGTCATCAAGGTAAATTCCCCACCCCAATATCACATGGTCTAATGGCCTAATTCTATCTTCCCCTTTCTGGGCTCCAGCATGATGGCCTTGGGTTCCAATGGGCACCTCCAGGTCTGCTGTCAGCAGAAGTGCCTTAACCACCGCCCTTCTTACAGAGGAGGATGTTGAGGAGCAGAGAGGCTAAGCAATGTCCCTGAAGTCACGCAGCCAGTGAGTGGTGGTTCCAGGACTCACATGCAGCCGAGGTCCTAACGATCAAGGGCAGCTTGGCGTGCCATGTGTGGTTAATAAGGACTCAGGAAAGCTAATGCTAGTCGTGTTGCTGTTGCTGTTGTTGTTGTGTGCGAGGAGCTGAGAGCCTGAGTCTTACAGCTGCTCCACAGCAGAGCAGGGCCGACAGGTGGCCTCAGCACTTAGACCTGGGTGCCTCCTCTGCGGCCTGTCCTGGGCACCCACACCCAGTGTCCTCACCACACCCTGGTGCTCTTGCACGCCAGGAGCTCTGGCCACACCCTGCCCGCTCCTGGAAGGTAAACAGGGCCATGGGAGAAGGGACGCATTGTTGGGCCTGCAGTCCCAGCCCCAGAGGCCGTGCCCTCTGCCTTAAAATCACCACAAATCAATAACAGTAAAAGTCAGGATTGAGGCCCTCTCGCGCTTCACCTGACCTCAGGCCCAAGCCAGTAAGTCACCAGGATAAGTGCCCAGGGACCCAATTCCAGGAGGGAGAACCTCTCACATGGCATCTAGTCGATGACCTTGAGGAGGTGAGGAGGGGCCTTGTATTCTTGGGGGAAGACAGGAAGTTTGCCAAGGTCGCCCAGAGCCGGGGAGCGCAAACACTGCCCTGGTAACAACAAAGTTGGCAATGGTGACGGAGCGCAAGCTTCCTTTGCTGAGCAGTGCTGGCCTGAGTAAGTTTGGTCACAACAGCTAAGACTTAGAGAGTGCTTCCTACGTGCCACACAGCGGGCTTCCTCTTAACACGCCCTCATCCACTGCTCCAGGACCCTATGACATGCATTTCATTACCTTCAGCTCGCAGGGAGAAAGAAAGGGTAAATAGACTTCCTGGGGGCTGCCCAGCCCATGGGAGGGAGAACTAGAATCTGAAGCCTGGAGATGTCTAGCCCCGCCCTGGAGGCTGGCATCAGGTTTTTTCTCTCTCTGTTTTTCCTCTCCTTTAATTTGAATCAGGTTTCTTATACTAAAAGATACTGAGAAAAGGGATCACTTGGAGGGGCTGGAGTGAGGGTGCCCTGCAGGCTGCTGGGGGATAGGGAGGATGGGAGAAACTGGCCCGCTCTAGGCAATCAACTCTGTTCCTGATTAAAAGCTGCCCCCCTCCCCAGTCTTCTTGGAGAGTACTATAAGGGTGGAGGCAGTGCCTGAGACAGGGGTCCCGACCCCCCCACCCACACCACCGACCCCAGTAGAGCTATTCTCCTCCCACCGCTGTGAAAGATACAAATCGTGTCAAGACTGGTCTCTTCTCTATCATAAGGTTGAAGTTTGGCCTTCTCTGTTGCTCCTGTGTTCTAGTTCCTAGGAAGCATGGAACAAAAGTCACTAGAGAGGAAACACCTAAACAGAAGTTCCAAAGGGCAGTGCGATGCATATGGCACGGGCTCCACCACCTAACAAACCAGGTGGGAGGGCCTGTATGTATGTTCAAGGCCACCCCGAGCGCTGGGGCCCGTTTGAATCACATGCTTTCTGAGTGTGGCGAGAAAAATCCCTGCCTCTGATGTCTTAGTGGTTTATCTGGAGCCAGGGAGTGATGCTATAAGCTTGGGGCTTATGCAGGTCTGTTAGGCTTGTGGTTATTCTCAATGCCCATTGCAGGTCCTCCAAGAAATATAGTGGTATTATTGCACTGGTTCTTTCCACACACTGGGTCATTTCTTTCATTAGTTCACTATAAATACTTCGAGAATGATAGACAAAGTTTTAAGATTGGTGCTTCTCCTGATAAGGGTCTGTAGTTCTGGTTCTCAACAGCTGAGGCTTCTGTCCTTAAGAGGGTACCCAGAGGGACCCCTGGGTGGCTAGCGGTTGAGCTAATGCCTTCAGCCCAAGATCTGGGATGGAGTCTCCCATCGGGTTCCCCGCAGGGAGCCTGCTTCTCCCTCTGCCTAAATCTCTGCCTCTCTCTGTGTGTCTCTCATGAATAAAATAAATACTTAAAAAAAAAAAAAGGGCACCCAGAAAATGTGGACTATGGGCGCCCCCTGCTGGACATGGGGGAGACCCAGAGGTTCAGGGCCTTGAGTTCAGAGCCAGTGGTCGGTCTTAAGGAGGTATTTGGAGTAGCTCCTGCTCCCCTCAGATACTTGGCTCTTCTCTTTCTTGTCCTTCCAGGACCAGAGTGCATACCAATAGTTAAACAGCAACATGGCTTAGGGGTGAGGAGGATGCAACCTAGAGCTCAACTGCCTGGGTTCAATCCTATCTCTGCCATGGCTGTGCTACTTTGGACAGATCATTAAACCTCTCTGTGCCTTACCTTCCTCATCTGTGCAATCAGGATTCTAATGCTAGAACCCACCTCACAGAGCAGTTATGAGACATGAATGAAGTCATATGTGAAATTGAGATATAGATGAGGTAATATGTGTAAATGGGCATAATAATATATATGTATTGATTGTTGCTATCATAAATGCTATCATCATTATTATTATTTTTAGTAATGAAACCTAAGAGAAACCTTCTCTCCTCTCTCTGAACCCTAAGGGTCACTCTCATGGCCCTCAAAAATTCTAATAATCTAAAAAAAAAAAATTCTAATAATCTGGGAGTCCCCTAGCAGGAAGACAGCTCAGAGAGGGAAGATGGTAGAGATAATGATATATATAAAAAATACATCTCCAGTTCCACCCTTCAGTAAATATGCAATTCCTGGCAGCTGTTAGTCATCCAAACCTTAGCATACTTCATAGCACACATTATTCTAGACACCAAAGGAAGGAGAGAGAAATTATTAACACTATTCCAACAATAAATCTTTCTCAAAGGAAAAAGGTAAAATAACTTGTATCAACCAAGCACTTGCAGCTAGCCAGACAAGTTTGTTAGGTTTGTTGGCTTTTTTTTTTTTTGACAGGAAAATAAGCTGTAGGCCACCTTTTGGGGAAATTTAATAAAGTTTGGTGTCTGAGGTAGCAATAGTAACCGCAACTGAACAATTAGTGTTCTTGGAAATTTGGAGGTTATTCATATGTGTATTGGTGTGTGTGTGTGTGTGTGTGTGTGTGCACTGTGTGTATGTATATGTATGCAAACATATATACTTATATTTTACATTTTAAAGCATTTGCATATGTATAACTAACATTTTAAAGACTGTATATATTGTACATATACATACATACAATAGATACAGAATGCCTCGAAGATATTTATGCCCCTTTGAGTGGAATGTTGGTGTTTGTGGGGAGAGAATGAAGCATGAAAGAAATTTTGATAGCTATAGGACTACAGAGGTTCCTGTATCCTTTTTTTTCTTTTTTAAGATTTATTTATGTATTTTAGAGAGAGAAAGCATAAGAAGGAGGGGCAGACAGCAAGGGAAAGAGGATCCCAAGCAGGCTCTAAGCTGAGAGCAGAGCCGATGCAGGTCTTGATCTCATGACCCTGAGACCGACCATGACCTGAGCCAAAACCAAGAGTTGGATGCTCAACCAACTGAGCCACCCAGACACCCCAAGACTTAAAAAGTTTGGAAGTTGGGTAGGACAGGGCTTGGAAAGGGAGATGATGGTGATTGGTGGTGATGGTATATCTAGATGATTCAGCTTGCAAGTGGAAGACCTCCCCCAATAGCCTGATTTCAGGGGTAGCTAGTAGTTGTAGTAAAAGAGCTTTGCCATCCTTTTGCTTGGAAAACTTGTTGGAGGCACTGCTACTTGTGGAACACCATTCGTGACCCCAGTGCCTGGACCACGTGCCTCCTCTGGGCCTCTGCGACACCCTATACCAGGTGTGGCACTTCTCACTCTCTCCTCTGACTTCTCATTAGAATGGGAGCATCACAGGGGTGAGGATATGCCTTTCCTTTTCATCTCCTTAACTCCAGCAAAGAGCTGGCATGCAATAAATATTTGTTCTGGGTGTGAATGGATAAGCAGACGGATGGACACGTGCATGAATGGACAAATGAATGAATGAGTAAATGAATTGGAGAAGCAGAGGGCTGCAAGCCTGGGACTGAGAAGTGAATTCCTATCCGAAGCATCCAGAGAGGCAGGACAAGAGCCTGGGATTTAATATCCACTGGAGTCTGCCTGCTGGTAGAAAGAAGATTGGTGGCAACAGCAGTTAACCATAGCCCAAGGACATAATTTAGCTTTCAAAGTCAGGAAGGATTTTTTTTCTGAGACTGAGGAATCTCCGTACTGATAAGATAGTACCCAATGTAGCCAGAACCAGGTGGGAAAAAGTCGCCTTGTGGCAGTTAAAAATATACAAATACTGGGGGTGCCTGAGTGGCTCAGTTGGTTGAGCATCTGACTCTTGGTTCCAGCTCACATCATGATCTCAGGGTCATGAGATCGAGCCCTGTGTCAGCTCCACACTCAGCTAGGAGTTGGCTTAAAGAGTCTCTCCCTCTGCCCCTCTTTCAGGCCTTCTCTCTCCCCCCTTGCTCTTTCTCTCTCTCTCTCTCTCCAATAAAAAAAATAAATATTTTAAAGTATATATATATATATATATGTATATATATATATATATATATACTATCAACACCTAGAATCCACAACTATTTTCATATACTATCTATAGTTTCATCTTCACACCCGCCTTGTGAAGTGAGCATGATTATTCTACAGATCAGAAAACCACACCTCAAGGAAGATGGGTGATCTGCCTGAAGTCACACCATTGGTAAGTGGCAGAGTCCATGGCACTGTGGGTTCCAGCATTCCCCTCCAGCTATTTGGGAAACCAGGGATGATGAAGCCAATGGTGAAGAGAGGGAAGAAAGTCTATCGGTAGGGGCAGCACTCATGGCTGTAAAAAGCTCTGAAATTTGTATTTGCTCCAAAATGGAAGTTCGCTTCTCACTCGAATAAGTCTAAAACAGGGCTTCTCTCCTCCAAGCAGGGATTCAGGAGCCTACGCCCCTTCTATGTGGTGGTTCCACCAGACTTCCATCTGTGGCTTCAAGCTGCTGTACCCATCTGCAGCAAACTGGCAGTAGGGGAGGCAGCATGCAGAATGGGAGGTTTTATGGGTCAGACTTGGAAGAAGCATACATCACTTTGAGCCTCATTCCTTTGGCTAGAACTCAGAGATCTGGTCAGAGCTCAGCAACAGTGAAACTGCAAGGCAAGCTGGGAAGTGTAGCATAACTCTGTGTCCAGGCAAAGAAGGAAATGAGTTTTGTTGAGCAGGGCAGTCCCCACCATGGCCTTATCCAATTACCAGGAGCGTGAGATCCCAGGACAGAGCAAAAGCATAGGTCACACCTTCACTGGGGACATCCGCTCCCCCCTCCCCTCGGCAAGCTTGCAGGAAGCCAAACTTCTAGCTGCACCGGAAGCTGCAAATTGCAAACGTGCCCAGGGCCCTTTTGTGATGAGCCTTGATTGTTTTGTCCTCTTCTGTGGGCAACTAGTCCTGTCCAATCTCAACCTTGCCAATCCTAGTAGCCCCAAACCCATGACTGGAGATGGGCATGTGCCCCCGGGTGGCCCAATCCTATTTCCTCCTCCCCTGAGAATCAAGGCTTGGTTGGTTGAAGGAAAGTCATGTGATCCAAGGGGAGCCTATTGGCATCCTTCCCTCCCCAACTAAGAAAGTTCTTAATTCTCTGGTTATGAGGCAGGATGGCTGGAAGCGTGGAGTGGTCTAGCACCCTGCCCACAGCCTCATTCATGGAGACAGTCAGAGGAGTGAAGCAGCATGTAGATAGAGTGGAGGGTGAGATGAGAATGGATGGCTTTCAGGTCCCTTGATCCTTAAGGCTATCCCCTTCCTGCCACTTCTGTAGCTTGGTTATAGAAACCAATGCATTCTCTCTTTGCCTATCTACTACTAGCTGACTCTCTGTCCCATGCAACCCAAAGAGTCGCTGCTTAACACATCCAGTGTGCCAGAGGCCAGGAGACCTCTAGCCAATAGGTGGTCAACAATTCTTACCTTGCCCAGTCTTCTGGGAAGTCCAGTGTTAGCCTTGCTCACACATATTCTCTTACACACACATACTTCTACACACTGTTATTGGTCGAACGGAAACCCTCCCCCAAAAGATACATTGAACTCATAATCCCCAGGACTTTACTTGGAAATAGGGTCTTTAGCAGGGGTAACCAATTTAAAATGAGGTCATTAGGGTGGGCCCTAATCCATTAGGACTGGTGCCTGATATAAGGGGGACGTTTGGACACCAAGACATCCATGCAGCACAGAGGGAAGACTGCGAAGAGACAGAGACACAGGGAAATACCATGTGAGGAAGAAGGTGGAGATCAGGGTTATAGTTGTGAGGCCAAAGAACACCAAATATTGACAGTAAGCAGACCAGCAGAAGTTATGAGAGACGCAGAGAACGGATTCTCCCTCGCAGCCAACAGAAGGAAACTCATAGACTGTGAAACAATAAATGTCTGTTGTTTGAGTCTCCTCGTCTGTGTCTCTTTGTTACAGCAGCCCTTGGAAACAAATACACACACTCAGTTCATTGGCAGATAGCTTGGTGACTTTGCCAGAGTTATCTACATCTAGGAAGAAAAGCAATAGGTATTTTTGTTAGTGTAAGCCCTCTGAAAAGGCCTTAAGGAGTGCTATTTCTCCTTTAACATTATTTTTTAAAATTTTTAAAAGATTTTATTTACTTATTCATGAGACACACACACACACACACAGAGAGAGAGAGAGAGAGAGAGAGAGAGAGGCAGAAACACAGGCAGAGGGAGAAGCAGGCTCCATGCAGGGAGCCCGACATGGGACTCGATCCCAGGTCTCCAGGATCACACCTGGGCCAAGGCCGCGCTAAACCGCTGGGCCACTGAGGCTGCCCACATTATTTATTTCTATACCGTGAGTGATGAATAAGGAAGAAGGTTCAGGCAATGTGGTATATAAATTCTTCGTAATTGTGTGTCTGAGCGTGAGTGTGTGTATGTGTGTGTGTGTTTTGGACATGAGGGAGGAGGTCCCCAGTATAATGTAAACTTAATGGCCATTTATTAATCACCTACTTTGTGTCACATACTGTACTCGGTCATTTTAAACGTATTACCTCATTTAGTTCTAGAAGAAAGAGTAGTGTCTCTTGATGTGAAGTCCATTCAAACCTGAGTTTGAATTCCAGTTCTGCTGCTTATTAGTTATTTGGCCTTGGTCATGTTACTTAACTTGCACGAGCGCTTGTTCTCAATGGAATAGTAATTTCTACGTCATGGAATTTCTGTGAGACTAATCCAATAAATATAAGAAGTGGTAAATATTAATATTCATCTCCAGAACCACCCTATGTGACAGGCGTTTATAATTCCTGTTCTATACATAAGGAAACTGAATCTCACACAGCTAATAAGTCAGAGAAAACTAAATTAGACCTCGATCTGTCTGGTGGCTTCAAAGCCAAGGTCTTCCTGCTATACCCTTCTTAAAAAGACCGCAAAAAGCAATAATTTGTCAGTACCACAGTTACATTTTAAGTGAATTTGAGTTACATGTAACTGTGTGATGCAAAACATTCACAAGTTTTTATTTTGTGCTCAAAATGAGAAATCATGCAAATCCTCCAAATCAAAAAAGAAACAAAGAATTGCTCAATTTCAAACCTGCTCAGACAAGTGAATTATAAGCCGCAACACTTTGGTTCTAAAACAGAAATCCTCTCTTCTTTTTGTTAGTATCTTTTAAACTATGCTGCTCTTCACATGGCTTCGAACTTCAAGTGATTTTGGTGACAATTGTGTGGTTATTATAATTCAAAAAAAATTTTTATATCCTATGACCATGCCATCAGAGCATTTATAATGTGGTGGTACAGAAAAGCACCAAAAGCAATGCATTTATTACCGACTTTGGGTATCATAAAAAGGCTCTGAAGAAGACCTGACAGCCATTGTGATATGATATGCTTACAATTTAGCAGATTCATTCTTGCAAAATACCAGAGATCATGCTGAAGAAATGAAAGGCACCATTAAAAGGAAGTTACACGCCAATGGGTGAGGATTTGTGTGCTCTGGGAACATACTCCTCCATACTTTAAATTTATTAATACGGGAACATTTGCTTTGAATTACATGAGTTTTGGATAATGCAAATTCTTCAGGAATTCATCCATTGCATAAAATGAACTCACACTAAAGATATCATCCAGGAACTCAAATAACCAATGTACGTAGCAGCTATATTTCTCACTATGATTTATAAATTGAAACGTCCATTTATACATCAGTCTCTAATGAGCTTGATTATCATGAGTCATCTCTGAAAATACTGAGGAAAAATCATTTCCTGGTTTGTAAACTGAGGGCAATCTAATCCCTGGTGCGCGGTCACATCCAGCATACCTAGGTGGACCTCAGTTCCATTTCCCCATTTGTACCACAGTGTGGACTGACAGCTGGGGCTTTCTGAGAGGCAAATGAGAGATGTACAGTGGCATACAGTATACAGCTTATAATAGTAGCTTACATTTATTAGTTGCTTTTTGTATGCCGGGCACAATATTAAGTACTTTGCAAACAGTATTTCATTTTGTTGACCCAACCAGTCCATGTGTGCAGACAAATGGGGAAACCGAGGCATGGCAATGTTGATGTTTTGTCCAGGCCATGAATCAGAACATGGCAGGGATGGTTGTTTCAATGTCTCTAGCTTACTTTCAAATACTTGTATATATGCAGTGTGTCATATGTATTACTATGGTTAAGCAACGACTCAGGTGGTCTATTCTAATGAACAGCAGTTGGCAAACATTCTAATCAGGACCTGTGCTCCAGAGGCAGCCAGTAGGCAAGCTTTGTTTTTGTTTTTGTTTTGTTTTTTGTTTTGATTTTTTTTCTTGCATCTCGGTCCACATCTAATGCATTGCCAATCAGCAGAGCAAATGTCAGGAATGGTTTTTCATTTGTGATCACAGTGGCTGGTTATGTAGCATGGTAGACTTTAGAAATGGGCTTTGTGTGGCACAATTAAAGGTATTGAACGTATGTGGCTTGGCTAAACTATTTTAGGGACCCTCCCCACAATGGCACAAATGAAATAGGTGGGCCCTTGACTCCTGTGCCTTTCCCCCTTAAGGGTAAACTTGAGGCTAGGTCCCTAACTGGTTCCGGGTACAGCCATGGACTCAGAGCATTCCGGCTCACTCTGCAGCCAACACCAGCTCAAAAGCAAAGAGAGCCCTGTGTCTAGGAATTTGGTGAGTCTGTTTTGAAAGACCTTATCAAGGGACGCCTGGGTGGCTCAGTGGTCGAGCATCTGCTTTCAGCTCAGGTCATGATCCCAGGGTCCTGGGATCGAGTCCTCATCAGGTTCCCCACAGGGAGCCTGCTTCTCCCTCTGCCTATGCCTCTGCCTCTCTCTCTGTGTATCTCATGAATAAATAAATAAATTGTTTTATTATTTTATTTTTTAAAAGATTTTATTAGGCGTCCCATAAATAAAATATTTAAAAAAAAGACCTTATCGGGCCAGGCAGTCGACGAAACACGTGAAGGGACAGAAAGCTGGGCCTTCCTTCGAGCTAACTGACAGTTTGCAGAAATGCTTCAGGACTCACTTGTTAATAACCATTTACTTATTAAATATCTCTGCGACAGAATTATAACCTGGTAGTGAGATAGGGAAGGAGGGAGTCACTCACATTCACTTACTTCACGCCTGTTATGGCAACAGAAGGAACCAAGAGATGTGTCTAATTAAATTGACTTCGATTGATGTCATCACAAATTCTGAACCCAGAACTGTCTTCAGAAGCAGCACTCTTACCTGGTAGGCTAGAGTAAGACCTCTGATGGTTAAAAAAAGAAGAAAAAGAAAAAAAATGTGGGGGTAAAACAAACCAAAAAAAGGCTAATCCAAGATTCCAAGAAATAACCATGGGTAGCTGGGCATATCACAGGAGATGGAGGTCTCTGGAATGACTGGTGTGACTGAGGGGAGGGAGGTGGGTCAGCTCTGGATGCTTTCCTGCAAGCCCCTCCCCTTCTGGGTCATTGTGTCACAGACGAC
This sequence comes from Vulpes lagopus, assembly GCF_018345385.1. Lineage (NCBI taxonomy): Eukaryota > Metazoa > Chordata > Mammalia > Carnivora > Canidae > Vulpes > Vulpes lagopus. The sequence continues at coordinate 133,940,349 of NC_054827.1, read as the reverse complement.
CATGGCTCAACTGTGGAACAATTGGAATCCGGCTAACCCAACTGGGATGTTAGCAGAAGGAAGTTGGACTGGGTACTTATTATTAAAGATTGAATATCTCTTGGGGAGTACTGACATATTTTGAAAACCAGAATGCATATTCTCCTTAGGAAAGCTTTGTATGAATTGGAAGGTGGTGGGTCCAGGGGCAGGGATGAGGGATGGGGGATGGGGTGGAATGTGTGACCTATTGAGGGTCCTACTTACTGGGTACTGGGGCCTCTTTCCCTACACTTGGCCTCCTCCATGTCTAGATCTAGGTCCTGGACTTTGTACTTTCCAGCTTGCCTGGCTCTCTACTACGACCCCAACGAACATGGTCTTGACTAGACTTTGGACAAATTTTCTTCATTTCTGCCTTGGTTAGTGCGTTGTAGAGAAAAGTACTCAGTTGTCCAAAACTCTGCTTGAAAGTAGAGCCTATTAAACAGTCACCTCAACACAAATGCGGCTTTTCTTTGGCCAGGGTGATGATTTCTGGAGGGGAAATCAACCTTGGAGTTCTGCAATAAACGCTTTAATAAATAAATGTGGTCATGATGTTTTTTATTTTTCATACATGGCTGGGTCCAGCTTACTAATATTCTATTCTGGATTTTTTTTCATGTATGTGTGGAATTGGCCTCTAATTTTCTTTTCTTAAAATGTCCTTGTTCAATTTTGGTGCCAAGGGTATGCTGACCTCCTAAAACAGCTTGCAAATTGTTCCACTTTTTCTGTTCTCTGGCAGAGTTTTTGTGGAATTGGTCTTATTTCTTAAAGCTTTGGTTAAATTCTCTGGTGAAGCCATTTTAGCCTGGAGGGTTCTTTTTGTTTTTTATGGGAAGGATTAAATTACAGATTCAATTTTTTAAAAAAAAATTTAAAGAACTACTCAGGTGCCTAATGTCAATTCTGCAAGGTTATTTTTCTAAGAATTTGTCCAATTTATATAAAATTCTTAAATATGTAATTTTTCATAATATGATGTATTTAGTCTCTAAGGTAAAGTCTTTTTTTCCATTTCTGATATTGGTAATTTAGGTCTTCTCTTTTTTGTTCATGATCAGTCTCACCAGGGTTTACTTTTGACTCTGCTGAGTTTCTCTATTGTACATTGTTTCCCAGTTCATTTTGACTTTTTTTTTAAGTAGGCTCCACGCCCAGTGTGGAGCCCAACACAGGGCTTTAACTCATGACCCTGAGATCAAGACCTGAGCCGAAACCAAGAGTCAGATGCTTAACTGACTGAGCCACCCAGGCGCCTCCTGGTTTTGATTGATTTTATCTTTGCAATTTCCTTCCAGCTGCTTCTTTGGGTATTCTATTCTTTTTCTAATTCTTGAGGTGATTTATTAATTTCCAGTGCTTTTTTCCCCCCTGATCTAAACAGGCAACACAAATAGGACACCTACAGAAATATAAAACCTTATAAAAACAACCAGATGTACTATCTCCAGGAAATTTTAAAAGTCAGCACTGAATCTAATAGGAATTTTTTTTTTAATTTTCATTTATTTATGATAGTCACACACAGAGAGAGAGAGAGGCAGAGACATAGGCTCCATGCCTATGCTCCATGCACCGGGAGCCTGACGTGGGATTCGATCCCGGGTCTCCAGGATCACGCCGTGGGCCAAAGGCAGGTGCCAAACCGCTGCGCCACCCAGGGATCCCTCTAATAGGAATTAAATTAACATAGCTCAGTTTATATTTTGTCACTACATTGTTTGAATTTTATCCCTCAAAAATCCTGCTAAATGTGGCAAGTTGAAAAGACCATTTACAGTTTTGTGTCTCTCCATGCCACCCCAAAGACAAAAGAAAAATAAAGTGGAAAAGGAAATAAATATTTTGGGAGCTGGGAAACTTATGAACTAGTGCTTCCTGACTTAGCTGACCAAAAGAGGCTGAACCACTGCTAACATTGGGGCCACCTGGAAGGAGCTGATTTGTCACAGAGTCTTGGAAAGACTCTCAGTTGGCAGCTCTGGGATGAAAGTGAGGCTGAAAACAGAAGGTACAAGTTCGTACAAAAAATACACAGACACCTCCACTGTCAACCTTTACCTTCCCCCACAGAAATCCAGAGGCCAACTCTCTAAAGAAGGTAGGCCAGAGGGACTTAGATTCAGTGACATCAGGGCAGGGCACCAAACAGAAAATTGAGAATGAAATAGAATTTTACTTCCTAACTCTGAACTTTTATCCCCTTTCCTCCACTCTGGTCTTGGATTGCTGACAGCCCATCAAGATCACCCTACAAAAAATTCCACCCATTGGCAAGCTCCCCATAGCCCTCACAAGATATGTGTGTTCATGGACACACACACACACACACGCACCCCACACAGCTTCTCATCCATTTTTTTAGTGCCTCACTCTTAAATGTGAGATGGGAGATAAGGATAACCAAATATCTGAGAAAACTTTCTAATAGGAACACTGAGATCAAAACGAATAATAAATTTTTGAAGAGCTCAGTAGAAACAGAAATAACGCAAGGAGCAGAAGAAAACCTCAGAATTCTGTCATTAATATGTTCAGAGGAAAACAAAAAGAAAGATATTAGGAGGTTATATAAAAGCCCTTGGACATTAACTATGACAGCAGACATGCAAATACAATAGGAAGGTTGGAAAATAAATTTTGAGAAAGTAGAAAAATATCAGAGATGGAAATATAAGGAAAAAAAAGAAGAAAATTTGGAGACCAGACCAAATTTATAATGTTTGAATAAAAGTTCCAGAAAGAGAAAAATAGAGGAATTGAAATACTCAAAAGGACATGAGTTTTCATGTTGAGAAGACTCACTGTGTTCCCTGCAGAATAGATTTTTAAAAAAGATTTATTTATTTTATTTTAGAGAGAGAAAGCATGAGGGACAGAGGGAGAGAGAGAGAGAACCTCAAGCAGATGCCCCGCTGAGCACAGAGCCTACATGGGGCTCAATCTCACGACCCTGAGCTGAAATCAAGAGTCAGATGCTTAACTGACTGAGCCACCCAGGTACCCCACCTGCATAATAGATTTTAGAAGTCCCACACCAAGACACAAAATTATAACATTTTGGAATTCCAAGGACAAAGAGAAGATACTAAACACATCCAGAGAGGAAGCAACAAGCCTCGTTCAAAAGATAAAATATCAGACTTCTCAAGTGCTGCGGGGGAAGCTAGAAAAAATGTCTTCACATTTCTAAGGGGAAAATATTTTCCACTTAGAATTCTATACCTAGTCCAGCTATCAATCATGTAGGAAAGTGAGTCATTTGTAGACATTCATAACCTAGACATTCATAACCATTCATAACCTAACCTATTCATCCTACTGAAGGATGTGCTCACTCAAAATGAAAATGTAAATCAAAAAGAAGATTTCATGGGAAGGGGGGGAAAAAAGAGGATCTACTGTTAAGGAGAACAAAAAGGAATTTTGGGCTAATAGTCAAAGGCAATCCCAAGGTCACAGCTGTGCAATTGACTTTTAGAACTTCCCAGCATAGACAGCAGAAGAGAGAACCCTGGAAAGGGTATCTCCCCCCAAAACTTTTACACTTGTAGAACATATTGAGAAGAGATTTACATTTCTGGTGGAGCGGTTGGAAATGATTTATGGAGTAGCGTGCAGAACGTGAAGTGTGACATTATGATTTATAATAAATATAAATTTGGTCTTTGCCCCTGTTCCTGGCACAGAGCTCCCCAAACCCTTGGAATTTCCTAAGTGATTAGAGTAACACAAATGTCTTTTGTGATGTTGATGAGGTGACTTTTGGAAAGCCCCTGGATAAGCTACGGATGGGGGGGGCTGGTTGCCAGGGAACCAACCACGTGTTGGTTAGAATTTTCAGTCCCACCTCCTGACCTCCAGAAAGGGGGGAGGGGCTGGAGGTTGACTCAGTAGCCAAAGGCCAGTGACTTAATCAATCGTCCCTAGGTAATAAAGCCTCCATCATTACCCAAAAGGATGGAGTTTGGAAAGCTTCCTGGATATTTAGAAGGGTGGCTGCTTAGACAGGACATGGAGTTTCCTCACCCTTTCCCAACACACCTCCCCCAATGCAGCTATCCCACCTGGCTGTTCCTGAGTTATATCCACTTATGAAGAACTGGTAATCTAGTAAGGTAAATGTTTCTCTGAGTTCTGTGAGCCACTTTAGCAAATTAATCAAATCAAAGGAGGGAACCGTGGGAACCTCTGATTTATAGCCAGTGAGTTAGAAGCACAAGTGACAACCTGGACTTGCTATTTTGCATCTGAAATGGGACAGAGGCCAGTCTTGTGGGACCAAGCCCTTAACCTGTGGGATCTGACACTAGCTCCAGGCACATGGTGCCAGAACTGAATTGAATTGCAGGACACTTAGCTGGTGTCAAGAGAATTTTTGCTGGTGTGGGAAAAAACACACACATCACAATTAGTGTCAGAATTATACTAAGCAAATACATAAGTAAAAAGAAAAGATAATGATTAACTCCAGTAAGAAAATGTAATCATAATATTCTATGTAGCTCAGCTATAGATACTCAAGGTTATAATAGTGTAAACACTAAATATAGATCTTAAAATTTTATGATAATTTTTTTATTTATGATATTTATGACATGAAATTTTTTAAATTTATGATAAAAAATACTGGCCAGGAGGAGAAACTGTCTGTGTATGTGTATGTGTATGTGTGTGTGTAAAGGGGGTGTTACAATAGAGCTAAACATAATGGTAAGAAGACAATAGGTAATAACTAAAACCAAAAAGTTAACATAACAATAGTGCCAGACACTGTTAAAGGTGCTTTATATGAATTAATTCCTTTTTTTATCATTTTATATTTTTAAGTAAGCTTTGTGTCCAATGTGAGGTTTGAACTCATGACCCCAGGATCAAGAGTCGCACACTCTACTGACCAAGCCATCTAGATGCCCCTGAATTAATTCCTTTTAATGGTCACGCCAAACTTAGGGGGTTGTGAAACCCATTTTGCAAATGAAAGTATGAAAAATGGTAGTATGAGCTTATATTTTAGAAATATGAGACACACTTGCTCCAGAAGAAACAGCTTTAGGTAACAGAAGTGATCATCTCTGTGGAGAGGAAAGCAGGAATGGGAAGGGACAGTAGAAGATGGCTGGTTTTCAATTGAAGCCTTATAAAACCATTTGAGGGGCACGTGGGTGGCTCAGTTTGTTAAGCATCTGACTTCAGCTCAGGTTATGATCCCAAGGTGCCGGGATCAAGTCCCATGGTGAGCTCCATGCTCAGTAAGGAGTCTGCTTGTCCCTCTCCCTCTCCCTCTGCTCCTCCCCCTGCTCATGCTCTCTTTTTGTCATAAATAAATAAATAGATAAATAAATAAATAAAATCTTTCAATAAATAAAACCATTTGACATGTTAACCTTTGTACATGTTGAACATGGATAAAACTAAAAAACGATTAACAAATGCACATTCTTAAAATATTTTTAACTAATAAAAAGAAACTCTCTGTTATAATGATTTCTTTTTCTTAAATTTCAATTCAAGTAGCCAACATATTGTTATGATGATTTCTATGCAAAACCTCACAGAACAGCTCTTAGACTTCCCCCTTGTCAGCCTAGGCTTCTGGTCATGCATTTTCCTGTCCTGTGGTGTCGCAACCCACTGAACCTTTGGTGTCCCAGTCATCAAATCTCTACTCCCATGGAGGTTAGAAATTTCTGTGGCACAGAGAGACAACCACTCTTCTTCCAAGATGTTTAGCAACTGTGTAAACATGCACACGTCCATATAAATTAAGGTTCTATCCAGATCATGTGGAAACGACATGGTCAGCTGCTGAATTTTCTGAGGAGGTACCTATTAAATAAATACATATAACAATAAAAGCCCATTTTAACATCCAATTTTAATTACAACACAAAATTAAACATCACGTTTATGTTGGCCAGTTTTAAGAATGATGATTCCCCTGATATTTTTATAGAAAAGAGTTAATTAATAACTGTTAGAGAAACAAGGATAACGAAGGCTTAATTAATTATTCAAACTGCCCTGGAGTCCTTGTTTTAATCTCTTCCTAAGCCATTCATTTAGTTCTGTGCCTTCTAAGGCTCAAGTTTTTTTCCTGTCACTCAAAGCAACAACAGAGGACTCCTTAAATTATGTTAGAAACAGATCAGCTCCCGGCTAACATGCAGTCCACCAAAGAAAGGAAAGAAGAAGGAAAGACTAAGTCCTGGGGCAAATTAACCCATGGTGTACATGGTTGGATTCACCCTCAAGCTCTAATGCAATGATGCAAAGGTTTCTGACCAGAAACCCACAGCTTGTTTGTTTGCAAGAAGGTTGGAGAGAGGGAAGAAGGAATCCCTAGGCTGTTAAATAAGGCCATATTTAAATGGCCTTTAAAAAAAATAGACCTTATTTTTTATTTATTTTAACTTATATTTAAAGTAATCTCTACACTCAACATGGAGCTCAAACTCACAACCCCAAGATCCAGAGTCTCATGCTCTACTGACTGAGCCAGCTAGGTGCCCCAACCTTTATTTTTTTAGAGCAGTTTAGGTTTACCGCAAAACGGAATGGAAAGAAAACATAACTAAATAGGAAATGCAGATTTTCCCATATACTTCCTGTCCCCACCCAAGCACAGGTGACCCCACCATCAACACCAGAGTGGTATATTTGTTACAGTCGAGAAACCAACACTATAATCTCGAAACCAACACTGACAAACCAACAAAGCCTATAGTTTACCTTAGTGTTCACGCTTAGTGTTGTACATTCTATAGGTTTGGATATATAATAGCATGTATCCGCCGTTATAGCATTTAGAATAGTCTCAGTGCCCTAAAAATCCTGTGTGCTCTGTTATTCATCTTCTCCCCACTAAACCTTGGCGACCACTGATATTTTTTATTGCTCCCATACTTACACCTTCTCCTCTCTCTCTCTCTCTCTCTCTCTCTTTTTTTACTTACACCTTTTCCAGAAGGTCTTAGTAGCTGTAACCTGCAATCAATAGGCTCTTCAGATTGGCTTCCTCCACTGAGCCATATGCATTAAAGTTTCCTCCATGTTTTTTCATGGCTTGATAGGATCCTGATTTTTAAAAGAATCTTTTCTATTATTATAGTCAAGTAGGTATTTATAGATACATATGCCTTAACTCTTTAGAGAAACAAAGTATACTTCTACTTACTTCCTGAAATGACTCTATCTCTCTTCTACATCCTAGGAGGGTCCAGGAGGGTACAGAGATCTTCTAGAACCTACAGCTGGCCGTTCACTGATGTATTTAGTGTCTATCATAGACCACTGTTCCAAACACCAGGGCTGGGTAACATCCCCAACACTTAGTGGTGCAGTGCCATCATTTATTATGCTCACAGATTCTGTGGGTTTGCACATGACAAACCAGGGACACCTTGTCTTGCCCTCCCATGTCTGATGCCTCAACTGGAAGACTTGAAGTCTACAGGATGGAATCATTGGAAGGTCCCTTCATTCATCTCTCTGGCAGTGGGAGCTGGCTGTCAGCTGGGGGCATTGTTTGCTCCCCACAAGCTAGTGGCTGGTTTCAAGGGTGAGCATCCCAAGGGAGGTGGCGTCCAGCAGAAGCCTTATTTCTTTTTATAATCTAGCCTTGGAAATCAAGCTTTCTGCAGGATTCTATTTGTGGAGGCAGTCACGGAGCTGCCCCCCCCCCATCCCCGAGGGGAGGGGAAATAGATCTTGCCTTGGGGAGGAGAATGGAACGTTTGTGGAAGAACGTGTGACACTGGAAATATTGCTGCTGCTATTTTTGAAGAATACCGTCACCTTTGTATGGTGAGGACTTTGCTAGGTGCCGGGGATTTTGGGGGAAAGTCATGGTTTCTGACCTCAAGACCAGAGAAAGGGCACATGCAACCTGGGTATACAGGCAATACCACTAACAAATTTTAAGTTCTCGGGTAGCAAATAGCCAGGGTGCTTTGGACAACAGGAACAACATCACAACCCGAATTTGGGGTTTCAAGAAAGGTTTCATGGGGAAACTCTAGAATCTCATGCAATACAGATGTAGATCTCTGGAACCCACTTCGACATGGGCCACAGGGTTCCCTCTGCTGGCCCAGAACCTGCCTGAGTTCTCCCCACCCAGTGGCTCAGTCTCCCTGAGAAGGACATGATGTGGGCTGCCTTCCACACCTCCCACGAGGTGGCAAGAGGGGCCAAACCCATGCAGAGGCAGCGCCTAGACCTCTGGGGTCACCCAGAACTGTGGACAGCATTAGCATGTCACAGAAATGGGCTTGTTAGAATTAACTGCTCAACCAGGTGATGTCACAAGTGGTCTGAGGTCAAAAATGACAGAACCCGTAAGGGCTGAATTGCTTAATGAATATTTTTATCTCTCTTCTTCCTACCTGTCCCGAGTTTCAGAGAAGACTCAGGAGAGCACTTGTTTGGAAAAAAAAAATTTTTTTAAATCTAGTTTGCACCTTCATTTTACAGAGGGGAAACTGAGAGCCAGAGAGAGAGTCTAGTGACACCCTCAAGATGACCAAACTGAAGGTTGGCTCGGTGTGGGTTTTTTTCCACACCATACAAAGCCCTAGAAAACATTCCTTGGAAATGTGTGAACAAATGTTCAGTTTGTCATGGGGTTTTGGAAGATGATCATTCTATCAATTCCCTAATTCACGAATTAGCATTTGGGATGCCACAGAGGGGGACATAGACGGGATCCCTGCTTCTCGTTGGTGGCCACCCCACATGCAAGGACCCACAGTCCTCCCCGATCTCCCTCCTTCCCACCCTCCCTCCTGCCCGCTCTCCCTCCACTGCCCCAAAGCAGACTCAGCTCCCTCAGAGCTGTGACAGGCCATTGAGGCTGCATGAATGATATAGCCTTTTAATTTGTTTTTAATTACTGTGGCCTGGTAACCCTTCCAAAGACCCTTCACGGAGAGTAGTTTTATTTTTCCACTTATTAACCTCATTCACTAGACTGGAAAAAGAATTCCCCATCCCTCAAGACCTCCCCTTTCATCCTCCTGATTCCCCCTTCCCCCTTTTTTCCAGCACCAGGAAAGTCATGTGTGTACAACCAGAGCCAAGTATACAGTGGTTTCAAACACAAGCCTGTTTGGAGCAGAAGCCCATGGGATTGTCGTATTTCAGCCTCCAGAGATGGCCCCCTAGGCCTGGCTCTGTGAGAGGGAGGGGCCCAAATGGCCTTGGATTCAGCACAAATCTGGGGGTGGGGTGGGGAAGGAGAGGGCCTGTCATTTGACACTGTCTGTTGCACTTGGCCCTGGGCCTCTTTCCCCTTTCAGGCCTCTCTGGATGCCCTGACGGAGCCAGTACTGCATTGCCTGAAATGCCTGGCTCCTCCGTGAAGTATACCAGCAATCCCAAAGGTTTGGGGAATTCCATTTGCTCTGAGAATGCTGCTCTTTATAAAGCTCCTCCTCCTAACACACACACACACACACACACACACACACAACCCTTGCACAGCTTCAATAGTGTGTTAACTATGTATTTGCTAGTTGTTTTTTTAAAGTATCTGTTGTTTTCGTGGTTTACACAGCAAACCTAAGAGACTAGACAAACAAATCATTTGAATTAATGCAAAAGCTTGACAAGGTTAAGAGACAAATACAGTTTCATGGTTATAGCCCTGGATATTGGACAATGAGTTTGAATCCTGGCTTCACTGTTTGTGATTTGGGACAATTTACTTAATCTCTCTGCACTTCTCTAAACATCAGTTCCTTTATATATAAATAGTTATAATAATAATACCTCCTTCAGAGAGTCATTGTGAATTTGAATGTATTCTATACATATAAAATGCTTAGGACAGTGCCTGGCACATGGTAACGATTATATAAATGGTAGCTATATGATAAAGATTGCTGGCTTTGAGAGCAACATACAAAAATTGATCAAGTTCTCTCTATATATGCAGCAAATAATTAAAAGATGTAATTTTTAAAAGATTACATTTAAATCACAGCATAAAAATAAAATTTCTAGGAATAAATCTAACAAATGATTGCATGCTATAAGAAGAAAATTATAAAACTTTGCAGAATGCAATTAGAAACCCTCTATTGGGAGGAAGATTTATTATCTTGAAAACCCTCTTCCCCCCATATTAATCTTTAATTCAAAGAAATTCCAAACAAAATATTGATCGATATTTTTAGTGTGCATATGTGGAACTTGATAGGTTGATTGTAAATAAAGATTAAACATGGAATAATTGAGAAGGGCAGTATCAGCCCTGAAGTTGATGAACAGAATAATGAAACAGAAGAGAGAATCCAGAAAGGCACTCTGGCATTTATGGAAGCTTGGTCTATGGCAAAGGTGGCATTACAGGTCAGTGGGAATAGGATGAACTATTCAAAAAATAAGGCTGCAGGGGCACACAGGTGGCTTAGTCTGTTAAGCGTCCAACTCTTGGTTCTGGTTCAGGTCATGATCTTAGGGTCTTGGGATTGAGCTTCCCCATCCCCACCCCCATGGGCTCCATGCTCATCAGGAAGTCTACTGGAGATTTTCTCTCCCTCTCCTTTGGCCCCTCGGAGGCCCTGCTCACATGTGCACACACACTCTCTAAAATCAATCAATCAATCAATCTTTAAAACAAACAAACAAAACCAAGACTGAGCCAATTGGTCAGCCATTAGCAAAGATTCAAAGTTGGGTGCCCACCTGGGCTGCCCCATGAACTAAACACTTCAATGTGAAAAGCAAAATAAAAAGGACCATCTTTACCATATTCCTGGGTCAAAGAACCAGAAATTTCTTTTTTTTTTTTTTAAGATTTTATTTATTTGTTCATGAGAGAACACAGAGAGAGAGGCAGAGACACAGGCAGAAGGAGAGCAGGCTCCTCACAGGGAGCCGGATGTGGGACTCGATCCTGGAACTCCAGGATCGCACCCTGAGTCAAAGGCAGTGGCTCAACCACTGAGCCACCCAGGCATCCCAGGACCAGAAATTTCTTAAACAAGAGGTAGACAACACAAACCATCATGGCAAAGATGGATAAAATTAACTATTTAAAATTAATTTCTGTTAACATTTTATTACTTTCTGGCTAACCAAGGTAGGTTAATGGTCCTAATTTTGCACCCTCTACTTGCAACAGGATACAAATACGTCAATGCCCTTTCAATGGGGACTTTGCGGTGCCTGCCTATAGAGTAAAGCAGAATACATATCCCCGCACGAGTGAGTTTAAGTTTGACCATGTGACTTGGTTTGGCCAATGAAATGCAGACTAATGTGTATAATGCTCGACAGAAATTTTAAATGTGCTTGTGTGGGCTACCTTGCCCCATACCATCTACCATGAGAAGAGCATGCCCTGAAGAGCTGCTTCTGTCTTCAGATGAGAGGCACGTGGAACAGACCTAACCAGATCTGAAGTCTGAAACACAAGTGCCCCAGCTGACCCAAACTACTGTGACTTTGGAAAATAAATTCTTGTTGGTATAAACAACTGAGAATTGAAGGGTTGTGTTTTACACAACATATTCTAGAAATAGTTGCATAGCATATTAACTTAAAGATTTTTTTGGGGGGAAGGATGTCAAGGGCTCATAGAATCAGTGAAATGGAGACTTGGAAACAGGAACTAGGATATTTCTGGAGGATAGAATTTAAAACAATTTTTTAAATTTAAATTCAATTAATTAACATATAGTATATTATTAGTTTCAGAGGTAGAGTTCAGTGATTCATCAGTCTTACTTCATGTGCCCTCCTTAATGCCCATCACCCAGTTACCTCCACCCCTGGAGGATAGAATTTGAAGACCACCAGGAAATCTAAAAGAAGGCTGCTCCGGAAGAAGACCAGGGCACCAGTGTGGGGATAAAATAGAATTATTTTCTATTTCTTTGATCCTTTGGTCAAGATTGAAATACAGGAAGAGAGCATGCAATTATCTACTGTTCTAAGAACCTGGGCCACCTCTCTACCCATTAACCGGAAAGTGCCAGAATCTTGGTCACTGTTTCACAGACTATATCCAGTGGGAAGAAATGATGCCTAAAAAGGAAATAATGTATTTTTAGGAAGAGGGAATTGATACTGGGCAGCCAGAAACAAGAAACAGTTAAGACTCATGCTGACCAAGCTACTTCTTCCAAAAAGGGCAGTAGAAGAGAATCCCTACCAGCATGTGCACTTATGTGGTCAAATCAGTAATTATATTTTTTACAGTAAACCTCCATTTGCTCTTAAGAGAAGGCTGTCAAACTTCTGTGTCTACATAGGATCTAACTCTGCATTCCAAGTGACTTAACCAAGGCGAGACTTCCTAGGGAGGGTCACCCTAGCCACTAGCTGGCCTCGTAGAGGTCTCCTCTGAGGCCTGACAACCTAGAGGACACGAGGAATAGTCTAGACAGCATAGGAGACATGAAGAGAATAGCGACAAGCAGGTGATTAGTTGGTATAAGATTTTGCTTTGAAAGCCAAGGTAATCAGAATGGGCTTTATCTCATGTAGTCAGCTGGGCATAATTGGAGTTAATTTTGAGTTGGAGACTAACCCAAATAAATAACTGTGTTTTAGGAAAATTGTTCTTCCTAAGGTGTATAGGTTGGAGAACAGAACAAAGAGATTGGCCATGGACACTATAGTGTAGCTTTTCAAGCTAGAGGTGTAGCCATTGGTAACTTCCTTGAAGTCAATGTCCTCATCTGCTACTCCCCAAAGTCTGCCATCCAAGGCCAAGGCAGGCCTTGATCCTCTTGTGGATCAGAGCCCAGATAAAATCAGGTGTGTTCAGGACTGTGTGCTATGGCATCAACAATAGGGTTGCTTCTACATTGGGGATTCCCAGCCTGTGGGCTACGAATCCTTTGGAGAGCCTTGGAGCTGTTGCAAGAAGCCAAAAGTCTCTCTGTGCTCAAGCACAGCCTGAGGCTGAGTAAGATAACAAATCTACATCTGCACTACTCTTCCCCAAAATATGTATTGTATGAAGCCATCAGGCTTCATTCAATGCAAATTTATTTTCCAGAGTTACGAGATTCATCATAATAGTTTCATATCCGTCTAGATATTTCTCAACCAACAACGACTACTAACAAAATTAGTCGATGAGGATCCACAAAACAGAGGTAATATACTATCATCTGCCTCGCTGGCTTGTGGAGTTTAAAGGACTTAATGCATGCAGGCACTTAGACCAGCCCTTGAAACAAATGTTCAGTAATAACCATATTATATCGTGATCGTCATCCTCGACAGGTGAGGACCACTCATCTAGGTGATCTCCAAAACCATCTTGTGCCTCTGAGTTTTAATGGCTTTGTGAATTTTATGAAAAGTCTGGTGAAGGGTGAAGAAATGCTTTGAGATCTGTTGTCCTGCTGTTTCAGCTGCCTACCAGCCGTCCTAAGCTCCAGCAGAAGGCATCCTTCAAAGAGGGCCCGGATCCCTTCCGTTGACAGCGTGGTGGAGAGAGACCCGGTCACCTGTCGCTCCAGGGATCCAGGGATGAACGAACCCGCTGCCCTCAGGTGCTGCTTGTCCCCCGGGAAAGCACAACAGCAACTACCAAGGCGACCACGAGGTGTCGCTGTGATCCCAAAATTTCACCCAAGGGCACGCCCTTTCGGGGGCAAGACTTGAATTCATTTTTCAAGTTTCTTTTCCAAGTTTCTCAAACCTTATTGTACGTAGGAATCCCGGCGCGCGGGGGGGGGGGGGGGGGGGGGGGCTTGTTAAAAATGCAGATTTTAATTCAGTAGGTCTGGGATGAATCATGAAATACTACATTTTTAACAAGTTTTCAGGTGAGGCCGCTAACAAGCTCTCGGGTGTGATGCTGAGGCTGCAGCAAGGTTCCGGCTTTCAAGGACTTTCCCTGGTTTCCACTGTTGATCCTTTTCTTTTTTTTCTTTTTTCTTTTTTCTTTTTTCTTTTCTTTTCTTTTCTTTTCTTTTTTTTTCCTTTCCTTTCCTTTCCTTTTTCCTTTCCTTTTTCCTTTCCTTTCCTTTCTTTTCTTCTTTCTTTCTTCCTTTCCTTTTCTCTTTCTTTTCTTTTTTTCTTTCTTCCTCTCTTTCTTTCTCTTTCTGTCTTTCTCCCTCCCTCCCCCACTCTTTCTTTCTGTGTTTCTTCTTTCTTTCTTTCTCTTTCTTTCTTTTCCCACTTATTTCTGATTGGAGACAGGAATAAGAATTGAGTAGACCCAAAAAGCAGCTTCACTCTCTGCCTTTCTGAGGTAGCAAAAGAGGAAAAAGAAAGAAAACTGAGAAAACAGCAAAAGAAAAATCAGGGCAGCTCTCTTGCAACATCCCAACGCCCTGAGTCCCTTGCAGGTCCGCTCTCTGAAGACTGCTGGGACAGGTGCCCCAGGTCAAGGTGAGCTCCGGAGAGGGTCAGAAAGGTTTTTCCCTGTAGTTCTTTCTCCGGCACAAGGGCCCATTAAGGAATTTAGAGCAGACTTTCTGAAACACTGGGCGGTCAGGAGCTTCAGCAAACACTGTAAAGCCTCCGGTTCAAGGCCAGGCAGGGTTTCTCATAGAGCCCGACTAATTAGGTTGCAAAGAGCCAAGCTGAGAATTGAAGAAGTGAACTAACAGGAAGAGACGCTTTGCTGACGGTGTTGCTGTTGCATGCCCAACGGGATCTATTTTCATGTGGTGAACTTCTGCTTTCCATCCCCGGTGAGGAGCGAACCAGTGAAGTGAAACTCCCTGTAAACCCCAGGGCGTTTGCCTTCCACCGGGCCGGGCCGTGGCTTTAAGGTTAGAGGCGCGCTGCAAAATGAGAAGTTGCAGGATAGTGAGTGCCTGCCAGCTCTCTCTCTCTCTCTCTCTGTCTCTCTCTCGGTCCTTTTCTTTCTCATTTTCTTTTTTTGTTGTTGTTTGGTTTGGTTTCTCCTTTTTAATGACCTCCGTATATCATTTTTGTCCTTTCTAGTTTGGGACCTGAAGCTAAATTTTTTTGGTTTTTGTTTTTGGTGGTTTTTTTTTTTTTTTTTTAATGCTAAGTTTTAAGACCGAGAGATGTAAAAATTAAAAGCGAACTGCTGTCCTTTCAGGTTTTAACTATCATATCAAGTCAGTTGCAAGCTGATCAAGCTTATTTGAAAGATGTTGGGTCTAAGGTTTTCTAAGGTTCTGACAATGGAGAATTTGTTCATCTTCATCCCACCCTCATCCTCTTGTGGGCCTCCTTATGGGGCAAACGTCTCCATCCAATTTGCCTAATAAAATATGTAGCAGTGTGTTCTAACTGAAACCAAACTGGGAATAAAAATTGGGCTAGTTGGATGATGTTCACTCCTCCCCGCTTCTGTGTGTATATTGATATGCATAGGTGGGGGGAGGAAAGAGTACTTGGTGGGGGCAGGGGACAGGGTTGCAAAGGAGAGGTAAAAGGAATAAGGAAAATGGGAGGGATGGGGTGCTAAGCATGCTCCTTGGCCCCTGGACTGGTTCGGAGCTCCCACAAATGTTAGGAGTGACTGCTGAACAAATAGATTTCATGAGAGGCTCAATAAAACTCTGGATCCCAGCACCGAGGCTTTGGAGTGCTGAGCTGTGCACACTTGGTTTTGAGGACAGAGGGGTTTTTTCTAATCTTGTGCAACATATGTAGTTCAACTATTTGTTTTCATTATATAACCCAAACATGCTTGGCTTGGGGGAGCAGATTTTTTGAACTTTTGTTTTTTTTAAGATTTTATTTATTTATTCATGAGAGACATAGAGAAAGGCAGAGACATAAAGGGAGAAACAGGCTCTCTGCAGAGACCCTGAGGCGGGACTCGATCCCAGGACCCTGGAATTACCACCTGAGCCAAAGGCAGATGCTCAACCACTGAGCCACCCCGGTGCCCTGATTTTTTTAACTCTCTAAAGAATAAATTTTTTAAAATTTTAATTCAAATTTGCTATATAAATTGTAAAGACTGAGAAAGATGACATGACTTTGTGGTCTCTATACAATTATGAGCCCTGGAACGATAATGGACAAAAACTGAAAGGGAAGCAGCAAAGGACCAAGATTTATTTTTGCCCAATTGGCTAAGTATTCACAACTAAACACTCGTAAATTTATTACTAAGCATCAAAAGGTTTAGTGATTTTTTTCACTTCTACTTTTCAGAAAAATATTATAGAAAAGAGCCCAAATGAGTATTTGGCAATGTTTTAAAAATGAACAGAAATTTTTATTTTCATATTGTAATAGTTATAGAAAGTTTTCACCAGTTAGGTTGATTACACATACTCCTAGGACTATTTTTATTGTAATGAATATGCAGTGTTTTTCCTCTTAGTGGGTTTTAATCATGAAGTTTTCTGAGGTTGTGTATATAACCACTTTTTATTTTTATTTTTAAAGTTTTATTTATTCATGAGAGACACAGAGAGAGAGGCAGGCTCCCTATGAGGAGCCTGATGCAGGACTCAATCCTGGGACCCCAGGATCACAACCTGAACCGAAGGCAGACTCTCAACCACTGAGCCACCCAGGTGCCCCTAGCCACTTCTTATTTTTTTTTAAGTTAATTGGCTATTACAGATTTGGTGGTTTATGATGTATATTTATGTGCATCCAGTTGAGTAATTTTCAGTTTTATTTTTAGAGGTTTATCTGTTTTCTAACAGGGTTATTTAATATGACACTAGATTTCAAAGTATTTTTAAATAAGCTGTAAACACTAGTATGATTGTCTTATTTTTCTCTCCTAACTGTTTAAATTGAGACATGATTGACATACAACATTACATTAGTTCAGGTGTAAAACATGATTTGAAATTTGTATATACTGTGCAATGATCACCACAATAAATTTAGTCAATGTCCATCATCATACATAGTTACAAAAACGTTTTTTCTTGGGATGAGAATTTTTAAGGTCTACCCTATTAGCAACTTTCAAATACGCAATACATTGTTATTAACTATAGTCATTATGCTGTACGTTACATCCCTAGGACTTTTTTTATAACTGGCAGTTTATACCTTTGCTTCCCTTCACCCATTTCACCCACCACCCGCCAGCCTTTGGCTAACATGAATCTGTTCTCTGTATCTATGAGCTTGGTATTTGTTTTGTTTTTGTTTTTTTTTTTCATTTTGTTTTTTAGATTCCACATATAAGTGAGATCATACAGCATTTGCCTTTCTCTGTGTGGCTTATTTCGCTTAGCTCAATGCCTCTAGGTCCATTCATGTCACAGATGGCATGAGGTCCTTCCTTTTTTATGGCTAATATTCCATGGTAGATTTATACCAGACTTTCTTTATCCATTTATCTATTAATGGACACTTTGGTTTTTTCCATATCTTGGCTATTGTGAATAATGCTGCAGTGAAAGTGGCGGGGGCGGAGGGGGGGTGTCCAGATATTTTTTCAAGTTAGTGTTCTCACTTTCTTTGGAATTGCTGGATCATATGGTATTTCTATTTTTAAATTTTTGGGAAACTGTCATACTGTTTTCCTAGTGGCTGCACTAATTTACATTCTCACCAACAAGGAATTCCCTTCTCAAGGGAGTGAGAATTCCCTTTTCTCCACATCCTTGCCAACACTTGTTATTTATTATCTTTTTGATAATGGGCATTCTAACAGGTGTGAGGTGATATCTCATTGTGGTTTTGATTTGTATTTCCCTGATAATGAGAGATGCTGAGCATGTTGACTTGGTGAGATTTTGGATTCCAGCATTGCAGCTTTGGAATGCTGAGATGTTGACACCCTATTTTGGGAAGCATGGCTCTTTTCCTTACCTCAAGGATAAATTAATTGGGGATTACTGGGAGAAAACACCATAGCATGGACAGCAACATCATCTAAGAGACCCCTTCACTAGCAGTGTCAATAGTGCAAGGCTCTTTCAAAGGCTTTGAAAGGCCCCATTTCTAGCCACCTGAGTTAGCTAGAGTGTGCAGATGACTATGGTGGTGCCAAATGGGGAATGTAGCTGACAATGTGACATGTGAGCAGAACTGAGCCTCCTTGGGATCTCCTAACAGTATACACAGGGACCTTTGCAGGAGGGCAAGAATTCCTGTTTAAGCAGGTGGGGGTAAGACAAGAATTTGGGGTCATTGATATTGTGTTTTATTTTAGCCACAGTGAAGCCTGGCAGCATTTGGGTTATACACTGAATGATGAGAATCACTCTTAAGCAACAAGACACCTCCATCCAAAAATACAGTCTAGTAGGAACAAGCATTTTCATGGTGAATATAAATATGAATGAAACCAATAGTTAGCAAGCTCTTGGGAGGCAGTGTAGCATGGTAGATAGGAAAGCAGGCACTACAATCAGACTGCCTTGCATTTCTGTCATTTATTAGCCATGAAACCTTAACTTTTGGGCACCTTGGGTACTTAGTTACATGAGAATAATGATAAAGTTTAACTCCTAGATCTATGAGAATTAGCAAGTATAACTCATGACATCCTTAGAACAGTGTCTGGCACATAAAAACCTCAAGAAGTGTTGGCAGTCTGTATTGTTACACACATGGCCATCATACTAAAAACAGTATCAGGGAGACTGACTCAACTCTTCTCCAGAAATCAAGGAATCAGGAGGAGGTTGAGGGCTGATGGGTCTCTGGATCTCCCCAGGACTACTGAGTCCAGGAATCAAAAGAAGACATTGGTCCTAATGGACAATTAGAGCTAACCTTGTGTATATATAGCTTCTTTTTCTGCCCTATTTTTTCCCCAGGGCCAAAGGTACTGTTGCCAGGAAGTTAAATATTTCAGGTCATTAGGTTTAGAAAGTTCTGAGACATAACTAAAAATCTAACTTCTTCCTTAGGGAGAACAGAACTTAGTACTGTGGAGCTTTTACCCATCATGACGTAAAATAAGAAACGCCTCTCTTTCTTTCCATTTTTTATAAAAACCATAGGAGGAACATCCAACAACCTTAATACAGTGGTACAAGAATTTGCCTTTGCCACTCTGTGAGATCCATGGGTCTTACCATTGAATTTTGCCACCTGACCCATTAGGACCTGAGACAAAACTCTCCTGCTGTCAACCACTTACACTAAAACCAACCCAAGTTAAGCAGCCAAGAAATAAGAAGCAAGATAAGTTCTGGTTGCATAAGGTAGGATATTCTCCTTCCCAGAGCTGCCTCCAGGGAGTACAGGGCCCTGGGAAAAGATTTTTTGCAATACAGAGCTCCTAACTCTATAAATAATTTGATTTAAAAATGTTTCAAAATACATGGACCCATGAGAAGTGTAGTGTTTTATTTATGAAGCTGGACAGAGAAGATTTACTTATGTATTGTTAATTGTCCTGTTGGCATGTTGAAAGATTCTCTGTAGGATCCAAGCACCATCTCTTCCGGTTCAAATTCAGGAACCATCCCTTCAGGCATTGTATTGTCCAATGCATTCTCCCTGGTTCAATTTATATGCCCCATCAGGAGAAAATGGTAGCATTGCTGTAATCACAAGGACACAGGTCTTCAGAGCCTGTTTACATTAAACAGTATAGCTCTTCTTTCCTCTGAAGTTCCCCAATAGCATGTCTGTAATACTGGTCACATGTTTAACCATGATACTGTATCATCCATCCACACTGCCTGCCAATGACACTTTCTCAAAGGTTGGTACTGTGTTTCACTGATGCAAGCCTTCCCCAGAATACATAGGTAACTGTGAACCATTTTTGGTTTTGGCCCTTTTACCATTCAGAATTTTATGGTATAAACAGAGAACAAAGTATTTTCCAGTCTTGTCTTCTCTTGGACTCTTGATGTAGTAATCATTGCATTTCCAGAATGGGAGGTCTTTTGGTGTTGACCAAACCCTTGCCTTCCACACACTAACACCAGTGGGGAGGTCAGGTAAGGGGTTCATGTCTGAAGACAGAAGCACAGTTCCATTCCTGCAAGATATGTACTTCCTTCTTCATGGCTTAAGACAGGGAGAGCGCAACATCACCACATCAATGGCAGATAAGAGAGGATATTGATTGGAAGGCCCACTGGTGTTCAGTCTTGAAAACCATCCTTGAAGGACTACCTAACACATGACACAGAGCCTACAGCAATGGTGATTATCACTCTGAATGCCAGAGGTTGGGGGAAGAGGAGGAGTGCAAGGTAAAAGACACCTCCCACTATGCTTGCTATCCTAAGGTGCTACTGACAAGAGGTGGCACCACAGTCAAAACACAGAAGGACAAAGCCCAATTGGTGGCCCAAACCAAAGAGTTGTTGGTAGACTATTAACAGCTCTGACCCTGGAAGTCATCTTGTGTTGGATGTGAAAGTCACCCCCAAATTAGTGTGTTAGCACCACTCTGGTGGCCCAATCTTGGGTTATCCCACACTACATCAGCCAGTAGGAGTGATCTGCTTGCCAGATTGTCTAACTCACATTTGGGCCCAACCACCAGACTCTGAGAGGACCATGTAGGCATGAGTTCCAGAGCTCCTCATGTGCAAGGCGGAGGGTCAGAAAGCATCTTTAAGGGGACAAATGAAGACCAGGATCCATGTGGGTCTGGGTCTGAGTCAGGGATATCTCACTTAAAGAACATTGCCAGTCTTGGCTGTACCAGACCCTAAGAAGGATTTAGAAATTCAAGGAAAGCTCTCCAAAGAGTTGGGGGCTGGAATAGGGGAAGAGTGTGAGACAACAGGGAGAGACTGAGAGTCCAGGCACAAATAATTATGGACAGTATAAGCAGGACATTCGAGGAGCCCAATCCAGGGCCCCATTGTAGAGAATGGAAATGAAAGGATCAAGATAAAATCAAATGCAAAAAGTAAGAGGCACCTTGTCCTATATTGGAAAGAAAATCCTCTTCAGTCTAGGAGTAAAAAGACTAATGTTTGACTTCAGGCTTAGGAGAGTCATTTAAAATTCCAAAGCCTCAATTTTCCACTTAAAAGTTAGAGTTATACTCCATAAGCTCTAAACTCTCACTCAGTTTAAATATTCCTAGTCTGTGCTTTTCTGGAACGGTTCATTATAATTCACAAAGGAGTTGAATCTCTGAAACATTTGCCATAAATTACATTTAAAACTCTTCTCCCAAAATAAATGAATAAATAAATAAAATAAAACTCTTCTCCCTCGAAACCACTTGGAATTAGAGGATTATAATCCCAGGTTAGTATAGACCTCTTTGGCATGTTTACAGACTATAGAACACTGTCAACATTGGACCAGTGGCATCCTGACAAGATTGTCATTTATCTGCAGAGATGCACAGTTGTGGTGAAGGCACCCTGAAGACCTCAAGACAGACTTGAACATTAATAATAGAGCTCAGTCTCCTAGGGGAAAAAAAAGTGGAAGAAGCTCCAGGTTGACAAATGGCAAGGAAATGAAAAGGTCTTGCTGTTTCACAAGACCTGAAGTCATTTTCAACACATGATCAGGGTCGTTACGCTCGGTCCCACTATAGCATGCAGTCTTGTGTAATGCTTACTTCCTAATCAATGTCATTCTTGAGCACAGTGGGTCTCTCGATGAATATGAGATGTCTTGGGTAAAATATATCATCAGGTTTGCATGAGGCTAGGTTCTACTTCTAGCACAAGTCCCAGCATTAAACTTATGCAAAATTCATTTTCTGCTATGAGCCTTAAGAGTCAAAGCCAAGTAAATTAGGACATTTTTTGTGGTATCCAAGTTTCTGAGAAAGGAATAGTACAGTGGTCTGATAGGTAAGATGGAAGGGTAGTCCAACTGCTGAAACAAGAAATTGCTGAGAGCTATACCTAACACGTTTGTTTTTTTTTTTTTAGTTGTGATCAAATATACTTATTTTTAAAACTGTATTACTAAACTTCAGATTCTACTATGGAATGACTCAATTCTGGGTGACTTCAGAGCTAGTGTCACCTACTTTACATGCTCCCAATTAACTAACCTTTAAAGGTAAGAGTCTTACACAGAGTAATTTATTCAAAATTTACAAAATCCTCCAACAGCATCTGTCTGACTCCTCCAGAAGCCACAAATCACACTAATAGCAGTGGCCCAGATGCTGAGAGCCTGGTTGGAAATGCATTCTCCCCATTCTCTGCTCTCCCTGCACTGTGGTTTCCTTGGGTTTCCCCTTCTACCAAACAGACTATGGGCTCATCAGTGGGGGGAGAAGAGAGACACTCAGCCTCAAGGCTACTGACCTCTAACTCCTTGGAGTAGACTGGTCATTAGCTAAATGGTACCACAGCCTGGCTTGTAGATTGACACCCGACTCTGTCCCTATACTCCCAGGTTGACCATTTTGATTACAATTTCTCAAATGACTACTAGCATGAGAATTCATAAGACTGCAACTGTAAGGAAATAAAATAGATGCAGATCCCAATTTTACCCTGCTTAGGAGATTAGTTTTATTAGATTGAATGGGATGAAGTAGATGTTCTTATAGGTCAAGAGCAACCACATACTGGCAATTTCATGTGATTCAAGCTATACTCAGAAATCCTTCAATTCTAGATTCTTATTCTTCTCACCTTTTTACCCTGAAGCCAGTTGGGTCCCTGCTAAGCTCCTCTAGCTTACCTAACATAAACATTCATTGACACCTTCCCTGAACCAAGGACTGAGCAAATAGATGCTGAAAATAAGGACAGAGGGAAGTCTGTCCTAGCCTTTGAGGAGCTCATAGTATAATAAGAAAGGGAAACTTTAAAAACATAAATGATCTGTTTGGTGATAGAAATATGTCTGAAGTGTTATGTGGCATCAAGGAACATCATACTTGGAAGTGAGGAAGTTTTCTTTTTCTTTCTTTCTTTCTTTCTTTCTTTCTTTCTTTCTTTCTTTCTTTCTTTCTCTTTCTTTTTATTTTTTTTTTTGTGAAGAAGTTTTCAAAAAAAGAGTTGACATTTGGATTGTCCTTGAATGAGATGTAAGATTCCCTGAACAGTCCATCATGATATCAAACGCTAGGGCCTGGGAGGCAGAGAAAGAGACCGAATGTTCTGGGAAAGGGCCGATAACCTGATAGGGCTCAATGATAGGATGCAGGGAGGTAAAAGGAGATTGGTGTCAGATCTTAAATAAGTAGGGCCATTTTCTTCCTTTATAAGTACGTAAGCCTATAGAAACTACAGAAAAATTTCTCATCGGGGAAGTAGCATTTTTTGAAATATAATCTTGCAAAATTTAAAAAGGCTTGTTTTTGTTCTATGACTGATGAGATTAGAAAGGAAGAATCAAGCAAAATGAGTAGGATGTGTAGGCTTCAAAAATTCTCTTTGCTGTTTTTTTCTACCTACAAAAGAAATACAGATTCACTTAAAGCAATTCCAATGTTACAGAAATATACAAATAGAAACCTAATGTTTTCTGTAATACAAGCTCCCAGATCCAAGCCAGTGTTACCATACCATTGTACTGGTAGAGATTCATTTAGACTTTTATTTCAATATGTAAACCATCATATTAGTATAATTTTATCCATTCTAGTAAATATAGAACTACCTCATTTTTTTAATGGCTGTGTAATATGTTGTTGCATTAATGAACTATGATTTATTGAATCAATCTTTATTCTATGGAAATGTGAGCTGTTTTCAATTTTTCATGATTATAAACAATGTTAGGATGAAAATCTTTTTACATAGCCTTTGCAAATTTGTGATTTTGTAGAATATATTCTTAGAAATCCTTCCAGGAACTGACATGAAAAAATAATCATTTTTCATCTTACTGACACTGACAAATTACTATCATAAAGACTGTATCAACTTCTATCCCAACAGTGTATGCAGGCCCCAATCTCCCTAGGGGAAGGGAGGATTTTATAGGCAGTCAGTTCTTATCAGAGAGATTGCAGAACCTTGAGACTCTTCATTCAGCCCCACAAATGTCTGTAGTTCATACATCTCTCTGGTTTCTAATAAGTTAGCATTAATAGCAGCTCGAAGATTTGCCCAAAAAAGTCCACATATACGCCTATCCTTGGGCCATTCCAAGTATGCTTTCTTTTCCATAAGAGCTTTCAGCTTAGGATACTTGGTAGGAATGCAGTAGAGTGGAATGGGTTCCAGTAAGATAAAAATTATGTAATCAGAATTTTCATGGAAGAGACTGTGGTGGGCGAAGTAAAGTTCATAATGGCACCACTCACTCTGGACAAAGTTGGGAGATAAGACAAAGATGGACTTATAGCTTTTCTCAATGCAGTTCATGATATTTTCAATAATGCTCTTGCCAGGGTCAAAGTTTCCCTCATGAAGGCAAATCAATTTCTCTTTCTTCTCTAGATTGGGGATTAATTCGTGCTTTACCCAGGTAGAATCATGTTCACTGTATGCAATAAACACATGGAACTGGACATTTCTTTTGAGCTGTTCTTGGGTTGTTTTTCTAATCCTCTGCAATGTCCATTGACCTAGCATCCTGAGATACCAGGGCAGATCAAAGTAGAAGCAGCAGAAGGCCACAGCCATCCCCAGAACTAGCATAATAACCACAATGGTGACAATCAACAGAGCTGTGTTGCACGATAACTCAGGAAGATGAACATCCTTTAGCAGAGTCCCCTTTAGAGTCAAAGGGTATTCACAGATATATGAATCTGACCATCCAATCATCATGCCCTCTGAATATTTTTCAAGCTGAATGAAATCTCTTAATTCACAAGTACACCGGAATGGATTTCTTCCTGCATTCAGAATCTTAACTTCCTGACAGCTCTGAAAAAAATCCAGAGATGGGCTGAGAATTAAGTTCATTTCAATGTTCAGAATTGAAAGTTTTCTGAAATGACTGCATCCTGGAAGATCAGTTAGAAAATTAAATGCAAGATTTAATTCTTGCAAAGACTTCAGATGAATAATGTCTTTAGGGACAGTTTGAATTTTGTTATTATTCAAGTCAAGTATTTGAATATTTCTGGGCAAGCACCTGAAAACAGAATCAGCAAATTTGTTGGATGACAGGTTCATAGTGATCAAGGTTTCTGGCCAAAAGCAATTTTCACCATTTTCATGTTGTAACAGATTCTGGCTCAGATCTAAGTGCTTCAAAGATGTGTTGTTGGCAAAGAAACTCACTAAAGAAAACGTCTCCAATTTATTGCCCTTCAAAATGAGAGTTTTCAAATGAGGCAATTGGATAGGTTGCTTGAACAGGTCATCCGTTAAGATATTATTAGCAAAATTTAAATATTGGAATCTTGTAGGATATATAGGAAACAGCATATATGGCATTTGTGCATCTGATATAGTCAGGTTTTCTATATCCATTTTGGTAAAAAGCAAGTAGACTCTCTCCTGTGGAATATAAAAAATTCTGAACTGTACATGCTCCAATTTTATAGTTCTCATTACAGAGTTTGAGTAATCAAATGAATAGTGGTCGAGATAAACCTTGCCACCAAAAGTCAGATGTTGGATTTGGAAGCATTCTACTGACGTATGCCAAACAAATTGGAAGATGAGGAGAAGGTCATCCCAGAGTAAATCAACTTTATTAAATAATAAAATAGATGTCTTGGAATTCTCTAAAGTAAGATTTTTTTGAGTTCCATAACTTGCAAATTGGCTTTTGCCATCTATATTTGTCATTTCTAGTATTTTTGAAGTCTTGATTCCATCATGCAAAAGAACCCAGAAATTTGTGTTCATTGGTAAAACAATGTGAAGTTTTGTTGTGTTTAAGATGGGCAGGCTACCTTCTTCATAGTGAGAAAGACTTCTCAATCCTAAGAAGACAGTTTTTAGATGCAAATGAGCAATTTTCTGGAAATTTGATTTTTGTATTTTTGCCCCACTCAAACCTAGGATTTCCAAATGTGACATGTTGCCAGTCTCCTCACAGATAGGCACGGTGTCAAAGTCATTGAAAGAAAGATCCAAATGCCTGAGACCTGCCAGTGAATACCAAGTTACAATCTTCAATCTGTTGTAAGACAAATCTAAATATCTTAACTCTCTGTTGAATTCAAAGATCTTGATATTCAGCTCTTGAATTCTGTTATGGCAGAGAATCAAAACCTTCAGTTTAGAGACAGAACGAAAATCTGAACTCTGGAGTTGAGAAAGGAGGTTGTAGGATAAATCCAGTGTGGTTGTGGTTGGGGTCAAGTCTGCAGGAATTTTTCTTAGGGACATGTTGGAGCAATTGGTTGTCAACTCCCTTTCTTCTGGCAGCTTCGAAGCCCAGCCCTGCACTGACATAGCAATACTACAAAATATATAAATGCTTCTGATACGTTTCATTGTAATTCCAAGAATTTTACCACTGGTTCCTTCATATGAATGATGAAAATGAGTTCAAAATCCTAGAAAGATATATAGATATATATTTAAAATATTAAGTGGTTATGTTGTTTGTTAAATCTTGTAGGATTATAGTTTTATTTATTTATAATTTAATACCTTATTCTTTTATTAAAATGAATATTAATATTAAAATGAATGAATGGAGCCCAAGGTGGGGCTTGAACGCATGGCCCTGAGATCAAGACCTGAGCTGAGCTAAGAGTTGGGCACTTAACTGACCTACCCAGATGCCCCAGTATAGATTATTTTTAATGCCAAGAATTGACTCTATTCACCAAGAGTTTGGAACAGGGTTCCAACATAAATATTGTATCTTTGACTTGATCTGAGAGTTTGGGTTATAGATTTCCAAGCTATATACACTGTCCCATTGTTCTGAGGAGCTGTGTGTGCATGCGCCCATGTACCTGTGCAGGCATAGTGTATATATATGTATGCCTGTGCCATATCCCCATCGCTGAAGCAAGTGAGGATCCCCAGAAGGGAGATATATAATCGTTCATAGAAGTGCCTGTCTCCCAGTTCAACTTAGGAGCTTCATTGCCAGATCATACTCAACACTCTCCCTTACATGCCATTTTGATAGCTGGAGGCTTTAAGACAATTGAAAGTAAACAATTTTATTTTTTTTTTAATTTTTAATTAATTTATTTATTTATGATAGGCACACAGTGAGAGAGAGAGGCAGAGACACAGGCAGAGGGAGAAGCAGGCTCCATGCACCGGGAGCCCGACGTGGGATTCGATCCCGGGTCTCCAGGATCGCGCCCTGGGCCAAAGGCAGGCGCCAAACCGCTGCGCCACCCAGGGATCCCGAAAGTAAACAATTTTAAGACTTTATTCTTGTAGAGAAGTTTAAGGCTCACAGCAAAATTGAGGGGAAGGTACATATGGAAAAGGTGATTTTCCATATCACCCGCCCTCCACACATGCACAGCCTCTCCTATTATCAACATGCCCCATCAGCGTGGCACATATGTTACAATTGATGGACCTACACAGACACACCGTCATCACTCAAAGTCCATAATTGATATTACAGTTCACACTGTTCACACTGTTGGTGTTGGACATTCTATGAGTTTGGACAAATGTATAATGACATGCATTTATCATTATGCATACATTCACTGCCCTAAAATTCCTCTGTGCTCTGCCCATTCATCTTCCCCCTGCTCCACACCCCCTGGCAACCACTGATCTTTTTATTGTCTCCATAGTCTTATCTTTTTCAGAATATCATATAGCTGGAAACATACAGTATGTAGCTTTTCCAGATCAACCTCTTTCACTTACTTAGACATACTTAAAAGCCCTCCATGTCTTCACATAGTTTGATAGCTTTTTTTTTTTTTTAGCACAGAATAATAGTCCGTTATCTGGATGTATTGTAGTTTCTTTATCCATTTACCTACTGAAGGATATCTTGGTTGCTTCCAAGTTTCAGCAGTTATGACTACAACAGCTAGAAACATCTATGTGCAGGTTTTGTGCGGGTTTTAAGTTCTCGATGAAGTAATTTTTATTACCAAGTGCTATGGGCTCCTGAATTCATGTTAAGGATTTGTTCCTTGACTTTTATATTTGTGGACATGGAGAGTCCATTGAGCTAATATCTGATTTTTTACAACACTTACCCATATACTTGGAAGGTCCAAAACATAGAAATAAACAGAATAGTTCCTGTCCTTATGTTTCTGTAGGCCTTCAGGTTGGTGGCAAAAGCAATCTGGATCACTGCGAAACAATAGCAATAATGATGAAAACAGTTTCCATTTCTTGGGGGCTTTCTACAGTGCCAAAATGTATACACTATGCCTGCACAGGTACATGGGTGCACGCACACACAGCTCCTCAGAACAATGAGACAGTGTATATAGCACAGAGAGGTCTCACTATACCATATCTTCCCATGGAATATATATTTTGTTCCTTCTGCTTGTCTGTAGGAGTGACCAGTCTAAGGAAAGTGAAGGCCAGTGTGTACTGGACATGGATAAGCAGTAAAATTCTCACCAAGCTATTTACCTTGGCTTGGTGTTTTCCCAATGCCTGGTGTGGGAAAACATAAAGTTTAAGAGTTTATGAATTTATTTTTTTAAATTTTTTTAAATTTTTATTTATTTATGATAGTCACAGAGAGAGAGAGAGAGAGAGAGAGAGAGGCAGAGACACAGGCAGAGGGAGAAGCAGGCTCCATGCACCGGGAGCCCGACGTGGGATTCGATCCTGGGTCTCCAGGATCGCACCCTGGGCCAAAGGCAGGCGCCAAACTGCTGCGCCACCCAGGGTTCCCGAGTTTATGAATTTAATATTAGAATCTAACCACTTCTCCCCACCTTCCCTACTGACTCCTTTCTTGATAGAGTCCCAGGGGGTCTTTCCTACAAGCCTTGTGCCTCTTCAATTATTTCCTCCCAACAGACAGAGGAATCTTTAAAATGCACTCAGAATCTGCCATTCCTCTACTCCAAATCCTCCACTGGTTTCTTATTTCAACCAGAGGAAAGTCCCAAGTCCTTGAAAGATCTGACATCTTCAATCCTCATCTTCAACTCTTGTCTGGTCATTCCTTACACTTCCCAAGTAGGATCCCACATCAGACTTTTGAACTTGTACTTGCCATTCTCTTTCCAGAATACACTCCTTATCTTAAAGTTATTTTTCTTTCTAGCCCTTCTCACCACCTTACATATACATTTATTATTTTGTTTATAGTCTTTCTTGTCTTATTTTATCATTTTTTTAATATTTAAAAAAAATTTAAAGATTTTATTTAATTGAGAGAGAGAGCACAGAGTGAGAGAGAGAGCATGAGCCAGAAGGGGGAAGGGCAGAGGGAGAGGGAGAAGCAGGCTCCTCCCTGAGCAGGGAGCCCAATGCTGGGGGTTGGGGGGGGCTCAATCCCAGGACCCCAGGATCATGACCTGAGCCAAAGGCAGACACTTAACTGACTGAGCCACCCAGATGCCCTATCGTCTCTCTTTTCTTATCCCCTTACTAAAATATAAGCTGTGGGGATCCCTGGGTGGCGCAGCGGTTTGGCGCCTGCCTTTGGCCCGGGGCGCGATCCTGGAGACCCGGGATCGAATCCCACGTCGGGCTCCCGGTGCATGGAGCCTGCTTCTTCCTCTGCCTGTGTCTCTGCTTCTCTCTCTCTCACTGTGTGCCTATCATAAATAAATAAAATTTAAAAAAATTAAAAAAAAAATAAAATATAAGCTGTGTAGGAATAGAAGTTCTATTGGTTCTATTCACTGCTACAGCTCCAGGGCCCAGAAAAGTTCCTGGCAGAGTAGGTACTTAATACATACCTTGAAAAATGAATATTGGGAAAATCTTAGTTCTTCAATTATCTCTGTTCCGTGTTCAAACAACTTGAAATCTGGCTCTTCTCTCAATGTCCTCAGAATTCTGCATCCATGAGTTTCCTCATCTGTAAAATGCAGGTAATATACTCTCCTCATTGAGTTTGGAATAAATAAATGAGATAATTAATACATAGACATGGTGAAGGGACAAACTCAGACAAAGGGACACCTGGAATATTACTTCACATTCAGTAATCCATTACCCATATTTAAGATGACCTGAATAATTTATTCTGTGTGATGAATCTAAACATTTATATCTATTCAGCAAGTCTGATAGCATCTCCATGTTGACTCTGTCATGTGAATGAGGCAGTGGCCACTTGATGTCTTTTTAGATAACAACTAGCATTCACTGAGCTAAGTAATACTAACTTCATAAAGCTTCATCCTTATTCTTACAATAACTGCCTTATAGTGTCACCACCAGGAGGTGAAAAAACTGAAAAGAACTTCCTGGACAGAGGAATGAGCACAAGCAATGGGCATAAGGTCACGGAAGAGCAGAGAGCACGTGGCTATCAGTGAGTCACAGAAGCATCTGAATCAAAGTTTTCGCCTCAAGGGACACTCATGTCTAATCAACGTAGGTTTACATTTAGATCCATACGTACACGTAACACGCTTTTACTGATACTGCGCTTGACGTACTCAACTGTCCGCTAATGCAGAAGGAGAAACAAAGTGAGCCAAAGGCACAAGAAAGAAAGAAATGAAAGTATTAGGTGATATTCGTGCACACAAAGAAAACAGAGACGGGCAGCTCGGGTGGCTCAGCGGTTTAGTGCCTGCCTTCGGCCCAGGGCCTGATCCTGGAGACCTGGGATGGAGTCCCCTGTCGGGCTCCCTGCATGGAGCCTGCTTCTCCCTCTGCCTGTGTCTCTACCTCTCTCTGTGTCTCTCGTGAATAAATAAATAAAATCTTTAAAAAAAAAAAAAAAACAGTATCACTGTTCACCTTCTCCAGATATGGAAGGTGGTGCTGAGGGAGGTCGTGTAACTGCCCCAGAGTCACAAAGTTAATACATGGTGAGTCCAGCACTTGGTGTCTTAGCAACTCTGCTACCCTGGTTCTCTAGGGTGAGTCAAGGTAAATTTGTTTTCAAATATGTTATAATACCCTAATCACAATGAAATATATCTCACTAAGTCATACTGGTTCTTTAAAGTTTCTCATTATACAGTCCAAGGAACCTAATGAGTAAGTCTGCAAAGGCCACTCAATTTAGGTTTTATATCAGTTACTTACAAGGACTGCCAGGGATTGAGCCATTATGTTTAGCCCTATCTTGTTTACGCTAGTGAATCTTGTTATGGCAGCCAGGCTATATCCTTTTAACTATGTACTGTCACACTTAGAACAAAATCCAAACTCCTGATGTTGGTTTGTAACACCTTCCATGAGCTACTCTTGTTTCTTCTTGGGATCTCACTTCATACCATATCTGTTCTGACCTTGGAGCCTTGTACTAGCTTTAACCCCTCCTTGGGATGTTCTCTCCCCAATCCTTCCTTGGCTGAATATCTCTTGTCACTTAGATATTGGCTTAAAGTTTATTCCCTCTAAGAGACCTGACTTTACCACCTAATCTTAAAGTGGCCAACTTGCTATTAGTTCACATCATCTTATTATATCTCTTCAAAACAGAGCACTTACTGCTATCTGAAATCTTTGTTCATTAATTTATTGACTGTCCCTTCCACCTCTTACACCCATGAGAGAAGAAAGGAGCTGATAAGCTTGTTCACTACTGTATTCCCACTCTGTAGAAGAGTACGCATAGCACAGGCTCAGAAAATACTTTTTGAATGTATATATGAATGAATGATTTCAATTTTGTATCTCTTAGCACAAACTGGCACATAATATGCTCTCAAAAATGTTTGTCGAATGAATGAATTTTGTGAATTCCTGATATGGTGCAGTGCAAGATGGTGAGAGAATGAATTTAGTGTTAGGTATCAATAGATTTGTGTTCAAGTCCTATCTTAGCCACTTACTGGCTATATCAACAGACTATTTATTTCATTGCCAAAATGTTCCATATTTTCATGTGTAAATGTATTTTGTGCAGAGGCATAAAAGAGATAATGTATAGGAATCACTGTGACCATGTTTAGATTATCACAAATGGTGGCAGTCATCTGGGCCAAGAGCAGGGTGATTTCAAGCAAAAATTTTAAGGGGTGCCAAGAAAGTCAATAATCAAGATAAATAATATTTTAATGAAACATTTTTAAACATTAATTTTAACAAAAATCCACAAGGAACAACATTTTTCATAAAGACAGGATCATTACTACCGATTTTTCCTTTTGTCTCAGGATCCAATGTGGCCCAGGCAGTTAGAGTCCTTAAGTTGACATAAGTGTTTTTAACATTATTGTCTCACAGAGTACTTCAATTTGTAGCTCCTAAGGTTTGGGGCTATGGTCCTTGAAAAATGCAGAATTGCTACCTCTGAAGTCCCCTGAAATGAAGTGTCATAGCTTCCATATTTTACTGACTTCTTCTCCCTACCCAATACCACAACCTCATCTGTAACTTATTCTAAAGAAGGGAGAGGAACTAACTCTTTTTGAACTTCTCTTAATAAAATAAAAGGGTCCTACCTCTCAGTCAATATATGTGCACTATGGCATTTCATTACAACATTTTAAAAAGTAGGGCATCATTTTTTTATAAAAGATGCATTCAATAGGTGTTATTGTATATTACCATATTCCTACTACTATTACTACTATGGTGAGAGGAAGTGAAAAACAGAGAATGACTTTCATTAATAGCTTATGATTTGAAAGTCCGAATCAAAAGACACTAGGAAATGACCATTGTGGTTTACCAAAGAACACTCAATCATTGAATTTCTCTTTTCCTGGTGATACAAAAAAGTAGAGAAGGGGTTAAAACTTCATAGCATGTTGAATGATCTTTGCAACATAAGAAAGAACAAGAATGACATTTTTTGAGTGCTTCCTATGTGGCTGCATAGAGCTAAATGCTTTCACATGCTATTATGTTCAATGCCTTTAACAACTCACCAAAATGGTAGCTATTTTCATCCCCTATTTCACAAAGGGAGGAGCTAAAACTTAGAGGGTAAGTAACTTACCCAAGGAAACCCAGTGAATAAGATAGAGCATGGATTTGAATCCAGACCTATGTGGTTCTTCCAGAACCCAGACTGTAGGCATTTCAAAACCTGAAATGAAGTCATTTAGGATGTGATTACCAACGTTGATTCCACTGTCAGGACTAGCCATCACGGTGGCTTCTTCCTCCCTTCCCACCCCATGTGCCTCTCTGAAGTGGCAAGCAGCTGTTATTAGACACTGCTAGGTGTCGTAAAGCTCAAGACTTTGCCTACATGAATTCCTAAGTTATGAATTCACAAGAATTGAAACAGAACTTAGGAAGTACATAGAACTCTAACTCATAACTCAGTATAGGTGGTCTGTGAGAAAGCTCTCCTAGGAATCAAACGCCTAGGTGCTGTTAATCATTCTGTCCTCCGCAGCAGCCACATGGCTGTCTTTGGCCACTCTGGACCCCTGCAGGCGACTGAACAAGATCTACACGTACAAAATCAATCAGATGTGCCCCTACTTTTCTACATACAACACAAATGCAGAACTTTTAAACTAGTAACGGAGTAACAACTATGCTTTGAATAGCCAGATGGCAGATGTCATTAACATGCATCACAGGAAAATAAAAGCTGGAGAAACCTCACCACAGTGATAGGACCATCCATTCTGGGTAAAAGGACTGACTGGGTTAAATCAGCAACTAGTGAAAGGAAGCCCAAACCTCAAGCATCTGCAAGACAGTTTCTTAGATCCGTAGCCCCCAAGGTACTCATTTATCTTTAATATAGACAAAATAATAAATATTAAAAGTCTAAGTAAGGCTACTTTCCCCCCCCATCAAATGATCTCTTCTTTAGAAAAGACCCATTCAACCCTTAATTCTTTCTCATGAGTGTTAGAGCAAACCAGGCTAACAGTTCTTACCCCCAGGGCTTGTGGCGGCTCCAGCAGAGCTGCAGGTGTAGATGTGTAGAGGATTCATTGACAGAGCTAGACTGGCTGCAGGGGCGCTGGAATCAAGCTTTTCAGTGAAGCTCAAACTCTTTTGCCCTCTGCTGCATGCTAGTGGCATTACATGTTGCATAAATTCATTACAATCTTCAGGCATTTTTCAAAAAATCGCAGTAAAATACACATACATAACATCCACCATTTTTAAGTGTAGTGCCATTACGCACATTCACAGGGTTGTGCAACCATCACGCTACCCAACTGCAGATCTTTTTATTCTCCCAAACTGAAGCTCTAGACCCATTAAACAACTCCCCATTCCCTCTCCTCTTAGCCTCTAACATCCACTACTCCACTCTCCATCTCTGTAAGTTTGACTACTGTAGGCACCTCATAGGAGTGGAATCCTGTAATGTTTGTCCTTGAGTGACTGGCTTCTTTCATTTAGCGCATGTTTTCAAGGTTCTCCCATGTTGTCATGTACATTACAATTTCCTTCCTTTTTCTCCCCCTCTCTTATAATAATGGAGCCACCTCAAAACTCACTGGTAAAGCTAAAAGCTAGAAGATGCTATGCTCATCTTCTCAGACCTCCCACCTCAAACGTGGTCACAGTTGTCTAACTACCTGGTGTAACTGTCACAGTCTTTAAAAGGTGATTCCCCAATTAAACTTATTTTTGACTCCTTTCTAACCTTTTAAGAGGGGACTTCTCAGGTCCCTGGGTAGCTCAGCAGATTAAGCATCCAACTCTTGGTTTTGGCTCAGGTCATGATCTCGGAGTGTGAGACTGAGCCCTGTGTGAGGCTCCACACTCAACAAGGAAGTCTGCTTGAAATTCTCTCTCTCTTCCTCTGCCCCTCCCATTTGTGCTCTCTTTCTCTCTCTAAAGTAAATAAATAAATCTTAAAAAAAAAAAAAAAGAAAGAAAGGAAAGGTGCTTCTCTAGAGCTTGCTGGGACAGCATTCCCTTGTTGGGGTGGCAGGGCATAGATTATTCTAGTCTGATCTCTGAAATCTTACCTCCCTCCATGAGAGTTCGTTGGGGGCCCAGTTACACTTTCTGGTCTAGTAATAACCAAAACAAACAAAAAAGGTTCTAATGCCTTCTTGAGAGCAGTTAGGTCCATGCATGTCTCATTTCACCTTTCATATTGGACTAGTCTGGCCTCCATGATGGAAATCTGTCTCTTGGGTTGCCTCAGTAGCTTATTTGGGTAAACATCTGACTCTTGATTTCAGCTCAGTTTATGATCTCAGGGTCATGAGATTTGAGCCCCATGTCACACTCTGCACTGGGAATTGACCCTGCTTAGCAAACAAAACAAAACATAACCTGTTTCTCAAGGAAATCCTTCTCTCTACCAGTGGTGGTAAGGCCCAGTGCCATACCCTCCATTATTCTGGTTCCTTTATCTATCTTTCCATCTCTAACTGCTCCCATTCTGACTTCAAGGTCAAAGTTTTGTTAGAGAAAAAAATATTTATAACTCTTGTTAAAGAATGATAAGGCAGGGACACTTGGATGGCTCAGTCAATTAAGCGCCTAACTCTCAGGGTTGTGAAGTGAGCCTGCATTAGGCTCTGCTTTCAGTACAGAGTCTGCCTCTCCCTCCCCCTCTTCCCCTCCTCCTCTACCGTTTCTCACAAATGCACATGCTCTGTCTCAAATAAATAAATAAAAATAAAATCTTTTTTTAAAAAAAAGAATAGTAAGGCAGGACTTTATTCTTCCATGTTGTAGTGTGTATTAGAATTTCCTTCTTTTTTAAACCTCAATAATAATTTATTTTGTGTATATGCCATATTTTGTTTATCCATTCATCCATCAATAGATATTTGGGTTGTTTTCACCTTTTGGCTACTGTGAATATTGTTGCTATAAACCATGGTGTACAAATACCTTTTCAAGTCCCTACTTTCCGTTCTTTTGGGTTTATACCTCGAAGTGGAATTGCTGGATCATATGGCAATGTTATGTTTAATTTTTTGTAGAACTGCAATATTGTTTCCCAAAACATTTTAGAGCACTTCGTTGGTGCCTTCCTTCAAGGTTCAGATGAGTTATCCTACCCATCAAATTGGTGAGGTGGCTAAGTGGTGATAAGAAGGAACAGGAATGGTGACTCCATAATTTCAGCAATCTGACTAGAAAATAGTGGGAAGGGGGCTAGAGGCCTTGTTTTGTAGTAATGTGATAAAACAAGCATGGTACTATTTATATAGATTGCAGAGTGCACATCAATTTTTTCAAAGGAACAGTATTTTTGTTTTGTTTTTTTTTTAAGGAACATTTTTTGAGATTTTATTTACACTCAAAATTCAAGTGACACTGCTGGACATCACTAGTGAAGATAATAACTTCCGAATGGATTGTCCACAGAAGGGAAGACCAATAAAAAAAAATGAATGATTATAATAGGTTTACGTAAATGTGAAAATGGGAAGGGGGTACATTCTTAAAACAAGAAATTTTTTAACAATAATATTGGGGTTTTTAATAAAGATGTAATGCATGTATTTCTACACATGATTTAGGGGGGAATCATACAATAAAAACAGTATAAAGAAAAACAACAGAAAATGAACAGTCTACTGCACACCTAAGCATATGCAAACATGTCTATATATCCGTACATGTAAAAATAGGCGCTAGATGCACACCCATCAGAAGTGTGGAGGAGGTTACTCCTAGCTTGTTGGATGAACTAGGCTCTAAAATCTCTTTCATCTCAGAAATTCTCAGACTACTATGATCAGCACATTCACAATCTCCATTGTCTTCTCAAGAAAAAAAAAAAATCACTTGGCTTTTTTGGTGTCC